>NC_047134.1:17322987-17691983 GCF_009829125.3 Periophthalmus magnuspinnatus
GAGAGTTTTTAAAGGGTGCAAACGAGTGGGTGAGAGAGTTGCAGAGTGGGTGATTATTTATGTTTTGATTTGTGTGATTTTAATGTCTTTCTTATTCTGTAAAGCACTTTGAATTACCTTGTGTAAGAATTGTGCTATACAAATAAACTTGCCTTGCCTTGCCTTAGTTTATGAATATTAAACATTAATCGGTACTGATGCATATTTTTCTGAACTTTTCTATGGTGTTTAAGTTCATAAAAAAAAAAATATATATATATATATATATATATATATATATATATATATATATATATATATATATATAGTAAAAAAATGTACGCCTACACAATTAAAATTAAATGATCGAGAGACAAGACAATAGTCTTAAAATATCTGTTTTCATTTTAAATTTTGATTCTAAAGAAAACGTCACAATAATTTTACCTTCATTGTCATCATCCTTATTGTCAGTTGTTTCGGTATTTACACTGGGTCCGGCTGAGGACTGCTTTTCTGATATGAAACTGACAATGACTCAAAGTCAGTCAACCAAACAAACTTGCATTCAAACAAATTGTTTTTGTCACGCCCACCTGTCAAGCATTGCACCCAGCTTTTTTGCCACATGTATCTGGAAGCCCTGAGTGACTTGGAGCTCATTGCCATCATGATCATGGTCTGCAACATCTAAACTGATCAAGGGAAAAACAATAGTGAAACAAAATAATGATTTGCAGTCTGTATGGAGAAGTGACAGGATTGGAATTGTATGAAATGTTATATTTTAAAGGCAGGTAGCAATACCAGAATATATGCCCCATAACGACTTGCTTCAGTCCAGATATCGAGTTGGTAACCAATTATAAAAAAAGGTTTACGCAAGTACCTACCGTTTTGAAGCTTTCTTGTTGCTACTTGCGTCTGTAACAAATAGAATCAACTGAGCATCAACACTCAAATGCAATTGGCCGATAGGTTACATGTATGAAAACAAAAGGAGACTAGCCTCAAAGATCGTATAATAGAAGAATTTATACATACACTTTATGACTATCCTATTACAGAGACGAAAACTAAAAAAGTTCACGTTGTATGTAGCTAGAATACAATCCAGTTACTCGGCGTCGTAGTTGTAGATTTGTTTCGTATTAACTTATATTAATTTTGAACATTTTCATAAACCGCACATCTAAAAACAAACTAAGGGTTGTTTTTTTTTTTACCTTTGGCTCTAATAGCAGGACTGTCCCACACAGCCTCCCGACAGCGTTTGAGCTGCTCATCATCGCTGCTGCTGGAGTTTTCAGTCATGTCTACACTGGAGGCCGCCATGTTTACCCACGTGGTGCAGCTGCTGGTTGTGTTTAGAGGTTACTGTCAGCGTTAGGAAGTATGGGATGTGTAGTTTTTCCAAACACAGGCACGCAATAAAAGTATAAATATCATTGTGATCAATGTTTTATTCACCATTTCCAGAAAAGAATTGTTGTTTTTTTGACAAAATCTCTACTTATCCAAGCAACAAATCATGTGAGTTTGGTGTGTTAATACACTTGTTTATAAAAAGCTACATTTTATGGACGTACCCTTACGGATGCATACAATTAAATTATATCATTGGTAAACATTGTGATATGTTTGTTCTGTTTAAGCATTGAGGTTGACAAGTCCATGATGACGTATAAAGGCAAATGTAAATTAAATAATTTATCAATACATGAAAATATGTGTTCCCTCAGGGCAAAAACATAAAATAAAATGATATACAACAATCACTATGCTTGTATAAATGAGCAGTCAGTATACATGATTGAGAAAAGTTGGGCTATACTGGGAGGCCCCTGCCAGCATACCCGAAATTCAGATCACATGAACTGAGGCTGAAAAATGACCTTTTCAAGAAAACTAAAACTACTGATGAAAAACATCATGAGCCAAAGGCAACAGTTGTCCTTGCATGCAGCTCATAATTGCTATACATTATCATAGCCATATTACTGAAAAAATCCTACACATAGCCTATTCTATATGGAATGTTCTATGTGTCTATGTAGAGCTGCAGACTTTGAGCCTTGTCTTTTGGTCAGAGACATTAGTGTCCATTCAGAGGGCCACTATGTACAAGACAAGGCACAGAAATATGTTAATTCAGTCAAAAGTTGGTTTGAACATAATACATTTGAAAACATAATAGTTCACCACAAGAGAAACTATTGAATCTTTATACACTGACAAAAGAAAAATGGATGTGTTCCCTAGAGCAAAATCAGTAATTACACTACATAATACTACTAGTAGGAAATGGGACTCAACCATTGGCAAATCTTTCAATTTAGCACCTGAACTGTATTTTGGACACAAATGTATATAAAGCATACGGAGTAACACATTTTAACCAAATAGTTAGCTGGGGAGATCAGTTCCAACAGGAATTTAATATTAAGACAAATCCTACATTATACCTTGTAAAAATGTATCCTGTTTAAATATAGGTATGCAAATGGTGCACATGCTTAATTAAGATTTTTAAATTACGGAACTACTGATAACATAATGATGTATACTTAAAATACTGCAACACATCTAATTCATGTAATTTTTGCAAAACAAAACAAAAACACACTTCACAAGCAAAAGGTAGTTCAAATTCTAGTTCTAAACTTCTGATGGAGGTCTACTAGATCTTCCCGTAAAGGTGTGTCACTAAAGTGTCCCTTTCCAGCAGAGACAACAAAAAGTAAGGCAATAGTTTTAAAGGAAAACATAACACAAACTGAGAAAAGAAAGAAATATTTAGGACAGCTGTCCCTTGTGTCCCACGGCGTGAGCTCTGTGCTGTGCTGTGCTGTGCTGATGAATGAGTTCATATGAAGGCAGATGTGGTCCGCTGGTTTTGGAGATTGTTGCTGTGATCTGTCTTTACTTTGAGAAAACACTTCAACTCCACCTTAGGGAGCCTCAGGATAGATTTCATATTGCACACAATTTGTCCTGTACAGCATTACAGACCACCATTGTAGGCGTAGTCTGCCTTATTGTGCATGATGAGTTTGTTGTCCACAAAGTAGAAACTGTCTGATCTGGTCTCATATGGATGCTCCACCATTTGGCGAACTGTATGTGAGGGGAAAAAGGGTTAATTAAATAATTGTACACACAACAAATTATGGAAAACTTACTCAGGTCTTCTGGAAGCTGTGGAAATTCATAAATATGTTCACATGTGTTTCGGCTATTGGGAATGCAAAAGCCAAAGTCAAAGTCAAAGTTCTTGAGAAGACGCCCCTGAAAGTAATGTCTTTCAATCATCCGAAAGCTGTTAATTGGTCGATCACCAACTGTAAATTCAACACTGGAATTAGAAACAAAAACAAACATTAGCTATTACATGCCAATCATCAAGAGAAAGTAAAATATATCATTTAACATAGAGATTTTGTAACTTACGTAGCACCAACTGTGCACAGTTTTAGAAAGGCTGGAGTAAACTGATATCTTACAAAACGTCCAGCACTGATGTCTACATCTGCACCCTCTTCTTCACCTTCAACAGGACCTAAAGTAAATATGTTAGATTTTTTTTTTTTTTAAATCTTTTCATAAGTCAAATGCAATTGCCAAAGTCAAAATGCCTAACCAATAATACAATATTGTAACATCAGAAAAATTGTTATTTTTCAACATTACCTATGTTGTAATATATATTTTTATATAATGTAGCACAATTTTGAAATTAAAGTTATTACTGACTTATGTTATTAATGACAAAATAATGAAAGATCACACTTGCCACTGATAGGAGGTTTAGCTATTTCAAAAAGGACTGTTCCTGTCTCCAAGTCTCGGATTTTGAATCGTGTGAAGTCAATATTGTAAATATTGTCTTCAGGCTTACACAAGTAATCTGAAAAGGCAAAACAATGTTGTGTCTGTGTCAACAAATGTAATTATATTAATCAGAAACATGTCAAAAACTTTATGACTATTGCTTTGATAAGTGGAGTCAAGTCACTATGGTTTCACACTCATGGCACAAGTGACTAATGGTATCATCAGGAGAAACAAGGAAAGTACTACCCTAATGTTGTCAAGCCAATGTGTGTTAAGCAACTACTGAGAGAAAAGTACTTCCCTCAATTGAAAGAATCAGTAACTAAGGAAGCTTACATTACCTTGACAACAACATATTAAAGTAACCTAACGCTGTGTATCAACATCCATTTCCTTACATTACAGCTACCTAAAAGACAGTTTTATAGAGCATACTGCAATAATATTAGCGTGACTAGAGTACTAAACTAGCACACAGTTCTGCCCTATCTGTATCCAGGAAACAATATCCTAGCACATCTTACCAAATTCCCTCTGATTAATATAATTTTAAACTTAGTTACGTTAACATACCCTCGGTAACATCTCGGAGACCTAGGACGTGATCTGGGGAAATATCACTTCCCAGCGCCTTAAGCTCATCCTCGGTGACAACGGGCCACTTTTCCGTTTGACTCCGCTTCGATTTGAGCTTTTTCAGCATTCCTCCGACTGTCTTTCGGTCCGGATCAACGTCCCCGTGTGTCTTGTTGAAAGTCGATGCTGGTTTGCGTCGAGAACTGCTCATACCGGATTGTGCAGCATTTAAAAATGAAAAACAATTGTGCTGTTTAATTTAGGAGCTGCTCAAACAAACTAAGGTGTAATTTCAAGATGGCGTCAAAGTGTACAAGGAGAGGAAATGCGAGCTTCCGATTGGTTGAAAGCGATGAGGGTTGTCATGGTTACCAAAGGGCTATGAAAGGTTTGTATGAAAGGATTTGCCGTTTACTCTCTGCACTTCTTAACACAAATCACACAACACACTTTTTACACTTTTTAAATTTAATTCATAATTAGATTAATACACCGCATACAATAGGTTTTACTGAATAAGTAAATAAATTGCAGGATATTTAACATGAACATTGTCTTAGTTGTCAATACAAATCGTGCTGCCTTGGTTGATATATTAAACGCTCCCCTCTTCCGAGCCCATGTTGCAGTAAAATATATTTCCCACTACGGGGCGCTAATGAAATCTAGGGAAAGAGAAAACATTGTTGACGGAAAGTTTTGCAAGGAAGAAGCATGTGCAGCAGCGATGGTCCGAGTGAAGTCGAGGTAAGCGTGCTCGCAGTCTATATTCCATACAGTCTGTCATTCAACACGCCTTTTTTCTATCAGGTATTTACTTTGTGAAGTAAATGTGACGGACAGAAACTTGCTGTTGCTGCTGGATGACCGTGCAGTCACCGCAGCAGTGAAGGATGTTGTCCAGCGCATGCACGGTGACTATGGGGCAGCTCTCTGTAGTTTTGGATTCTCGGGTGAGCTATTAAATAAATACAGAAAAAATTGAGGTTTAATTACCACAAAAGACCAAAAAACAGAATATCATTTAGCAAGACAACCACCATGTTGAAGTCTGACTGTCAGCCCTTCCTAATGTAAAAAACTGTGAAGCTTGTCATTCTCCCATAGGCCTGATTGTGAGTTGTATCTTTTATGCTAGGGATGTAAGTTTAACCATACAAATAAAATAATATTGCAATAATATTTTGTGAAATAAAAAATAAAAACAAAATGGGGTATAAAACATTTTACCTGACCATTATCTGCAAGATTTAGTCACCTGTGTTCTCTCTTATTCCTAGTGAAATACCTTAATGCTGTCACTGGAATCATATTGTTACGTTTTCCTAAAAAGTGTTACAAACAACTTTGGTCTGCATTACCGTTTATTACCAGTATTGAAGCAAGAGGGAAGCAAATTTCCTGTTTCCTCAATTGCATCTATGTAGGAGGTAAGAAAATTGACATCTACCAGTAGTAGAGTAAGTTGCACAACGATGTGATTGATATATCCTGTATTCATTTACTTTTTGTAATATTAGGTACAATTAGAACATGCCAAAAGTTCCTAATACGGTATAATGCTCACCAGCTCCGTCGGATGCTTCCAAAATGTAAAAGTGAAGGTATGATTTTTGTTCTTTACTATTAATTGAATGTCAATGATGCTGATATGATGTTACATATACAGCTTTAATATTGTGTTCTTTCTTGTTAAGAAGAAAAACACAACATTCAACAAGCAATTTTGGATTGCTGTCTCACACGAACACATACAGAGGAAGCAGAAGATACACTAGAAAGTGAAGAAGATGAGTGACCTTCAAATACAACATGATTCTGTATATTTGATTTGACAGACTTTAAACTTAATAAATTAGCTATTCGCTATTAAACAAGCCATTACAACTTATTAGCCATTACTTCCCATCAGTGTTGGGTGTATCAGTGTTGGGTGTATCTGAGTTAGAAATACTCACCTTGCTGTAAAAGGATTACAATTTTAAGTAATTTAGTAGTGTATCCAATTACTGAACATGCGTGTAATTCAATTTCAGTTACTAACTAAAATACTTCCTTTTCCATGACTTTTGCCATCAGATAACCATAACTAAATACCTATCCTCAAAGGTTAGGTATTTAGTTACTGCCTCAAGAATATGTAAGTAACTAAGTAAGTAGAGTAATATATTACTTTTTAAACAAATAACTAGTAATGGGTAACTAATTACTTTTTTAAAGTAACTTCCCCAACACTGTAGAACTGTACTCTACATTAGCCCTAAGATGGAAAGCAGAGAGTACAGTTGTCAGACATAAGATGGGAAGTAATGGCTTATAAGGGACACAAATATGCTCAACGTGATTGACAAAAACTCTAAAACATACTATTGTGTCTATTAATGATATGGTTTTGTTCTCTTGCACATTTTTGTATTTGTATTTTTTTGTATTCTGTACTGTATTAAATTAAAAGCATCTTACAATGTATATTGCAATAGATGGTGGCATTTACATTTATTAGTATTTACCGGTATTATGCCTACACGTCAACTTCTGTTAATTTGCTGAGACTCCAATTCCCAAAATTCATAGTTAAGTTTCGACCAATCAGAAACCGGCCCGAGCTACAAGAAACATACGGGTCCTTCTGATCTCTGTCTGGCGACCCGTCGCCATTAGTGCAGTCTGATTTCGACCGATATATTTTTTTGGCCTAAATATTTAAGACGTTGCGTTTGGGGACTTGTATTAAGTGCCCAACGCCTTTTTGGAGGCATACAGCGTTGATCTAACGTGGAAGGAGCGCGTTTTAGGGGTGTTGGCCCCGCGTGGCGAGCTTTCGTCCTCACCTCTACAATCCTACCTAAGTTGAGACGCCGATATCGTGTCTCTTATTTTTTTCTCGGTTTGTTTTGTTGCAAAGATGTCGCCGTGATGGGGTCTCCGTGTTTGATAGAAATGATTCAGGGCCGTTGCCGCCTGACCCGCACTCACTGCAGCCCATTTTCTTTGGTTTTTCTGTTTGATGCTCGAGAGCTCAGCGGCTCTCAGCTCGGAGCTTGGCCTTTCCTTTGCTCACCGCACGGAGACCAACATGGAGAAAAATCCCAACAACAACACCAGCAGCAAGGTTCCGCCCCGTTCCAGCTCTACAGGCCCGACAGCGGGCGACTCTAAACCCAAAGCAGGTGAAGCACCGCGATCACTGTGTCATGCGAAAGTTCACTCTCACTGGAGGCCTTCTCAGGGCCTAGCAGTAACGCAGCTGTTTATCTGGGCCTACGTAGCTGTCAAAACATTTGACCTACAATCTTTCAAATTAAGGCGGTCTTTAATGGCACATTTTTATGATTATACGTTATAACGTGATTTGCGCTGTTTTGAAATGCATATTTCTTTTTTGATAATTTGAGTGATAGAATAGAAACATGTGAGTAGATGACACCCCCTAACAATTGAGCTGTGCTCAGTTATAGCCATACATTTAATCCTATACATAATTATTAAAACGTTTAAAGTTGTTATATTTGTTGTGTATCAAACACTGACAGCCCCTATGAAAATGTTATATACATTTGTTTTCTTTAAGGTGAGTTGTTGGGACCCACCTGCTAAACGACTATTATTGCAAACATAATCTTACAGGTAAACTACCAGTTGTTGCTTTTTTGTTTTCAGAAAGTAAAAATAATGGAGGCTCAAAGCGGTATAACCGCAAGCGGGAGCCTTCTTTCCCCAAAGCGGACAGCTTCCACAGCGGTCCACGACGCCCCAATACACAGAAAGGCAAAAGTTTTGACAAGAGACCCTCTCAGAGAGGTGGAGGGCGCCAGTATGGCGTTACAGGTGGAGGACGACGTGAGGAGGTGTGTGCCAGTATTTTGATTAGAAAAAAGTTTCTTTTGAGTCGTTAAATACCAATTTTCTTTTGTACCTTCAGGTAGCAGAGACGCGCCGGGCCGAGTTTAGCCCGGCTCAGTTTGCTGGACCTAAGAAAATAAGTTTAAACCACCTGCTGAACTTCACGTTTGAGCCTCGTGGTGGTGGTGGTGGTGGTGGTGATGTAGGCCCCTCCTGTTGGGGGCGCCGCAACAAATGGGGCCACAAGCACAAGCCCTTTAACAAGGAACTATTCCTGCAGGCAAAGTGAGGTGTAATTCAATTGTGGTGGTTTCTCTTTTTGTTGTTATTTAAAAAAATAAAATAAAACAAAACAACATGTCTGTTTATGTTGCAGTTGCCAGTTTGTAGTTGCTGATGACCAGGACTACAAGGCACAATTCACTGATCCAGACACTCTTGTTAATTGGGACTGTGTGCAGCAAGTGGTATGTGCACCAACGTACTGCTGTCCAGTTCCACAAATTTTGAGCTTAATTAAATTCCATACTTTTTCAGCGTATTTACAGTCATGAGGTGCCATCTTGCCCCATCTGCCTCTATCCTCCAGTGGCAGCTCACATCACTCGTTGTGGGCACATTTTCTGCTGGCCTTGTATGCTGCACTACTTGTCTCTTAGTGACAAGAGCTGGTCAAAGTGCCCAATCTGCTACGAAGCAGTTCACACTGGTGATCTGAAAAGGTAGATTAAAACTTTATTATAATGATTGTATGAAGTCATTTTTGTCTGTAATGATTTGACATTTTTCTGTTAAGTGTTGTTGCAATGGAGACCAGACAGTATATGGTTGGTGATGTCATAACAATGCGCCTGATGCGGAGGGAAAAGGGAGCATTGGTAGCACTGCCCAGCTCACGGTGGGTGAAGGTGGAGGAGCCTGTCCGCTATGGAGGTAAAAAGGATTGTAAAATGTTTCTTAAAACAAAATTTGCAGCAAGGCTCTGCTCAACTTTGGTCTTTTTTCTTTAGATTCATGTCTCAGCGCCTACTCTAAGCTGCTGCTGATCTCTCCTGAGCAGGCCTTGGAAATGGTAGGAGAGGAAAAGGCTGCACTGCACTCTCAGCTCAGCCAGGAAGATGACTCTCAAGGATGTTTTATCCAGAGTGCTCTGTTGCTTTTAAAGGTAACTGAAGCTAAAATGTTGTCATACAGCAAATTCAATGCACCTTCATTTTTGACTAAAGTTCTTATTTATGCCTTCAGGAAAGGGAGGAGGGATTGTTGCAGCAGCAGAAATCAAATGCGGGTGACACTTTTGACTTGTCGTCTCTGACTGTTGAAGAACCACCTTCTCCAATTGAAGAAGTGATTAAGAGTAGCAACAGCACTAAGGTAATCCCCCTTCTGCTTTCAAACATGACACATTAGATGTCTGGTTAAGAGTTGTGCAACTCTCTTTTCAACATGTAGCCAGTGCTGCAGTACGCCTCAGCATTTGACGATGAAGTGTTAGAGCTGCCAGAGGATGACTCTGAGCAGCCACAGCTCCCTGAAGGCGTTTTGGAGAGTGTTTTGGAGGATGTCCCAGAGGAGATCCTGGAGGCTGCAACAGAGACTGCACTTGAACTGACCGAGGACTTCACTGAGGATCCCCCTGTGTGGCAGCCTGACACAAGCCACACCGCAACTAATGTGGTGCATGGACCCTACTACTATTTCTATCAAGGTGTGTAAAACTATATTAGTTCAAATTGTTGATAATTCTGCATACAATTTGTATGATGTTTTTATTACATTTCTAAGAAAATGTTCAGATTTGAAATTTGAAATTAAATGAAAATTTCCCCCAAACTTTAACGTGCCATTCATTCCTTTTCCTCCAGCTGACGACTGCCAGCAGATGTTCTTGCATCCTGTGAATGTACGTTGTCTGCTGCGTGAATATGGGAGTCTGGAAGCCAGCCCTGACACAATCACTGCTAAAGTGGTAGAGATAGTAGGGCACTCAGTCACTGAGGTAAAAAACATTTTAAAATGCAGTTTAATACTGTAGAACTGTTTTTTTCTGCCATTTCTCCACTTTATCATCCATTGTTGAGTCATTAAATATATGTATTATTGTACTGCTCATTTCAGGATATCCGTCGTAGACATCGTTATCTGGCCCATTTGCCACTCACGTGTGAGTTCAGTATCTGTGAATTGGCCTTGCAGCCACCAATAATTTCCAAAGAGACTTTGGACACTTTTGCAGGTTGGAAAATGCGACTTTCAAATATAGGTTAGCACTGATCCATAATGTAAATTAGCCTTTTTTCTGTTTGTTTTTAGATGATTTGGAAAAAAGAAAACGTCTGAGACAGAAGAAAGCGAGGGATGAGAAGCGTCGTGAAAAACGCATTGAAATTGAGGAGAATAAGAAGCAGGGGAAATGTATTACTTCTTAATTTTTCTTTTACTTTTTAAAACTACTATAGTGAAGGAAAATGTTTGCTGATTAATGATTCTCAATATTGTATTTGCAAAGACCCAGAAGTGCATATTGGACTAGAAAACCCACATCATTTCCCAGCCTTTGGGTCTCCTCCATGCAACAGCAGCCTCCCAGTCCAACCTGACTTTACTTTTGCTCCTCCCTCACCCCTCAGCAGCAGTCCTCCCGCTGGTATGAACACTACATTTCTTAAACGTTTTATTATTCATCCTCAATTACTTTTTTTATTTTTTTTTTTGCTGCTGCTGTACTTGTTTTTTGTTGCTGCAATGATAAATGTTTTTATTTTAGATGGGATGGTATTTCCAAACCTGAATGGTCAAAGCCCCTCTACACCTGTTGTGGGAAGTGTGGAGGAGGACAACCACTGCATGTCCTTTGCACAGGTGAGTGTGCATAAAAACATTTTAGAAATTATGACAAATTAACTAAGCTTAGTTTTTTATAATCTTAAACTTGTTTTGTTTAGATGCTTAAAGACGGAAAGGCCAGAGTTGATTCTGGACACAGGATGCCTTCAAAGAAAGGTAAATGCTGATCATTTAACATTTGTAGCTGTTTTCGTCAACTATCATACATCTCAGCATTTCTTGCTTAGTCTGCATTTGTTGTCAATGACAAGCAATGACATAAGATTTCTTGCTGCTAAAATATTCATTGCTATATTTGAATATTATAGCAATGAATATGATGTAATTTTCTTAAACATATCCTTGATGTCAATGGGAACAACCACTAGAGTGCAGATAACATTACATGTGCTTTGTGTAATTTTTCCTGTTCAACCGGTCTCTTGAAACAGTCAGTAATCCCCCCCCCCCCCCCTTTTTTTTTTTTTTTAAGATGCGCTGCTGGCTCCACCTGCTGCAGATAGCGATGGAGAGAGTGACAACTCTGACCGTGTCCCAGTGCCCAGTTTTCAAAATTCTTTCAGCCAGGCTTTTGAGAAAGCACTTCTGGAGCTAGACTCTGTTCCCGTTTCTTCCCCCCAACCTCTGGTTGGACAAGGTATGTTTTTTGAGAGTCATCTTTTTGTTTTTATTCAATTTTTGTTTTTGTTGATTTAATCCTTTTTTGTGTATTTTAGATGATAAAGGAGGCAAGAAGAAAAAGAAAAAACAGAAGCTTCTTTTCAGTACATCAATGGTCCACACAAAGTAGAGTTAATTTAGTTAAGTTGCAGATCTTTTCTCTGCCTTTTGTTCATGCATCCCTTTTCATCTTTAAGCTATGGAAGCAGGGTTTAGTGTGTAGGTATCTTTTAAATGTCATACCATGAATTTATTTTCTGCAAGAAAATCCAAGCTTTGCAGCAGTTAGGTGTACCCAAGTCCATCAAGTAATATATTGCCCATTAGCAAAATGAAGCAAGTGCACACACAGCCCTCTCTCAAGAGACCGAAACCAGAGTTGCATGGTTGTGAGATGGTTATTGTTGCTGCATTTTCTGAAATTCCAAGTATGATGGAGAGATTATCAAAGGGTATCTTTTATATTGGTAGCAGTCAGCCAACTGCAACATACTATGCCCTTTGAAAATTAACCAGTGATGCTTGGAAATTTCAAAATGTACCCCTGTAAATTGACTACTTTCGTTGTTATTAGGCCAAAAAAAAGAAACCCAAAATAAATACATCTTAAAATTAAAACGCATTCTAGTATTTATAATTGTTAATAGCCCATACTGCATAGAAAGGATTTAAAGACAGTATTGATTAAAGCAGGTCTCTGCATGACTAGCTAACCAACAAACATGCACTTTTATCTTTCAATCTCTTGATTAGTAGGAGGTTTAATAACTTACCATTACTCCTGTTTGTCAGTTTCTAACTGGGATGTTGGATTAATGTTGACAGATAAATGATTGTGTAAAAATAGGCTTGATTTATTTTGGTTGAAGCTTCTGAATTACGTTTATTTTTGATCAAATGTATGGACTGTGTACATTCTAGTCTGTTCAAATAAACATTTATGCGCAATAAAAATGGTGAAATTTGCTTTTCAGTGCATGTTCAGCTGTTCCTAGACTACATGAATAATTTTGTTCTACCACAAGAGGGCAGTCTTTAAAGTGTTCTCACTTTACAAAATGCCTTTTTGTTTCTTTGGAATCACTTACCTTCATGCGTTTTGTTAATTTCTATTCTCCAAGTTTCGTCTGTGGTTGGATGGTGTATGTGGACTGCATAGCTCCACCTCAGACCGGATATGACGATAATTTACCTTGCAAATACACTTGGAAAAGTTTTCGTATATGAGCTTGGGAGTTTCGACTAGTGCTTGAAAAATCATGAACATGGGACAACAAAACATCGTAAAACAAATGTAATGATGTTCTTAATAAATTGAACTTGAATAACCGGAATAAGAATCATAGACTATAAGAATACAGAACATTGTTGGATTTGGACAAAGTCGAGCAATAAAGACTAGTGTGCATGTTAAGATTTAATAGAATACATTTCTAACAAAAAACATAGTACATTGAATGTATTGACTACTACAGTACTACTACTACTACTACTAATAATAATAAAAAATATAACCAAGCCTATACAATTTCTTTTATGATCGACCTTTATTGTGACAGGACGTACAGGAAGTCGCTGCCACTATCCACTTCCGCTTGACGCTCTTGATGCACAGCTCCCACAGTCCGACTCAGCGCTGTCTGTCCCTCTGTCAACAACACTGCAACCTGAGACGGGATAGCCACCAGTCGGCTAGCTCATTAAACCAGCTAACTTAGCTACCTCGCTAGCGAAAACATTAATAAAAGAGTTTTTATGTGGAAATATTTCCTTTGAATTTGGGGCACTGGCCGTGAGTCGCTTCGGGTGGACTGGAGATGTCTTTCCCGTTTGGTGAGTTGTCTCCACTTAGGATCAGGAACAGCAGCGAAAGACAGGTTCACTCTGTTTCCATTTTGCGAGTTCAGCCTCTTGAGTTGTTAGCTTACAGTTGTTAGCCAGCAACCTGTTGATGGATTTATAAAATGGTTAGTTTGAGTTCATGTTTACTTCTCTACAACTCTTAACCCGCTCGAAATGTGTCCTGCGCATTCAACAGTTGGTCACAGTTTCTGGTTTTAACGCATCCCTGACTGTAAGTAGGCCACCTCTCTTTGAATAAACCCCGAGGAACGTGCACGATTCAAGGTAAAGGAAGGCTGACTGAGAAGGCCACTTGTTGCATATTTCTGTAATAAATCTGGAGAAGGTAAAGAAAAGTAAACAGTTGAGTGACTTCAAACAAGAAATGTATGACTCAACAACATAAGCATAGGTTTGTTAAATTGCTCTGTAATATAACTAATGTGCTACAATGAATATAATCGGTTTATATTAGTGTTTTTTTTTAATTATTTGATCTATGGTTACCTATTGTTACCTATTGTTACAGATGAATGAATGACAGTATCAGCTAATTATATTATGGATGCGAGTTCGCCTCATTATCTTCTTTATTATTGCTCAGTCTCACAGCTTTGTTAAACATTACTTTAAGATTTCCCTCAGAAATACTATACTTATTCTCGTAACAGACAAGTTCAAGTAATGTATTGTCAGTGGTAAACTTCCTCTACTATAACTGGCTAAACCAGGTTACTGACATGAGTCAAAACACAGCCTGCACAATGTCCTATTTATAAAGAATTATATTTTGTGTTTGTGTTTTATGTCTATTTTACTAAAGGTTTTGTGACTATTATTTTAGGCATTAACTCAATCAGATGTCTCTTTAACCCAGCCCGGTCTTTCACTTTTCATTTAATGTTTAGCATTCTTTGTAAACAGAGGCATTTCCTGGTGCTCAACTACTCCAAATCCATTATAGCACTGTACTTACCATGTTCATGTGTATAGTAAGAATTAATTTAATTCACCCAAGTTTTGCTTCTTTTAAGTCATTAACTTTTCTATATTTAAAACTATATAATAATCAGTAGTACCACATATATTTTACAATATGGGTGTTCCGGGTGCTTATAAGTTAGTGCTGGAGCTGGATGCAAATGTTAAAGCAAAGGATGAAAATGTATGACGGGGTCACATTGCTAATGATTTCCTTGTCTATTTATGTACAGCTCAAATGTATGGGTGTGACACTGTTTACTGTTGTTTGTGTCAGTGCAAGTGTCTCCTTTAGACTAAAGTATTTGTCGGAGATAGAGAGCAGAGATTTGTCCAAAGCAGCTGTGCCCTTTGTTGAGACATATTTTTCATCTCATTTGTAGGTTTCTTCAGCCTCTTCACTCTTATGATATGACACCCCTGATCAAATCCAACAGAAATCAGAGCTCCTCCTCAGACAGCTAACAGGTAAAAAGTGCTGACACGATTCATAGTGTTTGGTTTGCCAACGTTTTTTTTTCCCTCCAAGAAAAACATGTATAAGCCTGAAAAACAGAATGTCTCGGCACATGTGGAAAGCATTATCTGATTCGAAGAGGAAGGTTCTTAAAAGCCTACAAACTATCTCAGCTTTTACAAAACTGCAACAAAAACTATAGGGCACTGTGTAAAATGTAAATTGAATCCATAAAAACAGCTAATGTATTTTGTTTTCATTAGTGTAATATGTGAACTTAATCAACATGTTATTCATGTTTATTTTATTTGGGCCAGTGGGTTCTCTTTTAGAAACTATTACATTCATTCTTTTGTCATTTACAGTGTTAGTTTTCCTGGAGCACAGAATCAATAAATCAATCAATCAAATAACTAAAAAAAAAGTTTTTCAAGCACAAAGACCACACTGTTGTTTTATTACTCCATTGTCTTCAGATTTAGCTGACTCTTCTGGCGAACAGTTGCCAATGCATCTGTTGAGAGTTACAGCCCGGTGTTAACATTAAATGTCACTTCTACAACACAAAACACAAAACAATGATCTATCGCATCCTTTCTCAGGATCTACATGTACTGTACATGTAAATACACGTAAATGGATAAGACACTGTGATATGGATTTGAAGTCTGCATACCTATTATTACACATCATTTATTGATTTTACCCATTCCATTTTACTTTTTAGACAATGTATTTTGAGTACTGTATTGAAATTATTGGGGCTTCATTTTAACTTATCTGAAATATCACTATTGGGAAATGTCTTAATCATTTTACCAGGACATATGAGGATCAGTAAGTAAGTTTTATTGCTGCTGACACTGAACAAAATTCATAAACTAGAAACTTCCATTAAACAAACAAATAATAATATAAATTATAAAATACTATATATTATTAAAAGTATATAAGAAATTAAAATATATTGTATTTTGTGTTTGTACAAGATTATATAACAGAATATTACAAAGTAAGAGTTATCCTTTATTTGCTATGCTTAATAAATTGTCCTACTGTTAATCTCAATGCCACTCCTAAAAACAAAGTCCATGGCATGGCCCAATAGTACTCTAGGTAATCTATGATAGATACATGCATAACAGAATGACTGATTTAAAATTGTAAATTGTATGTCTGTTTTCACTCTAGGTTCTAGCTGGTATACATATGGCTGCTGAGGTGGAAGTCCAGTCTGGAGAGGTGGGGAGGTCTGGGGGGCGCCTGCACCTTAGTCCACTCATGGACTCAAATAATAAAAACTGCCTGGATCTGTCCACCATGAACCAGTCTCAATTCATCAGTCCTGAACCAAGCAAACCTGTCCCGGGCCCCAAGCCACGTCTGACCCCCAAACCCTTTGCTGTTGACAGAAATCCCACAATTAAACCCATACTTGCCCCCAAACCGCAACCAAAGCCCCGTCCAGAATCCACTAGTACACCTGGATACAAACCAGATCTACCTAGTACCCCAAAACCTCAAACACCATCCACAACTAACCAACCTAAACCCACTATGACCAATTCCACCCGTCCCACTTCAACAACTTTCAAAACCTCCAAGTTAAATACAGGGCAAACTACCAAGCCAGTTGCTCAACCTTTTAAAGCAGCGCCTCCTATCGCTGGTGATCCAAGTAAGCCAATATCCCCTTCTCCAAAACCTTTAGATTTGACTTACTCGAGAAGCCTTAAAAGACCACCCTCCGCAGAGTGGTCTGGGTTGACGAAAAGGGAGGAGGGTGATTTGGAGTCACCTAATAAAGTTGGGACATCAATTACAAGGGCGAAATCTATGGGGTATCTTTTACAAATAGGACAAGAGGAAAACGATAAGACCAAATCTGAAACATCTGTTTTGCTTAGACCCCAGCCCAGAGGCATCAGGCAGAGACCGGTATCAGCAATTTTCCCAATGAGTCCAACCAAAACTGATTCACCAAATTCTGCTTTCCCACGGACTGAAAGAAGACCTCTGTCAGCAGATCTAACTTCCAAATTTGAGTCTATGGGTCTTTCTTTGCACCATACAACCCCAAAAGAAAATGAAAATACTCCAGATGAAAATTTGCAAAAGAGAGAGCAAGAGAAAACAGTCAAGACAACACTTCAAAATACAAATGCTACAACCATTAAAACAGACCAATGCAATGACAATGTACAAGCAAAAGATGCTGAGGAAACCCGTGGGGCTAGTATCAAATCAAGAATTAGCCTTCTGCTTGATTCGTCTTCCCAAGTGTCATCTGCCACGGGACAAACTCTGGATACTGAAGCTGAGCCTGCAGTAGGGGTCAAACAGCTCATTAAGCAGCTCACTGTGGACCAAATCACCCCAAATCAGAGCCCTGTGTTAAAACCAGCCCTGAAACCACGCCCCCTGCCCCTTGACCTAACCAAAAGGTAAGAGCTGATCTAGTCATCTACTTGCCTCTTTGTTCCACGTGTCTTCGTCCAGGGGTCTCATTGTCATGCATGGCTTTTGTCTTGTGTGATGTATGTTCATTAGGTTTTCGCCTGATCCTGCGTTTTCTCCAAATGACACTACAGATCGCCATGACACCAGCAAAGCTCTCCAGAGGAGGGTAAGAGTGTGGTTGGGGTCAGTAGAAACTAGAAGTGTGTTTCACATGAAATGTTTTGTAGTCCTGTTATGTGCCATGTCAAGTCATTTGCAGTGTCTTTGTGAAGCTTTGGACCCTTGCACTTAAATTGTAAGCTTGGAGTTGGACTCTACTATGATTACTTGCAATTAACTACTTTGTTTTGCTATATTGTTTTCAACTTTCACAGAAAGCAATAAAGCCTTTTAACAGTTTCTGGAGAAAGTATTAGTGAAGACAATAAGTTGTGTAAAGTTCTGTTTTATTTTGGCCTAGTCTAAGCAAATGTATTATTGAAAAAAATGTATTGGCATAAAGCAGTATTGTTCTATATAGCCAAATTTGTATGTGGGACGACAAACGTTAAAGCAGCAGCTTGCTTAACAAAATATATCGAGGTCCTATTAAATAAGAACTTATTACCCACATACTCTTTTTGCTTGCTAGTGGCCGGCAGTATTTTGATTTTGCTTAATTGCAAGCTCTGTGAGCCCAAGTCTAAGTTATAGACTTGAATTGAATTATATATTTTAAGTAAACATGGCCATATAGGAAGTGGCAGACAAAAACAATCAAAACATGTTGACTGTTCTGTCTCTGTCTGGGAAAAACTATCCCAGAGGAAACGAAGCATTTCAGAAAAGAACTATAGAGTAAATATGCAGTGAAACTTGAGACAGTCGCCACATTGATTATCCCATGTGGCCGCTGGTTATGAAACACAGTGAGACAAAATGACTGGGAAAAGGTCAACACACAGAGGCTTTATTACAACCTGCACCACACCCACTCTTTTCAGAAAGGGCGGGAATAAGAGGAGACTATACCATATCACAACTGACAGCTGAAATTATGAATGCTTTTCTGTGATTTATCTGTTTTTAAAGGTGTCTATGAAAACAAAATGTTTTTGATTTTGGCACTCTAGGGGTTTTTCTATATCTGTAATAAGGTAATTTGGCAACACAGGAAGTCTTTCTTCCATGTGTTGCACTATTCTGAATACATAATGAAAATTAATTAATAATGAAATAAGATTATTGAATTGATATGTAAGGTTAAGCCTCATGTGATATGCAGGGTAATGCATCTGCCAAAGCTGCAAGAATACATTTAAGATTATTATTACTTATTTCATTTAAAATATATGTTTTAATACTATATACCAAAATATACATTTTTGTTGTTATAGTTTATAGGTATATGTGTGTATATATATATATATATATATATATATATATATATATATATATATATATATATATATACTTATTTATAACATTTACAGTGCACTGTTGTCTTTATTGAATAATGTCAGTATCAATTATTTGATTGTTGTTGTTGTTTTAGGGGGAAGATTCAGCCAGGACACCTAGTGATGAAAAGACATTTGTGGATTTAAAAGACTTCCCGGATCAAATGAAAACACCTATGTCTGAGAGGCCTGACTTGATGTTGTCTCCAAAGGAAAGCGAAGCCCTGACAGTTCGAGCTTCTGTGTTTGAAAATGTCATAGAAAAGCACAATGTTTTGATGGTGGATGAAAATAAAAATGATAAACCAATACTTGATAAAACCAATGAAGAGGGAAAGCTTGTCACTGCCACCTACAAGGAGCCGATATCGCCGTCAGGGCCAGTTTGTATAGTGCATGCATTTGACACTGTCCCAGCTGCAGAGGGGAGCACAGTGATCAGTGAAAACATCCCATCTGCCCAATGGGAGGACAAAGCCATGACGCTACGTTTAAGGCGCTCAGAAGGGACAAAAACCACACCTGACAAAACAAGTCCAGAACCAATTTCAACTGCCCCGAGATATCTACGAGTGGGGGCCCTGCCAAAATGGACCTTAGATGATGACATTGATATGGAGACAGGAATGCCAAAAGATAAACCAAGAGATTTTGAGGTAGAGGATCCATCTGCTGCCGCTGCTAAACGCTTGAAGACACAACAGACAGAGGAACAAGCAAAACCAAGAGCGACCTATTTTGCCTTGACTGGACAAATGCAGGAAACACTCACAACCACATCGGTCGCTGCAGATAATGTGTCTTTTTCTGACCCCTTTGCCCAGTTGAGTTCCCAAGGGAACGTTTTACCGTTTAAAAGGAATCCATCTTTAGATGAAACCTTTAATAAAATATCTGAAAGTGATGCTGATAACATTCCCAGTAAATCAAATATAGAGGCTCAAAGTGAAAAGCAAAAACAACTTCAAGTGGAAAGAGAGGCAGAGTTAGAATATGGCAGATTGAAGGAGAGGGAGATGCAGCGTGAGTATGAAAAGCAGCGGCAGAAAGCATTTGAGAAAGAGAAGCAGGAATTTGAAGAAAAACAACGTGTGCTCGAGATCCAGAAGCAGATCGAGCTGGAACGACAACAGCATCTCAAATTTGAAAAACAAAGACAACTTGAGCTCAAGAGACAGAGACAACTTGAAATGGAAAGGCAGAAACAATTAGAAGTGGAGAGGCAAAGGCAAAATGAATTGGAACGGCAGAAGCAGGTGGAAGTTGAAAGGCAAAAGCAGGCAGAGCTCGAGAGACTAAGGCAAATTGAGTTGGAAAAGCAGTGGCAGATAGAGCTTGAAAAGCAAAGACAGCTTGAGCTAAAAAAGCAGAAGCAGGAACTTGAAAGGCAGAAACAACTAGAATTGGAGAATCAGCGACAAATAGAGATGCAGAGGCAACGGCAGTTAGAAGCTGAAAAACAAAGGCAGATGGAGCTGGAGCGACAGAGGCAACAGGAGCTGGAGCGACAGAGGCAACAGGAGCTGGAGCGACAGAGGCAACAGGAGCTGGAGCGACAGAGGCAACAGGAGCTGGAGCGACAGAGGCAACAGGAGCTGGAGCGACAGAGGCAACAGGAGCTGGAGCGACAGAGGCAACAGGAGCTGGAGCGACAGAGGCAACAGGAGCTGGAGCGACAGAGGCAACAGGAGCTGGAGCGACAGAGGCAACAGGAGCTGGAGCGACAGAGGCAACAGGAGCTGGAGCGACAGAGGCAACAGGAGCTGGAGCGACAGAGGCAACAGGAGCTGGAGCGACAGAGGCAACAGGAGCTGGAGCGACAGAGGCAACAGGAGCTGGAGCGACAGAGGCAACAGGAGCTGCAGCGACAGAGGCAACAGGAGCTGGAGCGACAGAGGCAACAGGAGCTGGAGCGGCAAAGACAAATGGAGCTGGAGCTGGAGAGGCAGAGAAATATTGAACTTGAAAAGCAGCGACAGACAGAGCTTGAGAAACAGAAGCAAATAGAAGCTGAACAACATAAACAAAAAGAGATAGAAAGGCATAAGCAAATTGAACTTGAAAAGCAAAGGCTAATTGAGCTTGAGAGACAAAAATTGCAGGAGATGGAAAGAGAAAAACAACTGGAGCTGGAGAAAGAGCAACAGTGGCAGTTGGAGAAGGAAAGGCGCGAGTTGGAGAAGCAAAGGCATCGTGAGGAGGAGCGACGTCAGAAAGAGTTAGACAGAGAGAGAAAACTCCTGGAGAAGCAAAAGGAGAGGCAGAGGATGCAGGCTGAAGCAGAGGAGCAGGAGAGAAGGCGGGAACTTGAACTGCAGAAGCAGAGAGAAAGGCAACAGGTGCTTGAGCTGGAGAAACAGAGGCTCAGAGAGAAAATGGAAAAGGAACAGGCAGAAAAGCTCCGTCAGATGGCTCTAGAGCAGGAGATGCTGAGGCTGAGAGAGGTGGAGAAAGAGAGGGAGAGACAGAAGGAGCTGGAGAGAGAGATGGAAAGAGAGAAGCAGCGGGAACAAGAACTGCAGCGACAAAGAGAGTTAGAGAAACAAAGGCAAAAGCAACTGGATATAGAGAGGCAGGAGCTTGAGAAGCAGAGGATCAGACAACAAGAGCAAGAGAAAGAGAGACAAAGAAGGGAGGAGCTGGAGAGGAGGCAGCTGCAGGAGTTTGAGAAGCAGAAACAGGTAGACAGGCAGCAAATACTCGAGCTGGAGAAACGCAGACTTAAAGAGAAGATGGAGAGGGAGGAGGCAGAGAGGATGAGGCAGATCGCCAAACAACAGGAGGCTGAAAGACAACGCCTCAAAGAGAAATTGAAGAAAGAGGAGCAGGAGCGCATCAGGCTGGAGTCTGCAGCTCTCAGACCCAAAGTTGTGGATCTAGACTCTGTTCTGAGAAATGAGCAGTCCAAAGGCTCGCCTCGTGGAGACCCTTCCACACGATGGAAGGAGCCATCGCTTAAATCTGAGCAGAACCTCAGACCAGGCATCCTGGACATAGACTCTTTCAATACTCTGAGTCAGCCCTCCCCCACTAGAGACTTGTTTCCAGTGGCTGGTATTCAGGAAGTAAACCCACGAGTACCAATTCCGCCACAAAACACAGCAGGCTTACAAAGTCCTGTTTGGACTACTTCTCCTCAGGATCCGTGGGAACTGCGGTCTGTAGAGATGTCTGTGGACAAACCAGAACAACCCAAAAAATCTTTGGGCAAAACCAGCTTAGAGCAGCTGCTGCTGAGGCAGGAGGAGCGCTGCCAGGCCCCTCAGAGGCGCTGGTCCGGTTTTGTGGTGGATGACCCGTTTCAGATGGGACCATTCTCTGGACTTGAAACCAAACCTGCAGCAAATACTTCTGCAGTCTCTATAACCTCTCCCTCTGAGCAAGTCTGGCTCCACAAAGAAACACCTCAAGGGCAAAGCCGGGCTGAAGGGCAAAGCCGGGCTGAAGGGCAAAGCCGGGCTGAAGGGCAAAGCCGGGCTGAAGGGCAAAGCCGGGCTGAAGGGCAAAGCCGGGCTGAAGGGCAAAGCAGGACTGAAGGCCCAAGTCAGAGGAGGACCCAGGGCTCTACGGTCAGTAATAATATTTATGTTCATAAAACATATATTAATATCAAAATACTAGAGAACATCGATGTAATGTGTTGTTTGATGAGCCCTGTTGATAAGAAGATAAAAGCAATTCCCCACAGTGTTTTGATGACTTTTCCCCTGTTGCTAGGAGCTGAACAGGATCCGATCCCGCAGCATGTTAAGGCGCTCTGCTCCTTCTAGCAGTGCGGTAGAGAGCAGTTTGTCCAGGATGAGGAGCCGCAGTGCCCACAGAGACCAGGTCCGAGACGGCTTGGTAAGTCTCACCAATACATTGGATTTATTGCCTCTTTGTTCTTGTCCAGTGTTGAAAAGCAGAGAGAGAGTAAAGATGTGAGTCCTCAGTGAGATATCAGTGAGTCTGGTGCTGAAAGGTCAGACGGCAAGAAGCAGAGGAATGTAGTTAGTTGACTGGGGACTGACAGGTGACTGCTCTGCTGCTCTCTCATGGGATATAGTGGTGACTAATGCTGAAAGACCGGCCTCTGTGTGTTTCCTCCGCCCACTGTGTGCTCAGATACAGGGAAGTGCTTTCAGGGCTAGTAAATCAGAATTGGAGAGTTCAAATGGTTAATGAGTAGCTGGTGAATTAGGCACATTTAGCACATATCTGTCAGAGAGTCCGAGAGAAAGTACTGCTGTGAAAATGTGAATGACCTGCAATTACAAGGATAGCAGTCTTCTTGTGGGGCAGTTTGTCATCACTATATAAAGTCAGTGAGCAAATATAGGAGAATAATAATGTAACAGCCAATTGTTTGAACCATTTCATGTATACAACAGGATTGCATGACTAGCCCATGAGTGCAGAAGTTTAGGATACTGTCTGATGATAATTGCAGCAGTGTTCATTGAGCACCATCTAGCGGCCACAGTTTGAAATAAATCATATTAATGCAAGAGCACCTGACATTTTTTGTGATAAAGTTGTTGCATACATTATTAAAATGACTGTTTGGTATTGAGCAACCATATGAACATTTATTGTATGTAAATATATTTTTTACAATTTTGATGAAGTGAATGAAAATTTCATTGTCCAATAATAGCTTATTTAATATCGCCCAAATGTATACCTTTACTTTATCCATTTTGTATACCTGTTTTGATGATTTGACTGATTACGATGGCCTAATTTGCTAAACCACACAGTGGTTTTGTATGAAAAAAATAAGGTTGCTGGGGGTCAGTCTTAAAATGGTTCCCTTCATATTTGACAGGAAGAACTTTCTCAGTCAAAATGGGTGAGAGAGTGTCAACCCCTGCCCCTGTGGTCTGCCTCAAGAGTACTAGCCCCTCTTATATTTTCACACCCAGTTTTGTTGTTGTGTTTTTATGGACTCAATTTTAAATGTTGAGAAGCAAATTTCAAATATTGGTAAAATTAGCTTTTTTCAGTTAAGCCAGATGGCTAAATTAAAATCAATTCTAAGATGCAAGAACTTTATACACTCTTTTTTAAACAATAGACTGGATTACTGCAACTCCTTGTTTTGAGGCCTCCCACAATTCTCCTTAAACAGGTTACAATTGATCCAAAACGCTGCTACGAGACTGCTCACTGTCCTAAAAAGACAAGCTACATCACACCCATCCTTGCCCAACCCCACAAAATAAAATGACTTGATCTGCCAATATAATGATATGGATAAACTGAGACACACAGTCAAATTTAAAACGACTACTAATAAAATCTCAAACATTCATCACACAATTTTACATGATATATGCCTAATATTACATATTTTGGCAAAATGTTTGTCATAAAATGCAAGAAATACATTGTTTCGATATGGTGTTATTTAGTTCTCACTCCAGGTTCCAGTTCCTGGCATGAACCCACAGTGACTGACAGTGAAATGAGACAATAACTGTGTGGAAGTGAGATCATTTAGTTGAACTGGAGGGGTATGAGCCTGGTGTCGGGGCAGAGCAGAGAAGATGGGCACTATGCTGGAAGCTGTGTTATATATATGGTCCAGCTGCCTGACTCCGAGGTGCTTATGGGTAAGAGCTTTTATAGTGTTAATACTTAAATGACCAATTCAGTACTTAATGTAGTGGCTTTTTCACATTTTAGGATTGTATAGGTTTTGTTATGCTGTTGTGGTTTGGTTCGATGGCTGCGTGGTGCTGGCTTTTTGAATGATGACGTCAACAGATGGAGGGAAGTGACCAGCTGTGACTCACTTTCCATTTGATGATGCTGTGTGTTATGGTCAAGGGGAATTTGAGATATTACCAGCAAATGTTATACAGTACTGTATGTTGTGAACAGAAACGAAATTGACAGGAGGTTGTCTAAGAGCTGGAGGTTTATCATTCATTCAGTTAGATGCCACAACGTTAAAATAGAGCAAAGCTGAATATAATTGTCTTCAAAAGTTATCAAAAACAGGAAGACAGGATAGACATTTTACACCTTAGTAAAACAGCAGCATATATGTTTAGGCTTTTCACTTTTAGATGGGTGATGTGCAGAACATGATTTTTTTTCTTCTTTTGTGTGTTCTCCATTTTGTCATGTTTGGGGAAGAGGTACAAAACATAATGAGTTTCAGTACTTCAAATACTTACAGCAACAGTGCTGTACAGTACAGCAGAGACTATTATGAAAACACAGGGGTCTTTCTCTCATATTTTTAAATGGAAAAGAAATTCATATTAGGAGATTTTGTGTGTGTGTGTGTCTTGATTGTTTACAATGCCAAAATAATTAGCAAAATTGTTGGATATTTTAGAGAGGAGGAACATTTTCATCTTTCATCATTCCCATAGCTGATCCCATTAATCTGCAATGATGTCAGAACTAACATTAATCGGCATGTCCTCTATGTAGCCAAAAATCAAAATTACAACAGTAATGTTGCAAAACTGGATGTTGCTCACTTTTGTCAATACAACCACTCCTATTTGCTAGAAGTGCATTGTCCTTTGTAGCTATTAAATCTATTAATATGACCATACACAATCCCATTACTTTCTATTTAAGCCTCTCCATTTCACACCCATCAACAAGCAGCATCAACAAACCTTTTATGTTAGTTAGTTAACTGGGTTGTTCCCCTGCTCTACACGATATACTCAGGATTCGACCAGAACTACACCAGGGCTAAACCAGAACTTGACCAGTAATAAACTCGCACAATACCAGGAATAAATCTGAATTGCACCAGGTCAGGACAAAGCTACTTTCTGCTTCTCGCTATTAGCAACCAGAAGCTAATTTTGGGCTTAGTTGTCAGTTGCCCCCCTCTCCTCTCTCCCCTTGTCTACCACTGACACAAGCTGGAGGGACAAGGCATTGCAACCCATATATCACGCTCCCTCCCTCCCTTCTGCCTGCTGCCTGCAGACTGGATAAGGGACCTCCCATTCTCTCCCCTATGTCACTCCACTCTCTCTCTCCCTCTCTCTCTTGCTCACTCGCTCTCTCTCCACCCTGTTTCTCCTTGACAGCGGTGAGTCCTGTAGCAGCATTGGTGGTGGTGACGCATTTTCTGCTACCTGCCCGTACCTGCAAGAGGGGACAGGGAGCACATTTTTTCCCACCACTTGCCTCATTGCTTTTTTGGAGCGGACTTCACCCCATCACAATTTATTTTTCATGACTTGTCCTCTGGCTGGCTGCTTCCTGGTGTAACACAGATGACTACAATAACTACCTTTGGAGCATTTTACTGTCAGGAAGTATAATACAGATTAATGTTTCATCTTTGAACTGGGAATTGCGAACTGGATTGGAGAGCTGTCATGACTGCATTAACGAAGGAGCACGAACAGCAGTGTGAGCTTTCTGATTAGGTTGAAAGAATAGTGTATAGATGCATGTGAATAAATTAGGCAAGTGAAAGTTTGTGGGTTATTTGAGGATGTGATAGCTGTCAGCTCTGTCAGTAGTATTTGCAGTAGTGTGAGTCAACTTAACATGAAAGCTGGGTAAGACACCTCATAACTTAAATGCAGAAGGTGCCGAGTAGAGACGGCAACCTCAGATAACCTTTGGATGCTTTCTGGATTTGGTGTAACTGGCATATCATAGCTCGCATATCCTCTGTGCTTCGAAATAGACAGGAGAAAGCTTTACAATTCGCCAAAGACCGACAGCGTGGAGCCTGGACAGAGATGAGTTGAGGCATAGCCCTTTATAGCTCCAGTGGGGATGAATGTGACCAGAGCCTTGTCCAGTTACAATACGGAGTCCATATTATCATCTGCATTGCTGTAAACATCAACAGCTATAGCCTACCCTGCGCCGGACTCACTCTTGTTGTGCTTTCTGTGACGAAACACTGGTGCAGTATTGCCTTTGCACCAAATAATACAACTGTCATCATACAGAGGGCAAATTCCACTCTAATGCCTCTTTTTGGATTTGAATACCTACTCCAAACGGACACTTAACTGATATAGCTGTTCTGATGGAGTATCTGGGGGACAAGATTACGGTAGCCCAGTCCCAGATGTCGGGATGGGTTGGAAATGTCCGCCGATCGCTCCATGGGGCACTCAGTTTTTTAAGGACGGGCCAAGGTGAAGATGGGACTGGGGACTTTAAACGGACCAACTCGCTACGGTCTCTGGCCTCACGCAGCCGAGAGTCCATCCGGAGGTTTTCACTACGCAGCCAACAGCGACTCTCTCTACGGAGACGCACAGCTCCCAACACCCCCACTGCTGTAAGATGGCATGCCTATTTGTACATTTAATGAAGAAATACTATTGTTAATTACACTGATGTTGAACTAGTCAATGCTTTTTCTGTGCTGTTCCTAAGCCCGGATACATGGAGAAGTTCATATCAGGCCATCTGTTCAACTTCAGATATATATATATATATATATATATATATATATATATATATATATATATATATATATATATATATATATATATATATATATATATATACTTTTTTATCTTTAAATTAAATAATTAAAATATTCCTTGCTAAAAGGAGACTTAATCAGGCCAAAATTAAAATAACTTAATATTAAAACAGTAAACAGGTAAATATAAAATGCAGTGAGTCACTTCCAAAGCCTGTGTAAATGTAGGAATTATATTAGTAAAACCAAATCGATATGCTAATCACTGCATGGGGTTTGGCTGCTTACACCGGAAGGCAAAAGGATGGGAAAAGGAAAGATGGTTCAAACTAAGTGACACTGCAGCATTCAGTGGAGGTCTGAAATGTCACCCTGTTAGCAGCTGCAGTCTCACAAGTCATTTGGACCCAAGCCAAATATTTCAACATTTTAGGAACCTATCCATCTGTCTCGTTATGCCCTTCTTAGCTTTTATGTCAACAGCCCTTTGTCCATGTGGTGTCTTGTTGATATTTTAAAGGTTTTCTGTATTTGCCAAATTTGGTTGTCAGTTTAGTTCATCTTTTGTAATGCTGGTTCTTAAGCTCTCTCTGTATTGTACCTCCATGTACGGCAATGGCCACTGCAATACTGTAGTCATTCCTATCTTTAGGTTACGCCTGTTTGAGTCAGAGCAGCTAAAGATAATTTTGTTTTGATGGTGATCTTGTGGCTGTCAAGTGGAATATGTCTCAATTAAAAGTTATGAAGATTAGTGAAAAGAGAAGCAAGTTAGTAATCGTCACGATGCAAAATGCCAAATTCTTTATTCTACTGACTCAATTTTTTTTTTTTTGCATGGTTATCTAAGTCAATACAATGTAATTTCACCCCATCAGTTTGCTTGTGTATGCAAGTGGAAATGGACAAAATGAATTATGGGATGTGTCTCTGACCGAGATAGACAGATTCACGGTCCTTTTAAGTTCTTACATGCCATTTGTGTCAGATGCTAAATGTATGTATAAATATAAACCACCAACTGTCTGTGTTAACCAAGCCCTAAAACCAATTGCTGGAAAAATGTCAGTCTTGGCAGTTAACATATTAAGCCAGTGTAGAAATACAGTTAAGCACAAAATAATTTATTACAAAAAGTAAGGGAACGGGAGAAGCGGTTCTTGATCTGAGTGGAAAATCAATAACAAGTTAACAACTAAGATGGAAAAGCTAGAACCATTGATATTCAAAATTGTGAAAAAATGTGAGTCATTATTCAGTCTTAAGTCAAGTCAGGTTTTACATTCCACCTCTGGGCTATTTTACCACAAAACCTTTATAACCATTTTCTCTTCACATAGCACTTGTACATTATAAATACAAACACCAAAGTGTGGTTACCCCAAGTCCATTTAAGACCAGAGCTCGACATGAGGCTTGTGTCCATTTGTTGCCTTCTGTGGCTTGTTGTTTGTGGATATCTCTAGGATATTGATATTGATTAGTGCTGAGTGCACACAGAGCAGACTTTCCCACTCCACCCAAAGCACAAATCTGAAAGCACTTGGAAATTAAACATTGTACTTCAGTGTGAGGTGTTTATGCAGTGCTGCACCCTCTGCCCTGAGAAATTATGTGAGGGCAAATCAGGTAAAATGTTGACATTTTTACCTACTATACCTTGCTTTTAACAGTTGCTAAAAGACTTTCAAAAAACAAAACAAAAAATAGCACTAAGGTGCTAACAGTTTGAAGTGTTAAATGACTTGGTGGAAGCTTTCTGTGTTGTCTTAGGACATAAAGGCATTTGTTTCAGTCATAAGTTGACTTTGTGAGAATTGTGATAATCAAATGTCATTACAATGTCAAAAGTCTTTGGAGTATGCTCGCCAAGCAGGAGTGCACAAGACATCATTATATACAACTAAACTTCTAACATCCCTTCACTCCTAATACCTTTAAAAGCTCAGTCCCTGTTTTCCCTTGTAGCTGCACAGTTACTTAGTGAATCACTTTCCAATTTGTCATTGAGGTGTGGAACAGTGTTGGAGCTTGTCTGTGGTAATGCAGGGACTCAGATTGGTTTGTTATCAGGCTAAAGTTTCCAAGGCCTTGTCCCTACCCTTTCCTCCAAAGATTGTCATTCAGCATGGTTCAGTGATTAGACTCTCTCCTTCATCCCTCCATTCATCCGCTCTTTGTTCGTCCCTTTACCCGAACGCACCCTTCCTGTGCATGTCTGGCACTGGATAATGTTATTAAGGAAAAGACTGTGTCCCTAATACAGCTGTTAATCACTGCTACAGTGGGCCTTAGTCATGCCACTTTGTGTTGTGTTTTGTGTCTGTGACAATCATATTACTTAGGTAAGTCTTGTATGGCAATTTTTTACTATGGTCATAAAGGCATTTAATCATTTTTACTAAGGTTAGGTGTGGAAAAAGTACTGAATTTAAATTTTCTGTCCACATAGTTTCATTGTTTTGTTAAGACATTTATTTTTTGTGGGCCCATGATCTTGAAATGTTGGTGTGTATCCATATGACCGCAAAGTTTGTAATAACAATTGTAACTATTTTACTACAACTGCAACTAATTTATGTTGTGCTTGATGAGCACTTTACAATCAGTATAGTGGATTTTAACACAAAAAACACACAAATGATAAGGTCCGTAAAGCACATTGTCTTAGAGGCTACAATATAGACATGCAGGGTTTTGTTTTTTTTTATCTGCCACCTTATTAGTGACTTATTATAGACTTACTTTCTTGCATCCCAAGATCAGCTGATGAATTTTAGTAGTTTCTTTACTATTATTACTACGGATATTTATTATTACAGAAATAGATACTTGTTGAAGTAGAATCACTGTGAACACTACATCTTTACCATTATGATTTAACTCAGTTACAGTGTCTTTCCTCCATTGTTTTAAGGGCATTTGTACACCATTGGGATAGACTCACTGCAGATTTGACCATAGAGTGAAGCTTTAAGATTACTAAAAGCCTCTCCAAGCTCTGTGAAATTACTTCTGGTGAACTTTGTAAGTCAGTGCCCTAAGCTTTTGTACAATGGTAGCTGTCTGTAACATGTTGGAGCAAATATTTCTCTTTATGCGGATCAGGTGGGTGTGTTTCGGTTGACTAATACATACTTACACACAGCACAGGAATTTTTATTACACGATTTGGCTTCTATATTATTTGTTTTTTGTTTATAGTGATGGCAGAGAGATCACAGCTTTTTAAATGTGATTGATATGATTGATAAGGAAACATTTGCGCAGGAGAGACATGGTCAAAACAAGACCAAAGCATGCATTAAGCTGATGTTATGTAACAGATCAACAGCTGGTTTAGCTTTAAGTGGCTTTAATGTGTTGTTTTAGTGTAGTATATGGACTTAACATGCTATTTGGAAAGTCCCAGTACTACGGTTTTCAGAACAAGACTGTGTACTGGAATTACTCATTTTATTTAGCAATATTTAGCAATACACTACAGATGTGACATGTAGTTATTAAACCAAAAGTAAACCAAATTTCAGTATCATAAACATGACTGAGAAACTGCAGAGGGGGCATAGTGAATACATAGATAATATGATGCTGAAATTAACGTTGCAAAGTCCTAGTGCCAATGTTTGTTTGTGTGTCTGTTTTTCATTATTATTATGTTTTTGGTAGGAAAATAATAATTCAATTAGCTAGTGCGTGTATACAGATAGGCCTAGTATGCATCAGGACAGAGTTGTCTAATCTTGCATGATAACACAAATTTTATCAGGGGCATAGCATATCCCTTTGCTGGTTCTGTTTTTTGAGGGACACAGACTTTTTGAAGATACATAGATTACAAAAACATTTCAAACTGATTTCCCTTATTTATACATCAAACTTTTTCACAGTTAGCATGTTTAATCTGCAGTTTAGATCCGTTACTCTTCAATAATGCAACTACCCTTGGGGACCAATCCTCATTGCCATTCTCACTGCTCAGCTTCCTGCCAGGAGAAGGTTTTTCCTGATAAGTGACATCCTGCCCTACTGTTGTGCTACTCCTCTAAACTTGAGTTACCTTAATCTCATGCTCCTCATTTATCTGAAGGCTGGTGCCAGCTCATTGTGTAGTGAATGTGAGAACAAGAGGCAGGAGGAGGACTGCATGGGAGGGCGTACAAAGTGTATACTTGTATATTAACCACACAAGCTTTCACTTGGAGCTATCATGGGGTTCAGCTTTCTGTCATATAGTGCCATTTTGAGGACAGTAGAGCAACCAAAAAGATATATATATATATATAGTAAGAGAAAATAGCTCTGTCTTTTGGGTAAAATGTGTAGCAGAAATGTATATGTTAAATATTATCTCAAAAAATAAAAAGCCTTTATTACACTTCCTCGGGGGGTACCCTTGCAAAGGATCACACCTATTTCCAACTGAGCACCTGTTTTAGAATATTTTTTCAAATATCTATCTATTTGGCTAGACATGTACCCACACAGTACTCCTTATGATTTTCTTTCTTGATATACGGTTTTGCTTAGAATTTTTAATTGCTATGGCAACGGTCCCAACTGAAACCTATGGGTAGGTAATAGTCCTCGAGATTGTAAACACAGTGACTCTGTTTCAAATAGTCCCTTAAGCAAAGCAGACCACAGTGTCAGTTGAGGAATTTGCATTAGTCACCAAATTATAAATAAGCAATATGTATTTGTCAACTTACAACCATTCATCATATGTTTAATACTAATAAAGAGGTAGTTGAGGTAGTTCCAGTATTTGCTGTGTTTAGAGTAAATCTTATCCATATATTTGTTCTCATTTGCGATGGTTCTTTTTTTAAACTAGTATAGTAATTGTGTAGTCCTATTTTAGACCTTTTAATTTACACCTGGTATTTTTCAGTTTTAGACCCAGTTTAGATATGGTGGTACTCAGAAGGCCAAATATTTTCTTAAATGTTACTGTGTGAAAAGTTTAAGTATCACATTATTTACCTCATTTGACTCTGGTTTGTTGAAAGTGAAATGTTATGGTTTCACTATGACCATAAATCCTACTTCATTAGGTTAACATTAGCTAATAGAAGGGACTACCAAATCCGTATGCCAACAAATCATTGTTTGTGGAGTCTAGATTTTTTACCAGCTCTCACTTAGAAAAAAAGCAGTGTTGTCTTGTATATACACTTGTGGAAGGGGCTACTACCACTATATCCAGGGCGATCAGAATAAGCCCACGCCTTTAGGCAGCCACAGAGGAGGACAGAAGGAGTCTCTTCAGTGTCTTTTCTCGTATGTAGGCCAGGGTTATCAGTTCATGCTTGGACCTGCCTGTGTAAGCGGAGTGTGATTTTGAGACAGTGTGTCCTCTGTACCAGCCTCATTAAAACAAACATGGTTCAGTTCACAGCGCCACCCTCTTTGTGCTAGCTATTGTCCAAACTTTGTAAACTCATACTTTGATAGATTTCATTCCATTTCCATTATTTAGCTGGTTGTGATTACAATTAAATATTGTTACTTTAAAATCACTTGAGATAAAATTGTTGATCTCCTCACATTAAACTGTCTAAAATAGGTCAAATAAATTGGACCAATCCTAAAATCTGATAAATGTATGTGGATGGACGGGCATCTGGCGCAAAAAAGAAAATTAGAAATCAGAACTTTTTCTAATAGACTATATTTTTTAAAAGTGCACAAACAACATACATACATACATACATGTCATTAATTGGATTGTCTTCTTTGATTTTTTTTTTTCCAGGTTCAACAAAAACAAGATGGAAGCACAGAAGATGAGTCAAAGGACCATGAGACCGACAGTCAGTACGGGACCTGGGAGACAGGACTGCGTTCTGAAGACAGGTAAGCCCCAGACTGCTTTCACATTCTATTGCATAGATGATATGGCAATGTTCAATATTGGAGCTGGTGATTTAAAGCTGTATTGCATTATTTTACTGATAAATACCTAAAATAGAGTAGAAATATCTATCCGATTAAGTGTAATTGTTTGTTATGTAGTCTGTCTGGTGTGGTATATTCAAATATTATTTATTTTTGTGTCAGTGATTTGATACAGACACAATGTAATCACTGGAAATCAAGAGAGGATGACATAAATTAATGAGCACATAAGCAGCAGTTAGCAATTTACTTAATCCTAATCATAAATATTATATTAAATACAAAAATGGCTACAAACCTACCATACTGTATGTCAAATTATTAGCCTCTTTATATTTACCAATATAATGTAATATTATATTATTTTTACTGTCATTCATTTGACGAAGAGACGGTATAATGGCAGGAAATTAACTAGCTACAACTAGCATACTATATTTTTAAAACCTCACCTTTACGATCATATACACCAATGCAAAAATTTCTACAATGTTACCCTACAGTATTGTGGCTAATTATTACTCTACTTATTTATACTAATCATTTGTAAGACAGTAAAAATTAACCCACTTGCAAAAACTTTTAGTTTGTACTGTGAATTTCTTTGGTCAAGTCCAGTCATGGTGTGTGCACGGTTTTCCGATGTGTCACTGTCCTAAATGATACCTTTAGCAGCGTGTTGCAAAATGCAAAGGAACAACACAGTAACTGCTTAGTGTCACTGTGGTTACTAAAATAACACCTGAACTTTATTTTGGTGCAGCCTAACACCAGCCACGCCGAGCTCTGAAAGTAACCTCAGCCCCTCACACGTAAAAGCCACCTCACCACAAACTCCTCACCTGGACACAGATGCTATCGACGGTGTCCCACCCTCCTCTGAGCTGCTGCCTTTCCCAGATGTAAGTGGACCTTTGCTTCAACTCTGCAACTTTGTGGAAAGCTATTGACTGCTAATGTTTTATTTTGATCTAGGCTCAAGTCACCTTGTTAGACAATAGTGCTCAGCGTTCACGTGCTCAGCTGGGAAAGAAGCGTGCTCCCCGGACCCGACCGTCCAGAGCTGCTAAACAGACTCCGGCTGAAGGAGGGGCCTCTGACGACTGGATCTACAAAGACTCCACAGGTTAATGCATATAATCATAGGTGTAGGTACATACAGTGAAGTAATTTTTCACTACTGGCCCTGCAGCCTCTAAAACCATTTGCTGTAAAGAACATGGGCGTGTTAACAAACAGAGTATATGGCCACACAATGCATCATGTTTTTTTTTGCTATTATAATATTAGAAAATAACAATTGCAATATTGATGTTAATTTGAATAATTTATTATTAATTATTTAAACCATAAAACGCAAATTGTAGTTTAGACCTCATCCTTGTGTTCTCATTTTAATTTAGTCATTTTTATTGTCTTACTTTTTATATTGGTTTTAAATAAATTCAATTTTTTTCTCTGAATTACATTTAATTGGTCATACTCACTCACAATGCTGCAGATTTTATGTTTAAATAATTTCATATATTTTCTCTATTCTTGCATATTGCTACAGAACTAAATTAATGCATCACGTAGGACATCATCTACAAAAGAGCTATACGTCTTACTTGAATGCAGCTATCTTTACATGTCTAATAAACTAACGTCACATATCGTGTTGCAGAGGAGAAGGTTGAAAGCAAGAGGGAGGACTCAGACTCCGAAGAGCAGCACAGAGGATCCGACGCTGGTCCCATTGCTGCCCCCTCTCAGCCTCAGAGGGTCGCCCTGTTTCCTGGAATGGATCAGTCCGCTTTAATGGTACAACAAATTTATTCACTTAAACTAGGGCTGCAAGATTAATTGTAATCAAAACTTAATGTGACATAACATAATCTCAGTTTGAATAGATGCAAATATCTACAATGCATAAAACTGCTAACCTGTACTAACATGTTCTGAAATGTGATCGTTCTATTAGCTTGTCAGTTCAAATCTAATCACAGTCACAATGCTTGTCAGAAAAATCACAGTTTTTCCCAAGCCGTTCAGCCCTAATCTACACAACTTCAAACACTTTTATGCAAAGTACAACATGCATTATCTGGTTAACATGCAATCAGTTAGAACAAATTCTCTTGAAAAAAAAATTTCTGAGAAAGTTGTTTAGTTTTTGTTGTTTGTAATTTTTGTCCATCTTGTAGGCTCAGCTAAAGAAAAGAGGTGAATCTGACAATCAGACAGATGGTTCTACCCCTACTCCGTCTCATCTGTCCCGCTCTCCCAAGTCACCTTTCCTTCCTCGGGCCACTCGTGTACTGCCCCCTCCTGGTGGAAAGGAAAATGGGTAAGTACATGTGTGGTATAATACAGGGGTTTTGAATTTGTTAATTTTTAAAATATGTTGAAAATGTTAAATGTGTCTGTAGTGAGGAGGATTCGCCCCAGTGGTTGAAAGAGCTGAAGTCCAAGAAACGCTTGAGCCAATATGAAAGTGAAAGCTAATACATATTCAGGTTTGTGCATTTTTATTGTTTGTGGCCTATATCTGATTTTATCTGATTAAAAGTAAATAGATAGTTGAAATATGGTTCACTATTGAATCTTAATGTAGCTTTTAAAATGAAAATCAGTTCCACAATGATGTACTTTACTGTAATTTACATTTTGTTTGTTTTGTTACAGATTGCCTTAACAGAGAATATATGTAAAAAAACAAAAAACAAAAACAAAGCCTTAAAAGTTTGACCCGGGATCCAAGAGGGGTAACTATTCTGCTGCTCATGTATTTTACTTTACGCTCTGGTCCTGCTGAGGTCAAAATAAATGTGCATGGTGCCTTTTTATATGAAAGTCTTGTGGAGAAATTATACAAAGACAAAATACATCTACCTACTCTGATTGTCTTGTCAATGGGAGATTCTTGGGATAGACTGAAGAGCATAAATTACATAATGGGACCACTACAACACCTCTTTCATAGGATAGGCTTATTCTGATGGACAGTTTCAGTTCATTTACTTGATTAGTCCACACTAAATAATACTGTATGTGCATAATTGTGGTTGTTAGTTGCAGTCATAAACACATTGCCATAGGATTACACTGAAAATAGAGAACAAAAATCCCTGTAGACGTGATTGTCTGCAGGCCTGTATCATACTGTATGTTATAATCATGAGAGGTTATATTTGTATCAGAGTAAATAAAGTCAAAGCTAGTTTTGAATGAGCTAGATGCAAAAATATTATAGATTTTCATTTTATTTTGTAACACTCCAGAACAGTGTCAGTTGCTGCAAACTGTATATTAATTTACTTCTCTGAGTTGAAGATGGATATGAGCTCTGTATGGCCAAGTGAAAGTACATCTGTCAATCATGCACACTCCTTGTTAGCACAAACATTATCAATCAAACAGTGCTATTTAGTTGCAGCTAATTACAAATATTAAGCCATACACCCACTCCAAAGTATCTTCTGGTAAACTTCAATATATGTTCAATTTCTTGTCTACTTTCTTTTCCAAAAAATGTACAATGTCTTTGTCTTGTCTGCGTGCATGCACAATCCTTCAATCAGGAAATGCTCAATTTACAAGTGCAGAGTGAAGCTTTGCTGGTTTACGTGTGTGGACTAAAGGGTTGTACAGAAAAACACCTTATATCCAAAATTGGCAATTGTGAGAATATTAATGGTATGGAATTATTTGGAAATGCCACTTTGACATGGCTGAAGAATTGGGATGGGATGAGATTGTGGACTTAGTCTCGTGTCTCGTCTTGTGGGAATTGTATCCCAGCACTACTAAAGAAGCGAAATTGTATATTTATTACTCAAGATCTAAATCAATGTGTAAATAAAATGAACCAAAATTGTAACAAGGTACTTCTTAACAATACAATCGAATAAAATGATCTCTGACACTTGCCAAAATCCTAATATTATTGCGATGTATTCCTATTGAGTTCTCTAATGTTGTAATCTGCCTGTATTATCCAAACTCATTCAATTCAAGTTTCAATTCAAGTTTATTTATATAGCACATTTAAAAACAACCTCAGAAAAAACAAACAAACTCATGACAATTTTCAATCAACTACATTGCAATTATAAATCATTGCACCACATCCATCCTCTTGCAAAATACTATCTGTCTCTTTACTCTGTGTCTTCAAAGCACTTTGTCACTTGATGCACTACAGCACTGATCGGACCTGTCGATTTGGCCATGTCTTGTCTCCTATATTTGGGTGAATGCATTTCTCCCTGATATAACTGTGTACAATAGGTTTTACTTATATAAATGTGAGGGTTTATTTTTATGTCTTTCTTTGTGCTTTTTTATTTTGAGAGTAAAGATGTATAATGCACTGTGTTGTTCTGGCCAGTGTCTAAAAGTGAAAACATTCTTAATAAAATTGACTTGACATAAAATGCTGCCTCTATCAATTATTTGGTGTTTTTCACTATAGTGCTTTAATTGTGGAAAATAAATAACCAAACAGCAATGACACTTTAAATTGGGTCTATATAAAAAGTTATAATATATATAATTTCCATTTTAAACAGCTTCTCCAATTCACCCAGACTGGAACGCTCTTCCCACCAACTTAAAACTGCAGACTATTAATGTCATACAACCTTTAACTTGTTTAATTTCTTGATAAAACATTTCAAACAATGCATCTGGTTTGTCCAATGTAACTGCTATGTCCACATAAATAAATAAATAAATAATACACTGACAAAAAAGACTCAGTTGTAACTATACTTTGTTTTCTTTTTTCTCAGTGCCCTGTAGGCTAACATAATGTTGTCTAATGATGTGAGTAGATGCATTGTTAGTAAGCGTACATGTAACTTCGAGGTCCTGGTTTCCTTGGCTGCATGTTTAGGGCCAATCTGACGGAAAAATACAAATTCTTGTGAGTGTAAGATTAGACCAGTCCCATCATAGAGAGCTATTTTAATTCTATGGTTTTGGAGGCTGGCTGTATTTCTATGTACTTGGGTGTATAGTTTGTTGGGGCATATGTTTTTGGTTACTGCTGAGGGCTGCTGTTTGCTGATTCCTCTTGGCTCTCAGTCACGGTGCCCACACACACACACACACGCCCCCAGTGGCAGGTCGCCGTGGAGCGGGCAGAGCAGCGGGTGCCAACAGCTGCCTATTGAGAGGCACATTACGGACACAATGTGAGGTAAAGATCTGCTGTATCAACACCTCCCTCTGTTTCTGCTGCTGTGGCTGAAATAAAACATAAATAGCCCCCCAGACCCTGTTCTCCACCGGGGCGATCCCACCAACCAAACACCAGGTGGCACAGACAGAGGGATAGAACAGCCACAACAGGCATATCCAGGTAAAAAAAAAAATCATTATATTGTTAACTCTTGTTCCATTTATTGACACAATGAATATATTTGGTAATGCTTGTTATAAAAGTCAATTAAGATCTAATTTGTAGTAGAAGGAATATAAGATGCCACTCAACAGGAGACTATTCAAATTAAAGACACAATTTTAGCTGACATTTTCATCTTTGATCAAAAATATCATTTTCAGGGGACCAACTGATGAAAACTCCCGTGAATTGAGTTAAATTGGAAAAACTGTTAAAAATATTATCTGTATATGACTATGATATCCATCTTGTTCTCAATCAAAAATCTTATATTATCAAAATATTTTCAAGACATTTCCAAATAAATTCTTAAAAATGGAGAGAGTATGTATATTTACATGTTACACGTAGCTATACTTAACCCTGAGCTGCTATGGAAAAATATGTCTCATAAACTATTTTCTTCGCAATAAGTTTTATGTTCTCTTGAGCATGTCCTGTCTCCTTCAAATTTTACCAGTTACTTTTGAAACTGTTTTATAGTGAAGGAGCAGAGGACCGGGAGGATGACCGAGCAGCAGGGTGCCCCACAGCAGCTGGCTGCAGGGAAGAGCCAGGGAGGAGCCGGGGCGTCCTATAAGGTACAATACAGATTACAATTAGTACTAGCATTTTACTACACACACTTTTTATACACTTTAAAACTAAAGTCTGTTTGTTTTCTGAAACACAGTTGTCCTGTTTTTGTTTTAAATTGATCTTATTATAAATTAGGCTTGACTAAATGATACTACTTTACTGGCAAAACATTTAACCTGATGAAAACACATTTGTCTTTGTGGCACAGGTGATGCTGTTTCAGTTTGAAAATTTCCAGGGCAAAAAGGCAGAGTTTTCATCTGAGTGTAAAGATGTAAATGAGAAAGGTCTGGAAAAGGTGGCATCTGTGATTGTGGAGTCAGGCCCGTAAGTAATATATCTGCACATATTTATCACAGTAGTAAAGGTATAGTTGTAGATTCTCCTGTGTAATAAATCTGACAAATAACACTTTAAAATATCATATAGTATAAAAACAATGAATAAAACTAATATAGTATATGGTTATGAGTTTCTAACCCATTGTCTGTCTTTGCCTGTAGCTGGGTTGCCTACGATCGCCACGGTTTCAAAGGAGAGCAGTTCATTTTGGAGAAGGGTGAATATCCGCGCTGGGACACTTGGACCAACAGTCAGAACAGTCACTTCCTGCTCTCTCTCAGACCTCTCAAAGTGGTATGTCTATCTAAGCTCGGAAGCTGCGTAGGTGAAAATGCAGATTATATAATGGATAATATAGAAGGATTTCCACCTCCCTCTTCACTTTCAGGACAGTGCTGACCACAAGCTCCACCTGTTTGAAAATCCTGGATTTTCTGGACAGCAGATTGAAGTGGTTGATGATGATGTGCCCAGTCTTTGGGGGCTTGGATTCAAAGATCGAGTAGCGAGTGTAAAGGCCCTCAATGGAACGTAAGATAGTTGTTATACATCTATATCTATATATCCAATAATTAGTATGAGAAAATTCAATAAATGTAAAATTACTCCAAGATGATTTCACTCAAATAAACCTTTAAGCCATTTCAATACAATACTGAATTTCAAAGCCAGACCAAATGCTCTGTAAACACAAAACTGTACCGGAGCCAAGTCAATTATTGAATCAAGAAACTACTGAGTCATTTTGAAATATTACAAATAATCATGACAAATTACACCCTGAAATCAAATAAATTACAGTTATTAAAGTGTAATAGGTGACTTCTACGTCCACCTTTCTTTCATTTTTTATTTTTTTTTTATGTTGGGTGCTTATATCCTAAATCTAACTTATTTATTTCAGATGGGTTGGCTACCAGTATCCTGGCTATAGGGGGCGCCAATTTGTTTTTGAGCGGGGAGACTTCAAGCATTGGAACGACTGGGAATCGCCCACCCCTCAGATCCAGTCGGTGCGACGTGTGCGAGACATGCAGTGGCACAAGAGGGGCTGCTTCATCCCCCTGGACCCCTCTCCTGCTCCTGTCCCAGATCCTGATCCTGCCCCTGTCCCACCCCCTGCACCCTCTGCCAAAGCAGGACACCCCTAATCATACACCTGTCCCACCTGGAGACCACTGCCCTCTGAGATGCCCTGTGCCTGCCCTCTGCTCCCATTCTAACATGACGAAATGCTGCTTATGCCCCGTGAGGAGTGCTATGTTTTGAATAAAAGCTGTCTGACCTTCTGTTTGTTTGTGATGTTATAGTTGTAAATTGACCATGTTGGAAAATGATATTATAGATATTAACACAAATAAAGTAGCTCTCAGTGAAAGAAATCATTTAAGATGTGATTTTTTTTGCACTTGCTTATTACACATTTGCATTTCAAGAACACAGCTTGACAATATTAACCTGCTACAGCTAAGGAAATTATGTCACATTTCCATTCAGTGCAGGATATATTCAAAAGAACTCATGCCTCTCCAAATCCAGAACAGGTGTGTCCTCAAAGTGCTTTATAGAAATGCATAAAGAAAAACAAGTTATAGTTATTATATTATATAATACAATATATTATATTGTTATTAAGCCACTGGTCTAACAGGTTGCTCCATCCATTGGCACTGAAGCATAAGTCAAAGGCAGAGGACACAGTTAATCAAGATTAAGACATTTGTTGAACCATCTTTTCTTAGATTTGGGTGTTCTCTTTTTGCCATAGATCAGTCAAAACAGTACACCAGTTCTGCTGAGATTTTGAGCCTGGTTGCCCTTCGAGTTTCAAACAGATTAATTGGTAACACTTGGTTAATTGTTCTAGGAAAAAAACAGAATTTTATAACAATAAATATCTACCAGTTGCTATTCTTAACAGTCAAGGTTTCCACTAGGCCAAACAATGGAAAATAAAATTGATAATAAAACATTAACTGTTCATTGTCAGTAATGATACATGCAATGTGATAATGATCAGGTTGATAATAGTCTTGATTTTCAACCAGTTTGTCAGGACACATAAGAGTGCCTCGAGCGATTTCCAGGTGTGCCTTGAAAAAGTCCTCTTTCAATTACCTCAAGTGATTTACGCAGTTAAACAATCTAATGATTGTGGAGTGCCCTCTGAAAAGAAACCAAGACAACCACTCCCAAATCTAAAGAGACAGACACAGTGGCACAGACCACATTTGACCAATATTTTCTTTTTGCTAATCAATACGGTAGGTTTAATTGTTGGTGCTAAACTTTTTTCTTGTCTTTTCAACAACAAACAAAAGTGCTATAACTAGAAAAGATTTAAATAGTCTACAATTTAAATTATCAATCAAGTTTTATGGTTCCTCTTCATCATTATAATGGCTAACACCAACTAACCAGTATTTGTTTTCGAGTTGAGTCCAGACTACTAAACCTGTACTGTACTCTCACTCTCTCTCTCTGTCTGTCTCTCTATCTGTCTCTCTCTCTGCCTCTCTTTCTCTGTCTGTCTCTCTCTCTCTCTGTCTTTCTCTCTCTCTAGCTATCTCTCTTTCTCTCTCTACCCCCTCTCTCTTTCTCTCTCTCGTTCTCCCTCTTTCTCTGTCTTTCTCTCTCTCTGTCTATCTCTCTCTCTTTGCCTCTCTCCCTCCCTCTCTTTCTCCCCTCTCTCTGTCTCTCTCTCTCTCAGCCTGTCTTTCTCTCCCTCTTTCTCTGTCTGTCTCTCTCTGCCTCTCTCTCTGCCTCTCTCTCTCTATCTTTCTCTCTCTCTTTGTATGTCTCTCTCTCTGTCTGTCTCTCTCTGCCTCTCTCTTTTTCTCTCTCGCCCGTCTCTCTCTCTGTGTCTCTCTCCCTCCGCCTCTCTCCCTCTCTTTCTCTCTCTTTCTCCCTCTCTCTCTCCCTCTCTGTCTCTTTCTCCCTGTCTCTCTTTCTCCCTCTCTCTCTCTGTTGCTCATTGTGGCTGTGGGACTCTTGGCACTGTTTGTGCTGAATCATGTGGATATCGAACAATGACTGGCTGCACAAAAACTGACAACTAATGAAATAACTTTGTGGGAGTGACACTCCGGGGTGGGGCAGGCAACATGGGTGACCCCTCATCTCTGTGTGCTGGGCCTATGGCAGCTCGATCCTCTCCCTGTCCCAGGACACGGCGGGTGCTGTTGGCAGAGTGCCCCCCCTGGTGGGCCGTATATATTGAGCTGGTGGTGCCATCACAAACATACTGGCACAGACAGGTACTGGTAAGAGCTGTGTGGTTGTCACTTTGAATTTACTATTTAAAAAAGTATTGTATGTATTTATTTATTTTTTTTATTTAAATGAATAAAAAAAAATCATATTCAACATTATTATTATTCATTGATATTGAGATATTTTGGAAGGCTTTTTTTTTTTTTTTTTTTTTTTTTTTTTGAGAACATTTTTGTGTAACATTTTCTGTTTTTTATCAGGTTTATCCTTCACTATGGCCACAGACCACCAGAACCCTGCATCCAAGCAGCAGCAGCCAGGCACCAGTGCATTTAAAGTGAGTGACAATCCACTGGTCATTTTACAAAACTTTGTCACAGGGAGGTTTCATATTCAATGTCTGATCCTGTTGCTCATCTGAGCCTATTGAAAGTAATAGTCTGGAAACAAATTCTTTTTAATCTGGTGTTACTCACTGTATTTGTAAATTGTGAACTTTTCAAAGTGGGACAAAAAAGGGATAAGTACAAAAATATCTCTGAATAGAAATGTTGTAATTTCACCATTTACCTTTTGTCCTGGTGCACAGCTGGTTATCTATGAGCAGGAGAACTTCCAGGGACGCTGCCATGAGCTGACTGGTCCCTGCAACAACCTCCAGGAGGCAGGCGTGGAGAAAGTGGGCTCTATACTGGTGCTGTGTGGACCGTGAGTGTGGGGCACAGACAAACCAACCTACAGTATTAAACAGAGGGAAAGGAGTGGAATTTAACTCCTATTTCTATTATATCTGTTTTCTATATCTCTATTTTCAGTAATCACAAACTAATCAGCTTTTATCAGATGCCTTCACTCACAGTTTTTCTGAAAATTCTGTTAGAAACTTTTGGGCAACGCTCGTGAGTCTCGCTTACTCCTGTACCTGCCCCTCCCCTCTCTCCTGACCCCCTCTCTCTTCTCAGGTGGGTGGGGTATGAGCAGGCGAGCTGTAAGGGAGAGCAGTATGTGTTTGAGAAGGGCGAGTATCCTCGGTGGGATTCCTGGACCAACAGCCGGCGCAGTGACACCCTCACCGCATTTCGCCCGATTAAAGTTGTAAGAAGACCAACATCCCATATTCACAAATATCCATAGCAAAACTTCAGGGTCTTAAGGTATATGTGAGGACCTGAAGAAGCAAAAAGGGAAACAAATTTAAATTTTAAATTAATTTTTTTTTGTTTCATATGAACCTTTCTTTCAATATCTTAGGATCTGTTCAAGATCTCAAAAGGACTACTGTTTGATTTGACATCCATAGGCAAATACAATAGTGTTTTAGTTTTGCACTGAAATGTTACATGGGCCCCATAGATTCCCAGACATTGCAGTATTAGTGAAATGTATAACCTGTTCTATTATTTGATTTCAGGACAGCCAGGAGCACAAGATTGTGCTTTATGAAAACCCCAGTTTTGCAGGAAAGAAGATAGAAATCATCGACGATGATGTGCCCAGCTTCCACGCTCACGGTTATCAGGAGAAGGTGTCGTCTGTGCGGGTGCAGAGCGGAACGTGAGATTATTTCATTTACAGTACTATTTGTGTCCTATGTTCTTTGTATATGCCTTTACCTTCAGAGATGCAAAGAAGTCAAATAGCCAAATATTACTCAAGCAAGTCCAATGTAGTAATCCAAAAAATAATCTTTCAAATTGTTTATATTTGGTAAAAAGCATTTGTTGTTTGCTTTACTTGTCTGATAAGCCTCAACATTGAGTAATGTCAATTTTATGAAGTATTATACAATTGTCGTCTTGTTTCTTCAGTTATACACAACTGGTTTGATGTTGAGCTGTCACTGTGTCCTCAAATGTGACTGTTGTGTCTCCTCCTCACAGCTGGGTGGGTTATCAGTACCCAGGCTACAGAGGATACCAGTACCTGTTTGAGAAGGGCGAGTACAAGGACAACACTGAGTTTGGAGCCCAGATCCCTCAAATCCAGTCAGTCCGCCGCATCCGGGACATGCAGTGGCACCAGAGGGGTGCATTTAATTAAACGCTTGTTCTCAACTCAACCCTGACCTCTGCAGACCTGCAATCTTTACAGCCTGCCCCATCCTCACTGAACTGCATTTTGATAGCCTACCTGTTGCAGTTGTTACAGTAGTGACACCCTTACTAACTAATAAATCCTTGTTGATTACATTTTGGTTGTTTGAGTGTGATTTTTCTCTGAACTAATTGTGTACAGGTAAAGCTGATAAACAGTAAATTTATACTGATGTCAAATTTAGCCTACATGCCACTCAAAACACATAGGCAGAGGTCTAATGAAACTGAAGTGGACATTAATGTAGAAAAGTCCATCATTTAACCATAATCATTATCAGGCTGACAGATTTTGTGGCGAATCGGGCGAAAAAAGGAATCACGTCTTTCAGTTTGAGGATTATATTTGTTGATGTTATGTCAAACTCCGGTCGATAGTCGGCGCTGCAGTCCCCTCGCGCTTTTATTTATTTCCTGTTTCTGTTGAACGAAGTCAAGGCACCATGAAAAGGCAGCACATGATAAACTTCTCTACTGCTATATTTTCACTATGTTTCTATAAAAGTGCTTAAATTTTGTGGAATTGCGGGTTAAAACTACTAAATTGTCAACTGAGATCACCATATCATCGTGAACTGGGTAAGAAATATATGTAGTTTAGTAGTTACATACGATAACGATAACGTAAGACTTGCACACTTGCAGCGCAGTAGGCTTCTTTACGCATTTGTTTTCAAAAGACAATATAAAATACGTACTAATATATACTATGTTGTAAATGTTTTATTCTACTGGAATCACAATTTCCATGAATATATTCCCAGAAAAGGAAATTGTTTTGATTTGTATTATTTTGCAGATATTTGTGGTATGTCAGTAAATATCAGTAGTAATCAGTAAATATGTCAGTATGTCAGTAATCATTTGTAATCGCATTTGTTTTCAAAAGACAATATAAAATACGTACTAATATATACTATGTTGTAAATGTTTTATTCTACTGGAATCACAATTTCCATGAGTATATTCCCAGAAAAGGAAATTGTATTATATTTAATTATAAATGTCAGAATCTTGGATTTAGTCATACTAGTAGATAAGGGCAACAGCCCATATATTAGATGATTACATATTTTTCAAAGAAAAAAAAAAAAAAAAAATTAATCTTATCATCTTGATTACTGACATACCACAAATATCTGGAAAATAATACATCTAAATAAACAATATATTAATTGTGTGTGTTTTTTACCCCAGACAAAATGCCTGTTCAGTGCAGCAGCTGTGCCAAAAATCGTGCTGTGTTGAAGCGCCCCAAGACGGGTCATTCTCTTTGTAAGGAATGCTTTTTCTGTGCATTTGAGGAAGAGGTGCACCGGACCATTGTGGCTGCTGAGCTGTTTAAACCTGGGGAGAGAGTGGGCATCGCTGCTTCAGGTGGAAAGGACTCCACAGTGCTTGCTCATGTTATGAAAGTCCTCAATGAGAGATACAGCTATGGGCTCGAGCTCATGCTGTTATCTGTGGATGAAGGCATCACAGGTTACCGTGATGACTCATTGGAGACGGTGAAAAGGAACCAGGAACAGTACGAGTTGCCTCTAAAGATTGTGTCCTATGAGGAGTTGTACGGCTGGACGATGGATGCCATAGTGAAGCAAGTGGGACTGAAGAATAACTGCACTTTCTGCGGAGTCTTCAGGAGGCAGGCTTTAGACAGAGGAGCCATCATGCTGAAAGTAGACAAAATATGTACAGGTAAGTGAGACTGATTGGAGGAAAATTATAGTTTAGAATTTTATACAAAATTGAGCTTGTAAGAATATGTCACTGAAATACTGAAATACACCATAGAAAAATGGATATTAAAATTATCAGTGTTTATGAGTGATGTGATCGTGTTGCAGGTCACAATGCTGACGATGTGGCAGAAACTGTTTTGATGAACATCTTGCGAGGAGACATCGCTCGTCTGCGCCGCTGCACTGCCATTTCCACCTCCAGTGAGGGTGATGAAGTTGTCCCTCGATGCAAACCTCTCAAATATGCCTATGAGAAAGAGATTGTACTGTATGCATATTTTAAGAAACTGGATTACTTTTCTACTGAATGCATTTATTCACCTAATGCTTACCGTGGCTATGCAAGGACTTTTTTAAAGGACTTGGAGAGTATTCGCCCCAGCGCCATCATGGATGTTATTCACTCTGGAGAGAACCTGTCAGTGCGGGATGGGGTGAAAATGCCTGTGCAGGGAACATGCAGCCGCTGTGGGTACATCTCCAGTCAGGCGCTATGTAAGGCCTGTGTGCTGCTGGAAGGGCTGAACCGAGGACTGCCCAAACTGGGGATTGGCAAACACCACCGTCTTCATGGAAAACTGCTCTCCCAGGAGCCACTCACAGAGAAGGAGGAGAAGAAACTCAAGCCACCAGAATTTTGACATATGGGTTATTAGCATGATTTAAATTTTTAATTCTAACTGAAAGAAACTGCATTTATTACAATATATCAAGATTTTTACACCAAAGTAGGGCATATTTTATCTATTCATTTAGAGTATTTGACTCTTTGAGCTATTTTTACACCAATTAAGTTAATCTGCATTATCATGTATTTGCTTTGAGAAAAATGGCTGCAAATATATATATTTTTTGCTTACTTTTTATGTGTATTCATAAACGTGACTTCTACAAATAAATGTCTAGCAAATTATCTTTTTTCCCAGTTCTCTTTTTGTAATTAAATTCCTTCTTTCCAGGTAGTGGATGGTAGTGAATCAAAAAGCTTTTTCCTTGACAGCTTTTTGAACCATGAGGAGATTTGAATATCTTCTTTTCTTGTGCCTTCTTTTAATACTATTACATCTGTAAAACTTAAAATCAGCCTACAATAGGTGCGCCAATAATGTAAACCAGGTGTAGCACAAAATTCTGGACACTGGGTAAATCTTTGTGCGCTTTCACTGCAAAATGTGAACAAAACCATAAACATACTTTAATCTACTCATCAAACAACAGTAATCACATTTGGTGAGTTTCCAAGTAATGATCATGACTTTTTGTGTGTAGTTTCCTCCTCTTGACCGCTAAGGGGCGCTCGCTGCTCTCCTCATCTTGCGCGCTCCCGTAGAGTACACATGCACACATCTCCGCGCGTTCACGTCCCCTCTAGACCCAACTTAAGGCAGCAGCAGCACAGAAGTTAAAGACAGCTTAAATCTGACTTTGTTCACGGGGTTAAAGCTCACCAAACGGGCACAAGCGTCCACCACGCTCCAAACATGGACGATTTAGGTAAGTGACCGTGAATTTACGCAGCGTTTATGTCTACGAGCTATTTGTGAAAAGCGGATAGGAGCAGGGTGGAGGAGTCACCAACTGAACAGCGGGATTTCGAGGTTGAAAAGAGTGTTTTAGATCAATGTAATCACTTCATTTAAGAGATCGATATAAGTAACTGCAACAGCACAAACTTTTACGCATATCTAAGCTTTAATTTAATGACTTTGGTGCTCTTTTATTCCGTAAATACACCGTAGTAGACAAACTGAAGTAGCCACTATCACTTTATTGACCCTCCGTTACCTTTGCGGAGCTAAATCTCACTTTCTCTACGTTTGTTCTTCTGCGATTTTCTTAGCTTTAATAAATGACTAATCTTGTGTAAACCTCGTCTCCAGAGAGCAGAGAACTGGCTGACATTTTGACACAGTTTTTTTTTTTTTTTGCTTTACCTTCTCATTTTTTTGCCCCGAAGCTATTCATTCCAGCTTTGAAGTCGTAGAGTCAACAGGCCTCCCCATTTAGGCTAACACAAAGTAAGATTATAATGCATGTCCAGTACAGCGTTAGTAAGAAAGTCTAAGATAATATTAAGTCGTTTAGAGTGAATCTACCAGAAATACTATGTCAGCTTCTATGTCAGATGCGTTATAGTGCAAGAAGAGGAGTACTATATGTGGCAGCTGTACTGGATTATAGCTTGATTTACTGAAAGAAGACTCTGCCCACAATTTGCACTTATGGGTAGGCTATTGTTAATGAAGTACAGTGATTTACCAAAACTGTAAATTGCACAATGACTGGACTTTTATTTATGCCTATTAATATCTTAGAAAATGGTACATCAGCAACAAACTCAATGGATCAAGCCCATCTAAAACTTTATATAAATGTAATTCATATTCGTTTACATCTGCCCTACTCTGAATGTGTGTTTTTTTGCCTGGGATGTATTTTTTGTATTTGCTTATGTCTTGTTTTATTATGTTTTGTTTGGTACTAATGGATTAAAAGAAAAGTACTATCAGTAATGACAGTTTGCTTGAAAATACAATGTTGTTTCATACCATAGATCAATGTCTTTGTCTCTTTCTGGTTCATTAGGCCTTGACCCCTCCACGACTCTCTGAACTTTTAACAGTTTATTTGCACCACCTGGCCTGGTTTGGCTATATTTGCCACACCAAACTAATTCTGGTTTGAAGGAATGTCTGTGCCCCAGTGAGTTTGCTCTTGTGAAAAAGGGACATCTGGAGAGATGATGCTTCACATTTTGGGTTTGCCCAGTTTGAGAATAGCTCTGGGACACATTTGATGCTCTCCTGCTGCTGTGTGTCAGTGAAAGGAGTGATTGTTAAGTGGCAGTAGTAGTAGTAAGGCTGCTGTCCATTTTAATGTTAAGTAGGAGACATATCTCACATGAAATATTGGGTGTGCCCGTAGAATGCATATCAGAGCTTGTGTTTCTGAATTACTATATTTTTGTAAAGATTAGGTGTAATGATAATAAATTAAAAAAAATGATAATAATCATTTGATTTATTGCACAGTAGAGCTGCAAGATTAATAGCAATTAGAACAAAATCACTTTTTGAATGGATGCCATTAGCAAATCACATCAGCAACAATTTTCGGAGTACCATAATTTTGTCCACAAACAACACAATATCATGTCTTATTCTTAAAAACTGCTAACCTTGTAGTTTACATTTGTACAACATTCTGAAGGCTTTTGTCAATTCTTCTGGATGTGTTGAAAATGTGAACTTTGAACAAATAGTATTATTAAAATATAAATACCAAATCAAAATTGCAATGCTTTTTAGAAAAATTGCATTTTCAATATTTTTCCCTAATTGTTGAGCCTTGTTGCACAGCTCTCGTAGTGGACGTGAGTAGTCTAGGCAAAAACTGTAAAAGGACTTTTTAAATTTATTTTGTTGGCACTGCCTGGTCAGCTACCAGAGGAAAGTCAAAGTAAGATTTTAAAGATACAGAAAATACAGTGCTCAAAAGGGGAAAATGATATTTTAAGGCAGCACATGTTGATTTACATTCTTAGTAGTACAAATAAAATCAGAATATAGAGCTAGTATTGATGAGAGATAAGATTAATCTGTGTTTTGTCCCACAAACAAATTGGACAGATGGCATTGTTGGCACCAAAACATAAGAACAACCAAAAAAAAAAAAAAGATGTTACAATCATCACTTCAAGTTGGAATGTCTAACATCAGTCTGCGTCAAGACCAAATGCTCACCTCCTGCTGCTGTGGTCAGCCCAGTCCCACCTCAGTGACATGGTGCTCACTGTTCACTTCTGTATGAAACCTTCCCACAGTTTGTCTTCTCTGCAGGGAATCAAATAGCAGCCCAGGCAGTAACCCAGGTGGGATGTTAATGAAGCAAGTCTTCATATTTTCCAGAACTAATATCCAGAATTAATTGCTGTACTTTTCAACCTCAGTATTTGGAATATGATGATGGCATTTTAATAGCCCCTAATCTGACTTTCTTCATTGCCTTGCGTCCAGCTATAATGGTTATCCACATTTTGCTTCGGTTTATAAATTCTGTAAAATGGTATTCTGTTTGAAATGAGCATATTTGACCCATAGTTGTCAGATCTGTGCTTGGCTTGCTTTAAGGAAGCACTCTTTAACAAGTAATTACTGCTTCATATGGGTCATTATTCGACTGCTAATATATTGCCTTTGTCAAAATTCCAGTTTAGAAGATTTATTATAATTTTTTAAAACAACATATTTTCTTTTGGACCATCAATGGCTGTTCAGTTAAGGTGCACTGTATTATCGCCCCCATGCATGAGAACTTCTGATCTATCCTTCAGTCCCGCTGCGGCTGCCTATCAGTAGCAGTAGGCAACTGCAATGCCATTGTGCAGATTTTGTGCTAGGCTCAGGGTCAGAAGTACTGCCTTGCGGATTAGTCTATCATGCTTGCTTTAGGTTATGTGTATAGTTAGTGCCTCTGGCTCCTTGGCCTTTGAAACCCCTTTCTGCCTGTGCTTTATGGTGCTTCTAGTAAAGTAGCAGCAGCTGAGCGTTTCCCAGGGGTCCAGTTCCTCTGACGGAGTGCTGTTTGGAAACCTGACCATACTTTGTAGAACCAGCGCGGTGTCTTTAATCTGTGGATATTGATCCCTCTGCTCTGCTCCAGAAGGGAATTCCCTCCAATTCTGCATTCATATAGTACTTTCTGAGATACCCAAAGTCCTTTACAGTACATTATTTATTCATTCCTCATTTGGTGGTGGTAACCTATTGTAGCCTCAACTGCCCTGAGGCAGACTGACAGAAGTGAAGCTGCCAATCTGTGCAATCAGCCCTTCCGACTACTGCCAGCACTGAGTCACACATCACATTCATACTAGGCAATGGGGGTTGAAGTCCCTCGCCTAAGACACAATGCCCCACTGTGGCACCTGGTATTCCTAGCATTCTCCCATCCAAGTACTAACCAGGCTCAGCCCTGCTTAGCTTCTGACATCTGACGAGATCAGGCTTTGACAAGCCGGTATGGCCACCCTGTGAAATTTGGAAAATGAAAATGAACGCTCCACTGTTTTTCTCTGAGTCACTTTTTCCCAGAGGTTTGCTTTGGATGGGACGGACCAGGTGGCAGACAGACCTGGGTTTAATTTGGAGAAGTAGCCCAGGGGAATGGGCCAAATCCAGATGTGGAAATGTAGAGTGACTTCTTTTGTATTTGAGGAAAACTGTGTAGTCATCGCTTATTGTAAAAGGAATCAGCTGCGGAGAACCAAGACGTCATCCAAAAGTTATTATCAAGGAATTTTATATGATTATTTGGCATGGAAGTTTGGCAAAGTATTAACAACTACTTCGGATTTATGGCCCTTATCTAGATTTTAGCCCACACTATCTGCAAGATTAGTTTATTGTGCCATGTGAATGTTTTAGGCCTGATCGAGGAAACGAGAGCACCCAGAGGAAGAACATCTGCTCAGAGACACCTCTCCCAAACTGTCTCAAAAAGCTTGAACAATTATGTTTACCCTGAAAATAATTAAAACAAACCAAAAAAAATTTTTATATTTGGAATTAGGGTTTGAGCACAAAATTGACAAATGTGCTGCTCAGTGTGACATGTACGAAAACACCTTTGACTCAGTTTCCTCATTGGCGTGTCAGACACATCTGACCTGACTCTGCTCTTGTTTTTGTGTAAACACAACATTTTAATAAAGTATAAATAATTGAAAATAGTAAAAATAAAATCATACTTTAAAAATAAAGTATACAGATTTCACACTGAAAACTTGTTCTGAGGAGGTCATCCATTCCTGTACATTAGGCTTTAGTCCAGCTTGTCTAGGTATTTATAAGTGCATCGAACTTCTCGTCCAATGATGGTCACTGTTTGAAAAGGAGATGTTAAGTTATTACTATATTGGTATGCAGTTGCAGGCAGTATTTTAATCTGATGACTTTAATAGGCATCCATCTCTTCTCATGTCTAACCTTAATATACGCCTACATAGTTTTTCATTTCTCTTCAGATCCAAAAAGAGGAGGCTGGTGTGCTGACATTTAGTTTGAAGTAAATACAGGCGCAGCAACTGGCTTTTACATGTTGGAGGTTACTCCACTGCACGGCAATATGACTGATCTGATTTGGTCTGCTATTTTTTTGGATACTGTAGTCTGTTGCAAAAAATATTTAATTATACAGTGTAATTATTTATTTATTTTTTTAATCAACCAAATTGTTGTTAAATTGTTGCTGAACTATCCATGAGCTTCAGAATGAAAAAAATATATATATTAGGACATGGCCATAGCGTTTTAATAATTTAAAACAAAATACTAATGTCATATTAGATATTTTGAATGTCCTCAAAATGTTGCAGACCCTTGATTTGTAATGCACAGGATCCTAACACACTCCAGTAACAGGTGTCTTGTTTAGTGTCAAATTATTGCTGAAAAATATTGATCTTTAAGTTGACAAGATAAAATCTTGTGTAAAACACTGACATGGCTCTAAAATCATTGACTGCAGATGTCTGTTCTAGATGCTCACTAATTCCCATGTGCTCTGCTCCACAATAGTTAAGGGCAAATTCAGTGCGTTTATGATTATCTATGTTTTGCGGTTGAATCACTAACTCTAGAAGTTTGCTGCCCAAATATTAGGAAGCCTGTGTGCCCTGATAGCTCACCTGATAAGAGTGCATACCACATTTGAAGCGCTGAGCTTTGAATTCAGGCCCAGGCCAATTTGTTCCATGGCATTTGCTCCTTATCTCCCACTCACATGTTTCCTGGTGGGAAACCAACTTACTACAAAATTTTGTCCGCTAGCTTGAGTTTTACACTAGAAAAGACCAGTTTAATTTAATTTTTACAACTATGTCATATTAAATCGTGTCAGAAGTTCTTATGACCCTGGCAACATACCCTGACACTCCATTTAAAACCAACAGAAGTCTAGTGGTTACAGTCTTGTATCTTGTAAGTACTATGCAAGTAGTGATCACTTTGCAGATCTGAGGCGAAGCAACGTTGGTTTTAAATATTTGTAGCACTTACACACAGCATACCAACAGGTCTTAGCAGGCCTGGAGGGGCTCTTGTGTCTCTGTGTGCCCGCCAGGCGAGTTACAGTTACTGGCCCAGCTATCATCACCCAATGAGCGGAGGGAGGCTAGCGCATACCAGCCCTAACCATGTCTATTGCATTAACTAAAGGGAAGCTCCTAACTGTAACTCAGACACTCGTTTTTTCGGGCTCCACACCCATCCTGTCCTGGACATGCTGGGAGAGGGGGAGAGAGAGGGAAAGAGAGCTGCGTGGCTGACCTCATCACTTAGGCAACAGACCCTGCCCCATATCCTGAGGAAACGCAGGCGAAAAACAATGAGCGGACTCAAGGCTGCAGGCTGGAAAAGGCCACAGTGGTGCTGGGGGTAGGTTTGGTCCTAGCAGATGGTTTGTAATACAAGTAAGAAAACATATGCTTACTATTGTGAATGATGGAATGTTAATATAATGGCAGTCAAATCGAAATTGCGATATGCTAATTGCGATCATTCAAATTGCAAAGTAACAAGGTTATCCTGTCTTATTTGTAGAGGTCTGATCAACAAGGTTAGCAGTTTGTTTTTTTACATGTTCTGAAATGCCTATGATTCCTGTATTAGTTTATCAGTTCAGATTTCAGTGTTCTCTCAAATGCTCCTGGATGTCCCTAAATTGTGACCTTTGACAAGAATCCAGCTATCTAAACATGAATGTCGGTATTATTTGTCAAAAACACAAGCTTTGAAGTAAACGTTTGTCATACAGTTCCTCCCTGCTGTATCAGAGGTAGAATGTGTTGTCTTTAGAAGTAGGCTTGGCTAACCAGTTGGCAAAGACATTGTCATTAATTTATCACTACTATGGTGTTTTGTGATTAAGTCATTTTCCTTTGTGTAATGGATTGGAAACAGATTTTGAAAGAGTTTAAATTCCTTGACACTGATTGGGTAATGATGCAGTAAGCTCTGTAAATGACTCACAGCTAAACATTAGACTGTGTACAGCAAACACACTGCAGCTAAGTAACTCCAAGTAAAAAAGTTTTAAAAAAAGGATGTTTTTAAAAAAAATGAATATTAACAGTCAAAAATTTCAAAACAAAAGTAATGTTGTAATGTAGTTGGTATTGAAACAGTATAGAAGTTCCTATATAACAGAACAAGAATTACTTTTATTCATCCCGGAGGGAAAGTTCCTTTTGTTACAGGCATGTAGCCAACCAGCAGAAGAATAGAAAAAATAAAGCTATGAAAATTTAAATCGGTAATTTAAAGAAAATAAGCACCATAAGTAAAATAAGTTCTGATCAATTAAACCCCCAGTGAAAATAAAGTAAACTTATATTTTAACAAATTATAAAAATATAGTACCCTCATAGCATATGTACATTGCTATATACAGTTTTACAATAGTGAGGTATGAACAGACTGTACAGTGAGACTTTTAAATCACAGAGTTCAGCAGTTTGGTGATGTCTGCCATTTGACAAAAGCATATTCTTTCATTGTGTCCCTGGGCAAGACACTTCACCCTGTCAACTCTTGACCCAGTATTTGGTTCTTGCGCGACAAGAAGCAAGATAAAACAGTGATCTTGTTGTTTGGTTTCTTTGAGCCATTAAACCCAGTTGTCCTTCACTTCGCATTTCTTTCCCATGCTGCATTGAGTCCACGCCTGCACCTCACTGGCCTTGTACAGGCTCCCGAGCAGAGCTGATCAGTGGACAATTCATGTTGAAGTAATGCAGCAGGAATCCATGTCTGTAACATGTTACAGATACTTCTATTATTTTTCATAACGGGCGGGAAACTCCAAGCCATATTAGTGACTTGAATCCTCACTGCCTAAACCCCAGCACCTGCATCATTAATCTGTGCTAGTGCAGAGAGAATTCTGGAGGTTCTGAGCTATCACCTTAAGCATGGTCTGTCTATATAGTAAGAAAGAGACAAAAACTATTATGTGTGCACTATCTGCTCGTTAAGGCACTAGCAACCCAGGTTCAGTTGCGATTGTTGGACTCAGGCTAGTGTTGCTTTAACATTAATAATAGAGACATCGATTTCCTGTTCAAAACTGGAGAACTAAGAGACCTTGCCTCAGTAAATAGAAGCTTTTCAGTCACCTAAATGTGTGACTGAGAATAAGTACCTGAGAAGCGAATCAACATGCAACCATTATAAAGTAGTTGAAAATATATATAGATATATAAATGTAAAAGTAAATTTCACTAGCTGCGACAGGTAAGGCATCAAATCATAATTCAACTGATGGAGTTTGGCCACCTCCAAATCCAAATTATTAAATATTAATTAAAAGGCTTTGACATTTATGGGACCAATGCAGGTCTGTTAAACTCAAGGTATTTATTTAAACTCATCATTTATTGTATCCAGTTAATTGCTCTGTGCTTGTGGACATAGTCCTTCGTTCTTCTGTTCTTCATTCTCTGCCTGCTTAATGTCCTTTTCTTGTATTGGACAGTGTCTTGTTGAAGTACATCTATTGGGTGGTGTCGTTGGAGCAGGACAAGCTGGTCTTTCTGTGAGGGGCCTGTACTCATCCCTCTTGTGTGTCTGTGGTGGCACAAAAGGCACTGTGACACACGCATGCCTCTATGTGAATGTGGGCTCAGACGTTGCTCGTTATATCAGCCTCAGACTTTCCCTGTCATCTGATTTACAGCTCTGTGGGGAAGAGCTTTATTTTGGGGCACTGTTCTCTCCAGGGGGTGTCATCTTTCGGATACAGGACTACTTTTAGTGACGTTTATTTGGAAGTAATCAACCTAAAGTGCTCCCGCTACTCTAATGTCATCAAATGTCTTAACCTTAAATTTGTGTAGTGTCTCTATTAGTCATATTTACATATTTTATCCCACCAATGTTAAAGTTACGTTTTATGTTATTAATGTATTCAGTTGCACCCAGGACCATGAACATTTGAGGGAGAACACTGAAATGGGAACTAGCCAGTGCTAAACAAACACTGGAATTGCATGCATTTCAGAGCATGTTTGGAAGTGTGAAATTATTAAAATACCCATGGAGACAATCATTCAATACAGAGGACATTGGATAGTTGTAATTTAGGCTGTGCATTGAATCAAATGAATGGATAATGGTTTTAGGTTGGAGCTTTTTTTTATTATTGAATGTTGCCAAAGTCTCCTCACTATCGTTTCATCAGTTTGATCTCTTAATTTAAATGACTCTGATGTACTGCCCTCTCTGTGTGCGAATGATTATCACTTGAATATACAGTATGTGTGTGTGTGTGTGTGTGTGTGTATGTATATATGTATATATATATATTATATAATTTCATAATTTCATTGTTGTTGTTATTATTTCCAAATCAAGTGGCTAGATTTGCTTTTTTTTTTTTTTTTACTTTTAGCCCTACTCTATAAGTTTTTGACTAATGTTGTGAAGCTGCCTCGATAGAATTCTTTAGCATTCAGCATTCTTTCTTAACCACTGGTGTTTTAATAGCAAGCCCTGTTTGTCTGGCTGACCACTTGGCCCCTGCTTGTCTTGTTTGATAAAAATATCTCTTTGGCGTTAGCCTAATGGGTCGAGTTTCGGTTTGGGGCAGTACCCACCCTGGTTATAAACAGGTGAGCTGAAGACCCCAGTGGCCCACCACCTTTTCCTCCATGTTATCAGAAAGGATTCAATGCCGCTGATAGCTGTGCTTAACTGGCTGCCTGGGGAAGGGGCAGTAACGTCTTTCTTTATCCTGGAACTCAAAGCACACTGCTGTTTAGTAGACTTATAATTGTCAACACATTTCTAATCTGGCACATTAGAGAAAGTGTGTTTTTGTAAAGCATCATTAACTTTCTGCCTTTGTTGTGATGCCATGTCAAGACAGGTTGCTCATGGTTTCACTGGAAAGGGGCGGCGCCTCCTCTTCTCCCTAAACTACCGTCCCTGTGCACTGCTTGATTGCTTTCTTTCTCCTCAGTGGACACAGGAATGTGAGGAATTCCCCATGCACCTTCTCTCCCATCTGATAAAGTCTGTGGCAGCAGCGGCCGAGGGCTGCACACAACAAGACTGTACAAGTCCCACTGCCACAAGAATGTGCTCACCCGCCACACACTGTACTACCCATGGCACACTGTCCAACTATATGGAGATTAGTTATCACAGCACGACCACTAATGGCTCCCCTGACTCTGTGCAATCTGTTTACTGTCTGATGGACTCATCTTGAATTATTAGTCCCAGTCATAGCCGTTTGGATGACAGCTTTATTCCTGACCCTGTACAATGGACTATTGAGTGGGGATGCTGCTAGGGCAGAATTGGACCTTGTCCACTCAGCTCCTGCCCCCTGTTTTGTGGAAAAGATTATCCTGTTACTTGGCGTACAGTCTGTGTTTGCATTCTTAATGTTTTTAACTCTTCAGGGACCAAACTTGAAAATAACCTGTTGTCCACCCTCATGCCATTGCTGCCCTCCACAGGCAAATGAGTAAATCAGAATATTTGCTGCATGTTTATTTTTATAAATAGGGATGAGTTTTTTTCCTTCTCTGAGGTTAACATTATGATCTAGGCCACCAGAGTGTGACCAATTTGGGCGCACATGCACTAATATTTTGCCCAGTGCAAAAATTAAACATTTTCCTTGGGCACTCTGGGGGGTCTGACAGATCCTCATCACATCCTCCAGTGTCTTCTCTTCTCAATATAAACACAGATTAAATAGTATAGAACACATTTTAAATATTGTTTTAATTGACAACTAAAAGGAAAAAGCATTCCTTTACTTGCTCTGCCCTCAGCTCTGACCAGACCGCTAATCCAGTCCAAAATGCTGAGGGTTCAGGTCACGCTCTGGTGCAGTTGTCATAAGTTTGACTTTTTTCATCTATCTATAATGAGAGAGAGACACAGTATTTATCTTTAAAGAGCCGTTTCAAACTTGCAGATCCCCCTCAGTGTGTTTTAATTACTCAAACCAGACTGCCATTGCACGAGATGAAAAAGAAAATAGTACTAGATGACAAAAGTCAAAGATCAACTACTCAAGCTGAAAGTAAGGAGTCTTACTCTGCCTGGACTATCATAAACTGTAAAGATCCTTAAAAGCTCAGACCTCTCACTCTGACCAGTTTTTTAAGCCAATATTTATTTAAAAAAAATTGTATTAATTAAAACAGTTAGTAGCCTATATGTTTAAACGTAAATTCTTAATGTTAATTGATCAAATAAATAACTGAATAGGTAAAATTAGTCATTAGTCTTTGATACACCCAAATAAAAATCCTAGGTGCACCCAACTCAAATTGATAGTCTGGGGCCCTGGGATCTGTGAGTCACACTTCTCCTTTTTCAGACTGGAACCACTGATTGTTCCCACTTGTTTCAGTTGTTTGCATTTAGTCATCCTCTGATACAGATTGTCCATAAATCCAGGATGTAAAGAGACTCAGCAGACAGCATGTTTCCCTGTCAAATTGCAGACTTCTTAGAAAGAGCTGTTGGCTTGAGTTTTGAGTGATTAACTTTTTACATGAAACAAAGGACAAAAATTAGCCAAGGACAATATAGTCTGCTCCTTTGGGACTGTGACTTAACCTCCTGAGACCTGGCGTCCTCATCTGTGGACAACACATTTTGGGTTGTTTAGGCCACAGTGCAAATTTTTAGAAGAACAGCAACAAGAACATGTTCAATTTTTAATATTTCTAAGAGTTTAGAATATTTTTTATTTATTTGGTTTATTATTATTATTATTATTGTTGTTGTTGTATTTTAATTATTATTTTTTAATTTTATTTACTTTTTTTCATTATTTAATTTTATTAAAGCTCGGGTCTCAGGAGGTTAAAGCCTCTTATATCTTTTCATAGAAGTGTAAAAGAAAAGTGTAATGCTTGACTTGTAATTGATTGTAGTTGTTGGGTTTAAATACTGACTGTAAATGTGGTCCACTGTGGCGCTGAGGCAACAGATGTGTTCTATCAGCAGGTGGGAGTACACAGACCTTTTTATTTTAAATCTTCCAAAACTTGGCTCTCACTTCATGTGGTTTCAAGGCCCTGGGCTGTACTGCTATCCTTTCTGTCAAGGCCATTTTGACATGGAATACATGACCTTAATTAGCAAGTCCTCTGACATTAAATGTGTTATTTGACAGCTTTAATAAGCTATTACATGAAAAGTGTATATCCATGTGGAATTACTACACTGTTTTTAAATCTGTTACCTTTGCCCTAAAACCAGCCACGGTATGTTGGAGTGAGGAGTCTCTTTGTTTTGTAAGTGACAAAGTGGACCTCGCTAAGGCCTGGTTTAGCATGTCCACACCAGGTGCAGATTATTTTGAGCCTGGTCGTGATATTTCAGCACATTTGCGCACACACCGGCTACTCTGGCTTTAAATAGGCCTGTACTCCCCTTGTGGTTTATGTCAAACTTCATAGACATTTAACTCCTAGTCTAGACCTCCACGCTGTCTGATTAATAACTGCATGAAGTATGTTGTTCATTTTACACTTAACCGTTGAACTTAAGTCATATGTCATTGGATAAGTTGTATGGCATCCAAGTACTTATTTACTCACTTTAGTTAATCAATGGTTAATCCTTGTTTAGTCCTGGTTTAATCATAGACATGCGTTAGTCCTGGTTTTGTTTTTAATATTTCTGGTTATCTCTGGAAAAAAAGAGTCTTAGATTATTCTTACCTTGTCCATGTTTAGTTAATGAACATTATGTCTTTAGACCTGGTTTAAACAGAAGTTAGCTGCTGGTACTTGGAAAGACCCATATTTTCTGAGGTGGCACTTGGTATAAAAAGATTCTTTCCTCTTTAATGACTAATTGACTGAGACATTGCTCTCTAGAGGTTTATTGTACGGATGCCCGGTGGATGAAGGCTACAGTTGTTGAAGGGTATTTTCACCTAGGCCCCGCCCCTGGCAGCGTCCTCATTTCTCGCTCTGTCCTTTTGGCATGGCTGTCTGCCTCACACTTACAGTATTATAACCCCATCGCCAGGACAACCATCAGCCGAGTGGTGGAAGGAGCACATAATGTGAGTACTATGGCTGCCAAAAAGTTAGTCCGGTGATTAGCTTCCTGATGATGGATCTTAAAAACATGTTCAATATTTATTTGTCATAATATTTCGGTGTTATTTTTACTAATAAAACCATGTATGTCCATGTACAGTTCCAGCCTATAATTCCCATTTGCAAATTGTATCTCATTTTATTTTTTAATACAGTGAAGTTGTAATCCATTTTTAAAGTTTAAATGATCTGTTTGAATTATATGTCTTTAAACATGTGCATCTGTTTTTAAATCTAATACTAAATGTTCTCATTTGTGAATTTGTGAGTTGTGTTGGCTTATAATTGTTTGTTTTGTCTGTGGTTGGGTTGTTTTGTCATTGCATTGAGTGCCCTTATTAGTTATAGTAGTTCCCTTATGATCACGCTGTCTGTGAGAGTTTTGCTGGTTCCTTGAAACAGGCTTTATCGTCTCATAGGCCCCTGTAGTGTAACCGTATGCTACTGGTGATTGCAGTCTATTCTGGTCAGACTGACGATGGATGGATTGTGTGATGTAAGCCTCTATTTTGTTCATCCGGCCTCAAAGGGGTCATACTGTACCCCCTCAACCCTGGATGGGACTATCCAACTCTCCTCTGCTTTGTTTGTTTAGCCTTGGTCCTGAATAATATGATAAATATTTCATAACTGTTAATTCACATTTCCAATCATGAAATTCAGCAATGTTTTTATGGGGTATTTAGGATTTTTCTGTTACAAGGAAGATGATAACATTATTGAGATTGAGCATTTAATTTCTTATGCTAATATTGTAATATTGTCATAAATAAATAACTTTGATGTGCCCTAGTATCTACTTGCTAACGATACACAAGCAGTATGCCAATGATGCATAGTCCTGATGACAGGTTACACACTGTATTTTTGCCAAGAGACAAGTCAAGGATTTATAGTGGATTTACAATCAAGACCCAATGGATTATGTTTTGACAGTGGTTTAGCCTGGTGCACTCAAGACAATGTTGAAGTGAAAAGACTGGAATGAGACTTGGATGCATTGTTACTGACTTTTTATAGCCTGTCTCCTCACACTCGCCTTGTAGTCGCCTTCCAGCTGCTGAAACTCCCATTAAAAAGACAATGCTTGCAAATAAAACATGCCATAAATATCCCACAGAATAGCCCTTTTATTCCCTTCACTTTGTAATTATTTTTGTCATTTTCTTTTCAGACGCGTTGCTGGCAGACCTGGAATCCACCACTTCACATATCTCGAAGCGGCCCGTATTTCTCCCAGACGAGACCCCCTACTCCATCCCGACCGGAGGGCACTCGTATCAGGATGTATCAGCCCCGCCCCCTGTCCCGCCTCCGCCCTCAGCTGATGCTTTAAATGGTTCTCTAATTGACCCACCAGACTCGCACCACTCCTCACAGCAGGTAGTGTCAACAAAAATCTTGTATTTCTTTCATCTTTCTTGAGTAATGTTAATTTGCTAATTTGTCCTCTGTAATGTTTAGTCCCTAGGCTCTGCACAGAAGAGCTCATGGTCCCGGGACAGTAGCAGTTCCCCTCTGTCTCACGGTGAAGAGGACCACGTTTACAGGTAGTTACAACATTTAAAAAAACACTAAAAATAAATGTGTTTATGTGTTACTGTCAGTGCTCTATTTGTGTCTGTTTTAGTTTTCCAAACAAACAGAAGTCATCAGATCCCTCCACGGCAGCCATGACCTCCGCTCTGGGTAGTAACCTCTCTGAACTCGACAGACTTCTGCTGGAGCTCAACGCTGTACAGCAGAGCTCCCCCTCTTTCCCCACCACAGGTGCAATGTTTATACTAAGATAAGATAAGATAAGATAAGATATGCCTTTATTAGTCCCACAGTGGGGAAATTCCAATATTGCACCGCACAGTTAAAGAACAGAAGGAAAATGGTACATGCAATAAAACAAGATAATAGATAAATAGTTTAAAATAATGTTTAAAATATACTTAAAAATAAACTAAAAATAGACTCTAATATAACATCTTCGTAAAGTGACTTAAGTATTGCACATAGGTATGGATGAATGACACATGTTCAGTGTTAACAGTGTTCATTGTACAGTCTGCCAGCAGCAGGAAGGAAAGACCTGCAAAACCTCTCCTTCACACAGCGAGGGTGAATCAGTCTGTCACTGTCACTGACTGTGACAGTGACAGTGACAGATACTGACTGTGCTGACTAGATTTAGTCAGCACAGATTTAGATTTAGTTAGTCTAGATTTCTTTACCAGATTTTAGCAATATATACTAAAGATTATAGCAATATATACTGCTGGTTTATAGTCTATATAATGCAGTTATAAACAATATAGTGGATACAGCTACTATACTTTTGAACTAAACCTTCTCATAGTTCAAAAAGTTCCAAAATTAAAGTAAAACAGCACTGATAGTTTTCTGTTATAGCTAGACTTGTTGTTTTATTACAGAATGATTCTCCATGATTTATGAAATCATTATTTTTTGCCCACAGAAGAGGCTGCTCCCCCTTTACCATCCTGCAGCATCACTCACTATGAGAACGGCAGTGGCCCAGAGATCATGGTGAGCCCTCCACCTCAGGATAAACCCAAGAGGAACGGGACAAAAGAGGAGACACGGCCCACTGTGGAGAGTCTGCTGGATGAACTGGAGGGGTCAGTGCCATCGCCCAGGTAGATGCTCTTAACATGCACATATCATAACACTGTGCATATTTAAGCATATTCTGTTTGCTTGGTTCTTGCTGTTTGGTTAATGAAGCTCCTACAAAATTTCAGTATAGAGCTTTTTTAAAGGTTGCAGCTTTCAGGTTGACAGTTCACCATTTGCTTGTCTTCATGGAGATGCCATGGCCTTGCCTGAAAAGTTCCATATAAACTTATCTATCTCCATGGAGAGATGCAGATGACACCACCAGGCCAAGTTACAGTTCAGATCAGTGGAGAGGTGACCCTACTGTAAGAATGCATGTTTGTCAATTGAATAAATGCTACAGTATTACTAAAAAATTCCTCAAGTGTATATATATTTGACGCCGTACTGTGGAACATTCCAAGCAAGATAATACACCTTTTAATTGCTTGCACTTACAGTTGTTGTGACTCCCCGCTCATCTTATCATTTGTGTGTTCTTCTGATTTTTGTAGTTTTGCTGTTTTTGGTTAGTTTGCCTTATGAAAATCTGAAAAAAGTCTTGGGTAAAGGGATGGTTTATGTTTAGAGGCAGCACTTCATTCATCCCACAACAATAAACAGTTGAAAATTCAATTATAAGTTCTTGTAGACTTTTTTGGATGGAGAAACAAAACATATTTTTGAATAATGTTTACTGTGATTTGTTGAAGAAATTGAAAATTTTGAACAGTATGAAACACTGTAATTGCCCAAATGCTATGTTAAGTATGATTGCCTTCAGCTGGCCTTCAATATACATGCCACTTTGAGATTAAAAGCTATTGACCTCTGTTCTTCTGCTGCTCTTTGTACAAGAGCAAAGGCAGTTCACATTTCTATCTAAATAAGGTTTCTGTGATTGGCCATAATGATATACCCCATTTTAATTTATGTCTTTCAGCCCCTCCTCTCACCACAGTGATTTGGACACACCCTCTCAGCAGCAAACCCGAATCTCAGCCTCCTGCGCAACAAGAGAGCTGGATGAACTCATGGCTTCTTTATCTGATTTTAAGGTACAAAATCCAACTCAAACTCTGTCACCATCTTATTACTGTTCTTTTCCTTTAGTCCTTCTTATTTCCATCTTTCTCTGTCTTCTCTCCAGCCCAGTTCTTTGGGCTCTGTGCTCGACCCAATGGGACCCTGCTCCAGCTCTCCCCCTCATCCTCCAGTGTCTTTCCTAAACCTGACCCATCCTTCCAGTTGTGCGTCTCCTCTCTTTCCTGGTTTTGAACTTCACATAGATGAAGATGGTCGAGACAGCAGCATGTCTGTGCCCCACATGAACCGCCCTGTACGACCTATTAGTCCTATGTCCTCAATTTCAGCAACCAGTGAATTGGACTTGGACAGTGCTATAGATGTCTCTGCTTCCATGCTGTCATGCCAAACTAAAAATCTTCTAGTGCTTTCTCAGTCCACTCACAACTCAAATCTGCTAAGAAGTAACTCAAGCTCTTCCAATACTACAACTACAACTCCTTCAATGACCTCTGTAAATACAGTTTTGGATCATAAATCATCAAAGTCCCCCAGTCCGTCTGTAGAAAGAGTGTCACCTTTGGCTGCGGAGAACAAGACTTCTATTTCCAGTCATGATTTGAATTACTCAAGTCCAAGTCCATCTAAAAACCTAACTCCGCCCACTTCGGCTCCAAAAACACCTTCACCTCTGCCTGCTGTCCCTCTACTTTCAACATCACCCTACAATGGTGGTAATATCTCTTCTATGGTTTTTAGTAGTCCTCCAGTCTCTTGTAGACATGTTGTAGAGCCAGAGCATTCTTCAGCAGAACACGCTGAGCCATCATTGGATGATGAATTAGACAAGCTTTTAGCAATGAGTTTTGCCCATACCACTATAGAAGAACCCCAATTAAAAATGGATGCCCAGTGTTTAGGAACAGGAATGGTACATGAAGAACTCATTCTGCCTATGGATAGAAATAATCTCCAGCCAGACACTTTTGCTAGTACCACTAATACGACCACAGATGAATCCGTGGATGGGAATGGGGATTTAGACTGGGCCGATGAGGAGCTTTCCATGTCCTTCCATGACGGGACGCTGACGCCGTACACGGAGAGACTCTACACAGATGGCAGTATGACCCCCCTAACTGAGGCCAGCTGGATGGACGAGTGCATGACCCCCTCCTCCTGTCCCGGGACCCCAGACATGGCGCTGGACCTGCCCCTCATGCACTCTCCAAATATAGACCGGGTGTCTGCCTCCGGACATGTACGCTCAGCATGGCCTGGTTTGTGTGCACTTTGAGTAACAATTTTGCTTTTGAAACTAAATATTTTACAGAACTATTTGGGATGCACTTATTCTTTTAGTGGGATAAATGATCATGTTAGCCTTTTCTAACCTCTTTTAGACGCAAAGCATTTTACATCATTCACACATTCAAACAAACAACCTCCAGGTTGGTGGGCAAAACCCAGTTACATTACCCTACAAATGTCAAATGAATAGATTTGTTTTTTGTTAATGATAATTTAGACTTTCACGTTGAAAGTGAAAATGTGATCAATTTTATGTTTTAAATTAAACAAACCAATCATGCAATACAGTATTTAGTAGTACACGAAGCTGTACAAATAGTAATTATGGCACATAAAATGTGTATGTGGGAGGAACCTTGTTATGGGCAAAATAACTTGTACTTAAGCTGCAGCGTGAACATACTGCATGTTAAAGACTAATGGCTGCAAAAAAGAACTATATTAGGAAGCAGCATTTTCTGCTGCCATATATGCAAATACAGTGTGCGCATATGTAATCCAACTGACAGCATTTTGGCCAACTCACCTGCAGCCCAATAAGCCTGCCTTGTGCTTCTTCATGTTTGGAAATGCCTGTAGTAAAACAGTCACCATTTTCTCTCAGTTAAAGTCAGTGATTAGGCGCACCAAGGAAACCTCAAACGTGCACCCCATGTATCGAGATGGAGTCCTGCGGCGCAAAATGGGACCTATCATTGTGAATAAAAACACGTCCCAGGACCGTCTCATTGAGGAGCTCCAGGGAAAACTTGGGATTGGTCGCTCGGAACGCAACCGGCGTAAACAAGCAGACGACTGGCTCACGGAGGGTGTTGTCATCACCTCCAAACCACAGCGTTTCCGACCCGAGGGGGCCAATAGTGATGTTGACAAGGTTTGCTCCAGTGGCATGCCCCAAAAATGTCCACTTTTACTGTTCTTTTTCTGTTCCTCTCTGTTTCTCTTTTCCTTTTCTTCAGATTATTATCCCCCCAGAGTCACCTGTACCGGTCCGAAAGGTTCTCCCTCCCCTCTCTCCCCCTGCCCCGCGACGTCCCCCAGTTACAGAAGAACCAAAAAGACCTATCCTGGTGCAGCACCAACCTATTCCAATCCCTCCTCCACCTCCTCTTCCTCCTTCTGCTCCTCCACAACCTATTCATATCATGGAGCCTGTCCCAACCCCCCCACGGCCTGTGAAAAAGCCCTCCCCTCCACCTGCTCCTGTACAAGAGCCACCCGTCCCCAAACCAGACCCTCCGCCCCGTGCTTTCATTGCCCCACCACAGCCTGTCCCACCTGCGGACCCACCTGAACCGCCTAAGGTCCTAGTGTCTGTAGCCTGCCAGACAGAGTATGACCCCATCTTCCCACCAATGCAGGCATGGACCTCCCAACACTCTTGCATGTTTGGTTTTCACAGAATTGCTTTATATACCAAGCAGTAGACATGGGAGATATATTGTTACAAGATTATGCAAAATTAGCATATTGAGTAAATCTTGATGTTTAAAGACTAATGCATTAGAGAAGATTTTCTCGTTTTATAAATCTTGATACAGTTATTACCAAGATTAATTATAGTAAATTATGCAAATAGCTTATTGGCTGATTGAATGAACATACGTTTATCAAAATAGCTCGTTCCTAAAAAGCAGCTGTACTATGGGATAAGAATGTATATAATGATATTAAAACATAAAGTCGTCTTTTTAAATTTTCAGATAATGGCCCAAGGCAAAGGCGTGCCTGGGGGACCTCCGACTCAGGTGAACAAGCTGGACAACATGCTGGGCAGCCTGCAGTCTGACTTGAATAAACTGGGAGTTCAAACTGTAGCTAAAGGAGTCTGTGGAGCCTGCTGTAAACCTATTGTGGGACAGGTGAGAGATTGCTAAATGATATCTTGGCATGCCTGTATTATACTTTTCACAAGTGAATGTTACAGGGCTTGGTTTAACAATTGTTATAGAAACATAACGTTTTCACTCAATTGCAGTAGTCTCAACTGCTCCTTATGTATGAACTGCGTCCCTTCTGTATTTAGGTGGTGACTGCTATGGGCCGCACATGGCACCCTGAACACTTTGTTTGCACACACTGTCAAGAAGAAATCGGCTCCAGGAATTTCTTTGAACGCGAAGGACAGCCCTACTGTGAGAAGGACTACCACAACCTGTTCTCCCCACGCTGTTACTACTGCAATGGCCCTATCCTTGATGTGAGTTTATTTCACTTAAATGTTCCTATGTTAAGTGTTGACTCGAGCTTCACCTCTAATTTACATGATGGGAAATGGCAATTTCTGCAAAAGTTATAAGTTATGTGTCATGAATGCTGGGAGGTAGTAGCTCAGTTGTTATAGCATTTACCTACTTACCAAAAAGTTGCCGACCGTGTGAGGTTTCTTTGTATAAAGTTGAGTGCCCAATGAAGGTGGAAAAGAACTATGTAATAATTGGAAAACATTTACTGTTGCCAATACTGGGCCTATAAATTTGTATAGACAATACCTATGTAAGATGGCTTTGCGAATGTGTTGCTATCCAAATTTAAAGTCAACTAGCTTTTAAGAATGGTGTTTCATGCAGGACCAGCTTTAACCATGTTTTGTTGTCTTTTTAGAAAGTTGTAACGGCATTGGATCGGACATGGCATCCTGAGCACTTCTTCTGTGCCCAGTGTGGATCTTTCTTTGGCCCAGAAGGTAGCCCCCTAACAACAAAACCACCCAACACCACAGAATCACCTTGACTTGCTTTATTTACCATCTTTTGTTTGTATTCAGGGTTTCATGAAAAGGATGGGAAGGCCTATTGCAGAAAGGATTACTTTGACATGTTTGCACCAAAATGTGGTGGCTGTGCTAGAGCCATTTTGGAGAACTACATTTCAGCTCTAAACAGTCTTTGGCATCCAGAGTGTTTCGTCTGCAGGGTTTGTATTTAAAATGTTTTGTATATGTATGTGTGTGCCTGTGTATATCTATGAATATGTACAGTTGAAACCAGAAGTTTACATACACGTACGTTTTTTTCTCACTGTCTGACATGAAATCATACTAAACTTTTCCTGCTTTAGGTCAAATAAGATTACCAAAATTATTTCTATTTGCTAAATGCCAGAATAAGGAGAGAGGGTTTTTAGACAATGTTTCATTACTTTCTTCAAAGTCAGAAATGTTGCTCGACCCTTGACTTTTCAGGTCTGACCATATATTTTCTCAAAAGGATTGAGATCAGGGCTTTGTGATGGCCACTCCGGATCATTAACTTTGTTATCCTGAAACCACTTTGTAACCAGTTTGGTAGTTCCTGGTGATGTCTTGAGATGTTGCTTCAGTATTTCCACATAATGTTCTTTCCTCATGATGCCATCTATTTTGTGAAGTGCACCAGCCCCTCCTGCAGCAAAACAGTATTTCAGTTTGGATGGTGTTCTCAGGCTTGCAAGATTCTTCCTGTTTCCTCCACATATAGCGATGCTTGTTCAATTTTAGTTTTGTGAAACCACAGGACATGTCTCCAAAAATTAAAGTCCCTCCCTGTGTGAATTTGCAAACTGTAATCTGTTTTTTATGTTTTTTTGGAGTATTGGCTTCTTCACGGCAGAGGGGCCTTTCAGCTCATGTCGGTACAGTATTTGTTTCACTGAATAATGACACACTCTTACCAGCTTCAGCCAGCATCTTCACAAGGTCTTTGGTCCGAAATGTGCATATCAACCCAAGAACAAAAGCTCATTCATCTCTCAGACACAGAATCATCTTCTTCCTGAGAAGTTTGATGACTAGACATTCCCATGGTGTTTATCCTTGCATATAATTGTTTGAACAGATGAGCGTGACACCTTCAGGCATCTAGAAATTGCACCCAAGGATGAACCAGTCTTGTGCAAGAAAGTAATGAAAAAATATCGAAAAAAAAATATTCTCTCGTTATTCTGGCACTTAGCAAATAGAAATGAACTAAATAATTGTATAAATAATAGATGTGTGTGTGTGTATACATATATATATATATATATATATATATATATATATACATATATACACACGTATATAAATCTCAAATTTTTTAAATGGTTTCTCTTTTGTCCTCAGGAGTGTTTCACCCCGTTTGTTAATGGCAGTTTCTTTGAACATGATGGTCAGCCATACTGTGAGGTGCACTACCACGAGCGCCGCGGCTCGCTCTGCTCTGGCTGTCAGAAGCCCATCACAGGGCGCTGCATCACGGCCATGGCCAAGAAGTTTCACCCTGAGCACTTTGTCTGTGCTTTCTGCCTCAAACAGCTCAACAAAGGCACTTTTAAAGAACAGAACGATAAACCCTACTGCCACGGCTGTTTCATCAAGTTGTTTAGTTAAAGAGCAGAAAGTATTTACTACAGTTTAGGTGGCATTTAGAGAGGCGGTTGTCAAAAAGGTCGTCTGTGATGTTGAACGTGAGAATTATGTAAGAGTCAAGTGTGTTTCCTACAAAATCAGTCAGTGTGTGTATATGGCACTGAAAACTGAAATCATGAAAACTTTTCTAACGTTATTTGAATGAAGAGACCATTGCCAAAGTTAAACAGAGTAAGTGGTGAGTTCAAGAGTGATTAATACAGTTTGTTGTTTTTTTTCAAGTTTTTTTATCAGCTTTATGAGACCCAGAGATTTTGTCTTTAATTCTTTTTACTTGGCAGTGAAACACTGTAAAGGTGTGTGTTTGATATTGCTCACTGGTTGAGTGTTCTTTTTAGAGCCGATTATTGTTTTTATTTCTTTCTTTTAGTGTATACTTGCACAAAACTGGCTATTGCTGATGACTTATTTCTGGTCATTGGGAAGCATTGGTTAAGAATTGGTCAAAGATTTGGGCCAATTTTTCACACATCATCCATGGCATTTTAAGTATAAATAATTTTTTTATAATACAGAAATATATATTTTGCAGTAAATCTATACAAACTGAAACTAACTTTATGATGAATCTGCAAAACCATTCCTGTTTTCAACTCTTTGACAGTATCTCATGTATTACTGTGATGTGAAGTTACAAAACAGAGGGCTAGCCTCTGTATACTTTCACTTACATCTTCATGTTTCTGTACATAAAATTTTATCTGAACCACTCATTTAGGCATAACAAAGTGTTATCATAATCATGTGATATTTAAATAACACTATTGCCCACTGTATCAGAAGTCTTTATATGACAGATGTTATGTACAATTGTGTAAATTTATCAGTATCATGTTTAACAAACAACACTGGGAAATTTAGTAATGAACTGTTACTAAAGAATATCTCTATAATATTTTGATTTTGTGTGTGAGTATATTAAAAAGCAGGCATCAAAATTAAAGCGTGGTGGCCTTTCTGTTAAATGGTTGGTTGATTTCTCAGTGTATGGGCAACGTCTACTGTATAACTTTGGGTCTGTTATTAGTACTCCTATAATGCATTCAATATTGGACCTATTTTATGTTCAGGGACTTCTGGAGCCTAATTTCTTTCTCAATTTATTTAAACAGACAGGTAACAATGGTCTTTAAGGTATTTGTGGGTTGTTATTAACCAAAGCCATACACATTTTGGTTGGTTTCTTGTTAAGTATGTCCTGTCCTTCCTTTGGAGTTGATTGTTAATAGATCTATATAGTAAGATTTCTCACCTTTACACCAATTATGCAAATAAATCATTTTGCTATTAAAGCATTGTGTGTTGTGTAGTAATTGAGGAATTGACAAACGATTGCTAAAGATAAGCAAATTGCATGTAATATTTAATAATCTCGTACTGTATATTACATGAAATATTTCGCACTGTAACCTTAACAGAAGAAAAACAAACTTTAAAATGTATCCGTAATGCAGACCTTTAACAGTAGGTGGCGACAAAGCAAAAACTCATGGAGGTTCTGATTGGTCAAAGCTCTTTACGTCATACCCGGAAGAATGACAAGAGTGTATTGATATTTTATGAGGAGCAGAGGTAAGTCTATTTTCTCTGTTAGAGCAAAATAAATATTACAACATTGTTATTTTTCAAATTTCCTTACCCAATAAAGTCTATTTTTCCAAAAAGTAATCTTCGAACAGCGTACAACAACGCTAGAAAGACTAGAAAATACAGTTAGATTACAGTGAACTTTCATTGTTTTCATGTTCTTTGTTCATATAAAACCATGAATTCAGTCTTTGTGTTTTAGGTAAAAGTGTAAAAACTCGGTTTAAAGGACAGTGCTTTTTATTTTATACACATGTTTTATCAAGAGTACCTAATTTTCAAAAAACACTTTTGGGTTTAGGTAAGACATAAGAGAACCTTTATTTGTCCCATAATGGGGAAATATCATTGCTGCAACGCACAGTTTAAGAACAAGAAGATAAAAGAAATAAACTTAAAATAAATAAATATTATAAAATAAACTTAAGCACAACATTGTGTAAGTATAATACACTAAAATAAAATACAGGGCTACAGCACTATTATGTACGGTAAGGCTCTGTGGCTCTGTCTATGATGTTGTATAATGGAGGATTATAATTTTCGTTCAAAGCTTGACTGAACCACCATAATGGCATCCTATTTTGATGAACACAACTGTGAGCCCACCAATCCAGAAGAACAGTATCGTCAAAATGCATTACTTGAACTTGCCAGGTACTTATTGTGGTAACATGAACAATGATTAGGACATTATGAATTGTAACTAATGCTCTTTAACATTTCAGGTCCTTGATGCAGGGAGTTGATTTGTTTGACTCAGGTTTTGATTTGACTGATTGGGACCAGCGACTTCCTCCTCCTGCTGCCAAAGCTGCTGTTCAAACTCTGCCCATCGTCGTCATTTCCCCAGAACAAGCAGGTGCCTTAAATATGCTTATAATTCATTCAGAAAACCAGCTGCTCCCACACTCATCCCGCACCTGTCCATTCATGTATTTGTTGTAGTTATTGAAATTATAGCCTTGCCATGCTTTTTTTTCCCTGTCTTTGTTTCTGTATACTTTAGATTTTACTTTTTTATTTTACTACTGATATTTATATAGTTTTGTTCCTTCTTACTCCTTCATACCTCCTTTTGGTTAGTTAGGTTTTTTTTTCTTTTCAACCCTATTTTTAATCAGTAAATTTGAACCTTTCTGCTTTTGAGGCAATTGCAAACCATGAATTTTAATAATTAATGCTCTTCTTTGTTTAACAGATAAAGGTCTAAAGTGTCCTGTTTGTTTGTTGGAGTTTGAGGAACAAGAGACGGTTCGAGAAATGCCCTGTAAACACCTCTTCCACTCAGGCTGCATACTCCCCTGGTTAAAAAAGGTAAAATGGATAGTGGGGACATGTTTTCTACCAGTAAATGTAAGTACATATTTTTGGAGATGCAGACAGACCAAATTTCTATGGAAGCTCATATAGCACATTGAAATTATAATTAAGCTGATACAAATTCAGCGTCAAGAAAGATACTACATACTGCAGATAATTTTCAAATAAAAATATTTGAAAACTATCAATGTAACTCCCACATGGTAATGAATAGGTTTAGTGCTTTGATTTTATTATGCAGATGACATCATACTCTTTTTCAACTCTTCATAAATGAACAGTCCAAAAGTGAAGTACAAACTCTGTGTGTTGTTTTATGTTTATAATTGCGTTTAGCTTTTTTTCTTTAGACCAACTCTTGTCCCCTATGTCGTCATGAATTACCAACAGATGACCCCGACTATGAAGAGTTCAAAAAGGACAAGGTTAGTAGAGTATACTGTATAGGATTAAACTTCTAAATACATTCAAATGGAACAGTGATCATTTATACTTTTGAATATGGTTTATGAATTATCCCATCTTTTTTGTCAGGAGAGGAGAAGACAAAGAGAGCACAGACTAGAGGACCTTCATGGAGCCATGTACACTTGACCTGACTATGGGAATACAAGCAATTTGAATTTTTTTTTTTTTTTTTTTTAAAGTCTTTTGATACAAATGTTTAGGAAAAAACATGTAATTACTGTCAAATCCTGTATGTAGTAAAGGGTTATAATACAGAAAGATGTCTTTTAAAGTTCTACTTTGTATAAAAATAATTGTTTTATTACAGATTGTACTGGCATGGTTTGAAATTGTTTCCAATTATTTTAATTGTTCAAATCTTCAACGTAACATCTTCTGGACCAAAAATTAAGTTAATCCACCCTTGTTTAATAAACTTTTTATATATATTTTCCCATTATTTTGCATGTGTGTAAGGAAGAGTCCACATAAATGTCTGCTAATAATTTATAGTTTTTATTTCATTTATTTGAATATAAATCTCTTTCAAATCAAAATACCTAAATGATAGACAAATCATACATATTTACACAATTTATAAAAGAAAATGAATTATCCAGGTTATTGAGAGATGTTTTCCACTGCTCCATTATTCAGTGATTAATTTACAGTAGATGTGACTTTGCATTTAAAAAGACATGAACAGGTCAAACATCTGTAATAACTTACCAATAATACATGTACTGAAATTTAAATGGTGACTGTTTGGCCTGTTGCTGAAATTGTTAGTTCATTCAAGCTGCCATTTTAAATTTTGGACAACAGTGTGCTTAACTACACAAAACAAGTAAAAACTTAGAAAATTTAAAAAAAACCTTTTAAACATTTTCCTCGCACCATATGTATGTAAGGCTGAAACAGTCCACTGAAAAACAAGACCATGGTGTTTTTGGCAACAAATGTACAAGAAATGGTCTGTGTAGATGCAACCTTAATAAAACAACTGAAAAGAAACATTTGGATGAAAAACAGAAACTGAAACCTGAATTGACATGACACTGTAGGTCCTCTATTGTACCCAATACTGCCCCCTTTTTTATGAATTAAAAGTTGACATAACAATCCACAGGAAATAAGAGGTAGGCAACATGACTAATATTGCTGGCATCCAAGGTTTTAAAAATTATTTACACCAGTGGTTCTCAAAACTTTCATATGCAGGCCCGCTTTCTCCAATCTGATCCATATTTTAATGCATTGTTGTTAAACAAAAAAAAAACAATTGTTTTCCTGTTAGCAGCAACATGGCTTGGCCAAATTTGATGAAAAGGCCATTCATGAGGAAAAAGGTGACGTATACACAGTCAAATTATACTGGAGTTGATATTGATCTATTTGTGTTTATTTCATTGATCTCTTCTTATCCAAAGATTAACGTTAATCTTAATTCCATAAGTATTTCCTGAAAATTAACATGATTGCCATTAAAATTAATTTGCCTTCAGTTTTTAATCTGTCGATTCAAGTAATTTAAAGCCATATAAAAAAACATCTGTACACAGCAGTTTAAAAGGAGCAGTTTGAAAACCATTGGTTTAAATCAATAACTTGACAGTGTGAGGGGAGAATTAGTACACTGAAGTTGAAGAACCAACCAAGTGATGGTATTTATATTTAGTTCATGGCAGTAAATCATGTTAAATTGGCAAAACTCAACACACACCTCAATGTATTTGCATCATCATGCCACTGTGTTAAACGTATGGCACAAATCGTTTTGGAAAATAAGGATTCCAAAGGTCCAGCCTGGAATATTCTAAATAAAATACTCAAGATCCAATTGTCTTAAATGGAGGTCACTTAAAAAGCAAAACCCCCATTTAAAAAAAGGCAAAATCCTCTTCTCCAGTGAAAAATGAGGCAACGAATCAGACAAATTATTGCGCTGGGTGTAAATAGGTAGTATGAAGGGACTTCAGAAAGCATGCATTAGAAGTAGAACAGCATGATGGGTAAAAAAAAAAAGATTCAAATGCAGACAGCCTTGAATTTTATATCAGAAATGATCAATAGTCAGTAATTGTATTTGAAAAGAAAATGGCATAAAATTCAGCAGTTATCAGGCATTAAAATGTGCAGAAATAAAGTGTAATGAAATTTGTTGCTTAATTGGTTGAGGCTGTAAGACAACAGCATATTTATGACAAAAATAAGTACTAACTATTGACTTACACACATTCAATAAATCTACCTACTACAAAAACTTAAAACTTGAACGCAAGTCTTTCATTCATAAAAGTGTGCCGTGCAGCAAGAAGCAAAAGGCCAAAAAAGAGGTGGGCCAAGCTTTAGGGAATGTCATATTTGTACCCACATCAGTTAAGATTTGCAGAAAGAGTAAATTTGTATAAAAAAAAAAAAAAAAAAAAAAAATCATTCATGATTGAGATTTAGAACTTGAGCTCCACACATTCAGCTGTAGTGGCAACACTGAATGCCATGAGCCAACACCAGGGGGCGTCAGACAAAACTGTATCGTTACCTTTTCATGCTGCAACATAAAGCTACAACATGGGTAATGCCTTTGGAAATGAAAACAAATCCTTTGAACTTTGGCTGCAAACATTCAGCTGTAGTGGCAAAACTGAATGTGATTGGCCAAAACTAGAGGGCGCCAGATATATCATATATTGTTATACATTATTACCTTCCCATGATGCAACACAAAGCTACAACATGGCTATGCTTTCAGGAGTACAGTTGAGATGTGTGGATGTGCTGCTGCCTCCAGGGGATTTGAGACCTTTGGTGGCTCCTCCCAGCGCTCCTCTGGACCCAGGCCCTATCATGACCCCCGGGCTGTGGTGATGGGTCTGCTGTAGGCCGGCCATGAGGGTCTCACTAGTGACTGTGCCGAACTCGTAGGTGAAGGTCCCGTAGAAGACCAGGATGTCCACGGTGAAGACCCATTCGCAGATGGCAGCAGCGTGTTGCAGGACAAAGCTCTCGTGGATGAAAAACATACCACCTGAGAAAGGGCTGGGTTAAGAAAGATGTTCTTTAGACATGCACAAATAAGTATATTATTATGACAAAACTTTTAGATCTTTAACAGAAAACTAAATTATCACTTTGAAGAAAGTCAGGCAAATTCTGAACCTGTAAATGAAGTTAGATTGCTTGAGCCGTTCATAAAAAGGACAGTTAGTTGGTTATTCTGAAATGACTTTATACTGCAAATTGCTGGGGTATAATTACATTATCACATCAATGTGATTTCATCAAGGCCAAATTTTCATTTTTTTTCTCTTTAAAAAAAGGTAGGTACAGGATAAAAATGGAATAATACATATTTCTGTTTTTGTTAAGTCTACTACTACTACTACAGCCATACTAGCAGAGCATGCCTCAGCCTTTGAAAAGGATACTCAAAACAAGAGAGACCATGGCTCCTAGGGCAAGGGCCACTCTGAAATGAGCCATCCAGTAATCCAACGCCGTCACAGCTACTCGATATGTGAGCACACACTGGAGACAGACAAACAGCAGACCAGCCGGGAACGCCACACCTGCCCCCACGTAGTGCAGTGACTTGGCATGGTCTACCTACAGGACAAGAATACAGACGAGCAATAGTCAATCACCATGAACGGTATATCGACTTAACGTTCAATAAATGATAGCTAGATAGTATTTATTTATTTTTTCTTATTACTATCATGTGCACCTTTTCTTTGCAGTTTTTGTAGTACCATTAGAGCTGTTGAAGGTTGACTAATGAAGTCTCTAACTTATTATAGATGCTAACAAAGTGTTTTATTCTGCTTTTTACAGTATTAACACTATTGCATGTCTAGAAAAGGATTTATTGGGATTATCCCACTTTAGGGCTGTCAGTAATATCATTTATCATATTTTCTTTAGTAATATATCACCTTTCAAATTTGTTTTTCGTGAGGGAGCTGCAGAATAGAAAATAATGATGCAATCATCAGTGTAGAAACTCCAGAATGAAACGACAATTATAAAAGAGGACATCATGCTACATACAACAAAGTAACAGTTTTACCTGGAAGTTGCCAACCATGACCAGGCCGACTGCGTTGGTGCAGCCAGACACGAGGGCACTGGTGTTGACCCAACATCTGTGACTGTGCTCGATGACCTGGGCATATCGCAGAAGGCACACCATCACCACTGGAACAAAGAGAAAAAGGTGAAAAGCATTTATTACAAAGAGAGAGGCATTTAATGTGGAGGTACATTTCTATTTCATTTAGCTCAGACATGTCAAGGGCAGCAGACAAATACCCTGTGTTTGCAGTAAGAATCTAAAGAGATTTTTCAATGTCTTTTTGTGACAGCAATACAAACCATTTATTTTGGCTAGTAAAATGGATGAACCCATTAAACATTCCATTAGGCTCATTGCTAAATGTGAAACAAGAATAGATGAGGGCATTTGTGACAAAGAAATTAACCATTACTCAACATTATTTATGATTAGTATAGGGAAACAAAAATGCAACAGAACATCGGGTTGACACCAGTATATAATGGATCAATTCAGTATTTTTTCTTGTTGCAAAGAGATTTTCCTAAAAATTAAACCAATTAATTTTTATAAGAACTATATATAATTTAGTTACAAATTATATAAATTATATTCAAGATGCAAACCTATGTGAAAATGCTCCCTAAAACATAGTTAAACTGTAAAATCTCCAGCATGGGTGTTTAATTGTGGAGTCAAAGGTCCAATGCTAGCTGGAAGAAACATCCTTGATAAATACACTTGGAAATGTGAAGAGGCAGAGAGCCGTAAACATCAGCTGTAATTAAGGCGTAGAGGAACAGCAGAGGCATCTGCAGAAAATGGGGCAGAGCTGAAGGTGATAAAAGCGAGGAGTGATGGAGAGAGGCCACGGAGGAGACACGGAGAGGACAGAGGGGGAAGAGGAAGGAAAACTGCATTCATTATTGATTAGAGCGACCAGGCTATTTCAGGCCCCTGTGTTTGAGCCCGACGTCGGCGGGCACCGGAGAGAATTAATAACACCGCACATGGGTTTTACCTTACTACACCGCTACTGTTACACTATTTAACAGCTCAGAAATGAATTGGCCTATACAGCTCCAACTTTCAGTAGGGGCTCTGAAAAGGGCTGAATGCTTTTTAAAACAATGCAAGTAATATTTTTATAATTAAGATTTGAAATTATTGACTTTTAATACAATTATATATATGTGATTCAGTGTACAGCCCAAGAAAATGTATTGTCTGAAGATGACAATACGAATTACAGGCAAACAATAGCTAATAAAAATAAAAGATACCTCCCAATGACAAACTATGACAGTGTTTACCATCTGCTTATGGGGAACAAATACAGCAACAGCAGCCTTAACCACTTGGTCAGATCAATTACATATGCTCCCCTTGTGTTTGATCCTTAGTTTGGGAGGTCCCGTTTTGAGCACAAGACACAGTAACTACAGCCTCTCTTCCAAAGGCACGGTTCACTTGGGGCTGCTTTGGAGCGGCTCTGTTTGGTGCAGATCTCGCCAGCTGAGTTGTGTTTGCATGCTCGGGGTCCAGGGGCAGAACTCTGCTCCATGAGACACTGATGTCACTCAGACAAAACTCTTAATAGTCGTTAGCTGCTTACTAGCTTTGTTTTGCAAGCATGTCTGGAAATATAGCGGTTTATCACAAGATCAAGTAAGAGTTTGGTGATAAATTATTATTCTATATTTAGATTAGCTTTTTGCTGTCTGACTCTGTTCTCTCTTATCCAATCATCTTGTTTGATTGTTAACCACCCCTGGAGCTGCACCTTATCAGTCCAAGACCCCACTGGCAGCTACTACCCTCCATGGTCTGCTTCTCAAACGGAGCAGTACGGTTCACTTTAGTCAGTGGAGGCACTTGCGGCCCATACCGATCCGCCCCAAAGTGAATCCGTGGAAACGAGGCTTATGTGTACATGTGCCATCACACCAAGGTCTTACCCATGAAGGCTCCCATGTTCCCGATCAGACTGAACAGGCAGCTCTCCGGAGGGTACGAACCACATTTACTGCAAGACACACAGCAAACAGTATTAAATTTGTAGAAGATTTACGTATGTCGTCTTAACGCAATCCTTGCCCAATACCATCTGTCTCTGTCTTTACTGGATTAAGTGAACATTAAGAGTATAGGGTAGTTGCTGCATTTGGCTGAAAAAGTTATTAGAGTCGCAAGATTAGAGATATACCATTTAGAATATCCATGTTCAATAATACTATTTAAAATTGGAGCCTTTCGCTCACACCATCCAAATACATAAACAAAAACAGACACTAAATTGTCAAGCACAAGTGACATGCTGGTATATGTGTCCAGAGTGTACAGGGTAGATTCACATAATTTTGCATAATTTCTAACATGACTAAAATCTGCTTTTTGTTTATACAGTATTTTTATATTTCTGGAAATAGTTATAAGTTATAGTTATATAATTTTGTACAGCTCTATTCTCTAGTTTTACACCTTTTTATAATGCATATTTAGAGTTTGGATCTTTTCTTACAGACAGGAGAGCACATGAAAAAGGAAACGCATGAATTCTCAGAGCACAGTTTTCACAAGAACCTGGGGACATTTGCTGACAGACTTTGCTTAGCAGAAAAAATAAATAGGCGAGTAACAAACCTGATGAGGGGGATGTCCTGGAGAGTGCAACATGTTTTAGGAAAGCCAGGTCGAGGCAGCTCCTCCATGCATGTTACATTGTAGGACCTGTGGAACGTCAATCCAGTTCAGATTAAGGTTTTAGTCAGAAGTGAACAGTGCAAATTACTAGGAGTGCTATATTAAATGCAGACTATTGCTGCAATAATTGAATCAACAACATAAAAAAAAAAACTGATTTAAGAGATCGGTCAAATGAGAAGAGAATTTATCTCTATTTTTTTTTTTTACAGTACTGAAGAAAATAGTTTATAGACTTTTCTTTCTAAGAAGCATCTCAGACACTCACCAGTTTTCCACAGGACAAACATGGTGATTCATCACAGCCATGGCGTAACTGAGGGGAGAAAAACACTCCATAAGTCAAAGCAGGAAAAGGCTAATGTCAAACATGGGAGGGTGACTCAGAGAGGCTTCACAGTCAATGAGCAGAATAGCCCCAAGAACCTATGTAATATTCTGTCAGCTACATAATAAACTTTATTTAAACCATAGTTGATACATTAGGCTGTATAAGTAGGCCTGGCACAATGTCAAAGTCCTTAATTGAGAAGAAAAGAGCCATTCTCACTAGTACCATTCACGGACTAACTTCTATCTTTAAAGTAGGATGTCGTCAAGGGCATCAGGGATATCCCCATGACAAATCACAGCAATATTGCGTTTTATTTTAGTCACAAAATAATTTATTACAATAAGTGCCCTGGTTTATTCTCATTTGTTTGAGGATGTCACTGGGGCTTATTTAGGAAATGCAAAGTTGTTCATCATCATAATGAGTTTTAGCTTTAATAGTAAAATCTTTAATTTACTTTTATTCCCATCATCTTTATGAACTACTAATGAATTCATTCTAGTTAGATCATCAACAAGATATAGTTACATTTAGAATCCCACAGTCTCAGCAAGTGACTGTAACTCTTCAATATTTTATATTTTTCAATGTTTTAGGGTAGTTCTTGTATTCATCAATGTATTTTGCTGATCAAATTAATTGTACTGATTTCAAAAAGAAATTACTTTCGTTGTGTACAGCATGTGGCTCTGTACTAGCTAGAATGGACTAGCAACTGGCAAAATTGTTTAAAAATGTCATTCCTGTTACCAAACTACAGATTTTTAATAGGAGAATCCCATTCAAAAAATAAAGAAGCAAATTTGAAGTGGGCCTTAACATATTTTTTAAACATGTGCTTATTTTAAATATAAGAAAAAAATTGAATTGAATGAATACATAATAGGTAAATTAACAGTTTCTTTCTATTCAAAGGTGGTCACAGCAGATAATCTTGTCACCTCATGTTTCACCATTTCTAGCCAGCCAACTCTATTATAACGGACAAACCTAGTTTTAAAACATTAGAATAACACTAACAAAATGAAAATTCAGAATGAAATGAAGAACAATGAAGCGATTTTAAGCCCAGACAAATGCCGGACTGAATCAGGACTTAAACTGCAAAGGACTTCTGACAAGCACATAACACACATCCCTAGCTAACTGAATATGGCATTGATTTTTTGGGGGGAGCTTACACGATCCATATCCCTGTGATGGAGAAGGCAGACAAGCTGACAGGCAGGACGATCCAGGCAGTCATTGGGCTGGCAGTGAGCAGACTGTGTCCGGAGCATGGGGTGAGAGGGGGGCACAACACGAGGAGGGAGCGGGCGTGCGGGTGGGTGGTGGGACAGTAGAGGAGGAGGTGGAGGGTGTGACAGGGTCACTAACACACAGGGGGACACAAAGGGGGAGGCATGAGAGGACAGGGGGGAGACCGGCCGCACTGCTCTTCTGCTCCACAGGGCCCTGCTTCCATCAGACTGAGAGAAAGAGCAGAGCATAGGGTTACAAGTCCAGGAGGGGCTGGGGTAACTCAAGAACTACAGAAAGCTTTGTACATCTGTGGCGCTTGAACAAGAATCTAAATTAAAGGAATATTTGTAGGAATTGATCAGATAGTGTATAATATACATATGTGTGTAATTATTTATGTATTTATTTATACAAGTATAAATTGCTCTGATATCTTTTTCAGCTTTTTTTTTTTTTTAATTCCCCAAATTTGAAACTAATAACATATCATATATCTAATCCCTTGTACTATTCTGTGTTCATCCCAAAATAATTACTCTGAGTAATAAAGAAAAAAAAAGAAAAGATATCCACCTATACATTGCAATTATGTTTAGGTGTAACCGTATTTTACAGTCGATTGGGCCATGTCCATGGTGAATACTACAATCAAAACCATCTGAACAGTAATAACATGGTAGATCATGAAGAAGCTAATGCTGAATGTATCAAGTTATTGTTATATAATCAGTCCTGTTAATCAAGTGGACATATTCATTTTTGAAACAACACATTTTTTTATAAGCGTTAAGGGGAAATGAGGCAAATGTCTTGGCTAACACATATCCACATGGAGTAAACAAAGAATGACAAGCTCATTGTTAAACAGTGAAGCTGCCAAAGGCTTTTGTTCAGGACCAGAAACCCAGGACTTGGTCAAGGTCTTTGGAGGAAGGCAAGTCACTCCGACTACAGTTACAAGTGTGTCCTCCAGTCATAAGGCTATACATAAGGGAAAGATAATAGGGCAGAGCCAAATTATGTGAGAAAGACTTGCACACAATCATGCTTTGTCAAATATTAAGTTCTAAGTGAAGTGTAAATGCAAAAGAAAATAAATACAAATAATACAAATAATAATAATAATATATTTCACAATGAATATATATATATTTTTTTAATTTCACTTAGATCAAAAAAAATTTTGATCTAGGAATTTTTGTATGAAATATAAAGATTTTAATAGATTTTTTGTTGCTCAGTATAAATCCAGTATAAATTTAGGCAAGAAACAAAGTGAAATGACCTGACAATCTGGTAATTTAGTCAACTTAAATCAATGAGCATCAGAGTGGTCTCTGGGTTTGCTATTGTGCAGGCTCAGCTGAAGGTACAGTGTGTAAACAGGATGTAATTTCCAAGGGAAGTGTTTTAGTGTGATTAAGGGTTTTCGGAGCAGGCTTGTCGGGACAGAGTGGCTATTATGAGACCCCCTACTCCAGAAGACAATGAGTCACCACCCCCATCTGCTTCAATACTACTCCATCTACACTGGCAGCACACAACAAACAAACCTTTAACTGCCACACATAATAGACATTTGAGGACAGCAATACATAAGACAATAGTCCACTATTCAGCCAAAATAATGCCTTTGTTAATATGAATTAACACTTCAACTTTGTATTCATGACTGTTCACCACATTATGTCCATGAATGAATGCCCAAATATACCCTTGTAATATTTATTTGAAGAATATTAACAAATTTAACAATAATAATCATTTCCATTACCCTATATACCAACTTAAATTGTTATTTAAAAGTAACTGTTCACTTCTGACTAAAACCTTACACTAAACTCAAGTGTTTTGCTAAAGACATGAACGAATCTTGGACTATAAAATGTGTTAAAATAATGACTCAAAAACATAATAAAGACTATGCTAACAAAACAAAAAAACAAAAATAAATTAATTAATTAAAAAAACATCAACAACAACAGTGGTACAGAACAGTCAATGCTCCTGTGGTAGGCCAATGGAAATAAATAAATTAATCAAGACTCCTACATCCAGTTTGCTTAGATAATATTTAATAGTTTAGTTTCTAACTTATGGAGCCAGTCAGACCGGAAGACAGTAGCCTAAATATACATTATTGTACTGTTTCATTCTGTTACAGCAAGTCGGAAAACAGTTAATAACCGTTAAGGCTAATATTTGTGTGGCAGTTTATGGATGTAAGGAACCTCAAATTACCACCACTGCTCCGAAACGCTTCATTCAAAAGGGCATTAGTTTATTTTACCCCGTTGACATCACGCTAATACACTATAAAAGGTGCAGTGCTTATGGATAAACTGCGGTTGTATTACATTTTCCACCGAGTTGCGCAGCTGTCTACAGTAAACTGAAGCCATTGATGACCGTTATCCGGGTTAGCTTCATGCTACCTAGCCGGTGGGCTGCACTTCACCAGCTGTCGCCACTTGACACTTACCCGCATCAATATTTCCGCAAAACTAAGCAATGAAATGCTGGATCATACAGTGCAATCGGACAGAAATATCACAAGACGCGATCGAAGCAGTGTTCATACATGAAATGATACGTACCTGGAGCCTGCTACTCCAAGCCTACAGCTCAACAACCTTGGTTTCCCTTTAAAACAGCAGCGATTTCTTTGTAGCTGGAGCTCCTCGCTAAATAACATCCGCTTGGGACTTTCACAATAAGATATTTAGTGGCTGTCACTATGTACAACTACATGCAAACAAGAAATAAACTAGAATACATCTGGAGCATTTTGTTCAGATATAGCAATTTCTTCCAAATCTGTATGGTTCCTCCGACTAAACAAACTCAAATGCTGGCAGTGTCCCTTCAAAGTACTTATACTAATGATAGTGTGGTGATGGTGGGCTAAAAGACACAGTATTTCATCGTGCGTAAACCCCAGTTGAAAGTTTATCTGAAGAAAATGCTCCAAATTCTCCATAATGCATAACGCACTGGTCACTCATTCACGCACAGCAGCCTATATTCTCATAAAAATACGACTTTATTCTCGTAATATTACAACTTTTTTCTCGTGATATTACGGCTGTTTTCTCGAAATATTTTGACTTTTTTCTCTTTTTTATTTTTTTTATTTAAGTGACCCTTATACTCCGTCGTACTAATTAACCACAAGTAGTGAATCAGCAAAGTTCAAATAAGCGACGGGTTCAGACCAAACTGACTGAGGGTGCACTGGAGTTTCAAAGGGCTGTAAAGGGCTGTAAAATGTTCCATTAAGTGTTGTCATTTATCCCGCCTTAAATTAGGGTGCAAACTTTTGTAATTGACGTTACAGTGCACACTTTTGCACCCCTGTAAACCCGGGTCTGCTTCAAATCAAAAGGAAAGCTGCAATGTGAATATTTGCTGCCATATATCCTGTAAAAACTTGAGCCATAAGACAAAAGAACGCTGTAAGTAAGGTTCCACAATATATCATAAAGATATTAGTTTATATTAGTATTAATTTTTATGATAACAAAATCAGCCCAGTGCAAAAATATGTTTGAAAGCATTGCAGTTTTTTATAATAAGGTACATTATTTAATTTCTTAAAGTATACTGCAAGATAAACAACTCACAACATGTATGACTCTACACACAATTGAGAGTAAAACATGGACTACTTCATGAAGTAGTCCATGTTTTCTCTCATTTTATTGAACTTTTTTTTTCTAATATGTTAAATAATTTTAAAAAAGAGAGAGAGGATCTCATCTCGTGACCCAGCCCCAGATAAGAGGAAAAAAATGGATGAATTAATTTTTCTAATATTTTTTTAACCCACTGAAAAACACTTGTAAAGTGTTGGTGTGGGAAAGGTTCCCCTTTTAATGTTTGACAGTTTGGCAACTGGAAACTTTCTTGTTCTATAAAGCATCTATTATTCCTCTCATTAACATCATGACAAACACTGGCCAGATAAAATTAAGCAAATTATATTAAATTGACCATGCCCAACACAAGATAGGTTCCACCCTTCACTGTATAAATACATGTATTAGCTGCATCTTCTTTGAATCCCCAGATTTCATCTCATGCGTCTTGGGCCAAGCCTACCTGTCAGATGATTCTTTGGATACACCCTGTTTGAGGCACATCTGCAAAGGTCAAGTTCAATGGTCAGATTATTGTAACAGAAAACAATCTGTGTTTGGATTTGCAGCTGTAAATATGAGGGAGCGTGTATGGCACAAGGATTTACATACCTACAGGAAGGATTATAATCTACATTCTTTCCTTCTAAGCTGCTTTGAAGAGACCACATCTGTAAACACTGGAAAAACAGTGGCAGGAAACTGTAGCGGACCTGAAGACCAGATAACAATATTGTAATCCTCCAGAAAATATGTGCATGTTATTCATATAGCTTATATGCATTTAAGTCCTTCTTTTGGGTCAGTTGTGATGAGAGAACTTAATGGTAAATACTATTAGTGAATGTAATATCAACAACAGGGCTTGGTCATAGTGGGAATCAAAATTCTGACCTTCGGAAATGCTCTACCCACTGAGCCACTGTTGCCCCATCAATGAAATATCTAAGGCTCAATATAAACTTTATTCACCTAATTCCTTTATTATAGTTTTTGTCCATGTGTTGGTTTAAATAACAAATCCAGTTCACACCCTGCTCTTATGACACACTGCACTAATAAGACTACCTTAAGTCTGGTGACTTTATTTAAATGTCACTGCATTAGCACCTTAAACACTTAATTATGTCATCTGGGTTAACACCAAGAAGCTGAAAAGTGCAGTTAATCCAAGTAGTCATGTAAATTTTATGAAGAAAAAAAAGAAACATTTTATTTGTGCAAAGTACCAAAAACAAAAATTGACCTTAATTCTGTATTGACGTAGGATTTTAAGTTATATATCCAAAACATTAATCATAATGTAGTATTTTGAATGAGATATTTCTACAACTCCTTTCAGCACCATTGTACAATCCTTTGGCATAGATAAAATTAGAAAAAAAAATGCTATGACACGCAATGGCATTTTTCAATCATAGCCTTCCAGTATGACTTCCTTTGAATAATCTGTGGGGATTGGAAGAAGATTAAAGCATGGCAGAGATGTCTATACATTTAAATGTAAGCAAATATGCAAAAGATGAATGATTATCATGTGTCTGATTTTGCTAAAAAATCTTAATTTTAATTGGTTGAAATTTATTTTAAAAAGTGCATTTATAGTGGGCATATGTTGACCCATGCCCAGCAGCCAATGCCATGACAGAGAGGCGGCAGCTCAACAGGGGATAATGGTATTTAGATGTCCTGTAAGCACGCGGATCCTCTCAGTCAGCAACATTAATGGGGCCATGAGGCATCCTGCTCATGTCCTGTGCTTAGGTGCAGGGGTATTAGACGCAGTAATGCTTCTATAGTCTGCATATTGTCTGCACTGTGCTCTGGGTTTCGAAATGGGGAGCACAGGGAAGGTTGTTACATTCTTCAACAGGAGGCAGAGTCTCTTCCCCAACTACAAAGTAGGAGACACTGGTTTTAACAGGAGGCCTTCAGAGATCGCTTATCCATTGGCCAAAGAGAGCTGTGTGAAGAACTGGAACTCTCTGCAGGAGCTGAGTCGGGATATCTACGACATCTATGCTGAGTATGAAGCGGAGTATGATGATGTGTATCCTCAGATTAAACAGATCTCACCATCCAAGAAGAACTACATGATCAACATCAATGTGGGAGGTAAACCCTATCAAATAGCCTACAAGATGGCAGCCAAGTACCCCAAGACAAGAATAGGTCGCCTGGCCACCTACACTGACCACAATATGAAGCTTGACCTGTGTGACGACTACATTGTGACCAATAATGAATACTTTTTTGACCGGGATCCAGATGTTTTCCACTGCATTTTTAACTTCTACAGAACTGGTGTGCTGTGGATTAAAGATGAGCTATGTCCACGTAACTTTTTAGAGGAGATCAACTACTGGGGGGTGCGTATCAAAAACACAAACCGCTGTTGTAGGATTTCTTTTGAGGAGCGACAGGATGAACTAAACGAGCAGCTAAAAATCCAGAGGGAGCTGGAGGCAGAGGTAGAGATTGAGGAGAATGAGGAGCTGTTTCACGACATGTTTATGGGCCAATCAAGACGAGTCATCTGGAACCTCATGGAGAAGCCTTTTTCATCTGTGAAGGCCAAACTCATGGCTGTAGCGTCTAGTCTGTTTGTATTGATCTCATTGGTGGCCATGACTTTAAACACAGTTGAAGAGATGCAGTACAAGACTCACAGTGGTCACCTGAGTGGCAAAACCTATTGGGAATACGTAGAGTCTATGTGCATTGCCTTTTTCACTATGGAGTATATACTTCGTTTAGTTTCCACACCAGACCTCAAAGCTTTCAGCAGGAGTGTCCTCAATACAGTGGACCTGATTGCTATATTACCAACCTATCTCCAAGGCATCCTGGAGCTTTTTGACAGCAGTGGCAACTATATAAAGCACGAGGCGGACATGCAGGCAGTGGGGCAGGTGGGCAAGCTTGGGCAAGTGCTGAGAATTATGAGACTAATGCGTATATTTCGTATATTAAAACTGGCCAGACACTCCACTGGGCTGAGAGCATTTGGATTCACTCTGCGCCAGTGTTACCAACAAGTGGGCTGCCTCTTTCTCTTCATAGCAATGGGAATATTCAGCTTCTCCGCCATGGTGTATACAGTGGAGCACGACATGCCACAGACAAACTTCACCAGTATACCTCATGCCTGGTGGTGGGCTGCTGTAAGTAGATTTACCTTGCCAAGAGCTGCAGGATATATAAATAATAACAGATGAAGACAATATATCTCTGTGCAGTGTTTATGTTATGAAAACTGTGGACAGCCAGGCAAACACATTTGTCAAACTAATTATATAAACAGGAGCCAAAATTACATTGTGGTGCAAGAGTAACCAAGTCAGTATGACCAAAGGAACAGTAAGTTAGTTTAGCAATGCCCATCAATTAATTTATCACAATTTAACACCTAATGTATGTGGGGACCTGTGGAGATGCTCAGAGTAAAGAAAATGTGATTAGAATAGAACATGTTGCCTTTGCTGCAGTCCCTTTTGTAAAAGTATCAAAAACCAGAAAATAATCCATGCTAAATCTAGTAATGAAACTAGATACTCATTTGAAATATCAATACATCAACATAAGTAAATGTGACTTTTCTGAACAGTTTTGCTCTTTGTTTTAATACAGTAGTATTAAAGAAAGTACTATTATTTGTGTTGAGATGATGTTGGATTGTTGAAAAATTTTACTATCATTGTGGTATAGAAAGTATAGAGTGGTATAGAGTATCAAGCCTTTTCATTAATACTTACAGTGAGTTTTAAATTTTGGTATTGTGACAACACTAATCCTTATAAAACTAGTTAACAGGTCATAGCAGTACCTATACTTATTCCTGCCTCTAATCCCGGAGAAGGAAATGATAATCCTTATAATCAGAGTAATGGGCTCCTGCTGCAGTGCCCAGGCAGTATTCCATTTTCCTTGACCCTAAAGAATGCAGTCCTCTATACAATCTGTTCATGTCCACTGCAGAGTTATATAGTTATATAGCAAATACAAATCAGCTTTGTGTTACTTCACATGCCAAAGATTGTGCATATTTTATTTTATACAGATGCAAGGTGCCATTGGTGGAGGATAATGAGTGGTACTATTGGGTTATTCAGTAGTACTGTATCTACATATTTGGAACAAATTTACATTTACTGATTGTAATTTTACATTTTCTTTTCTACCTTACATTAGATGCATTTCAATTATATTGTCTTTACACTTGCTAATACTAAATAAAAAATACATAACACCTGCATGTATACTATGTGAGCATTTGACATAAAAGCAAACTACACCAGACTGTCATTAAAAGTAAATGTTTTTTTCCATCTTACCTCCTTCAGGTGAGCATCTCCACTGTGGGCTATGGAGACGTGTATCCCGAGACCATACTGGGCCGAATCTTTGCCTTCATCTGCATTGCTTTTGGAATCATCCTCAATGGTCTGCCCATCTCAATCCTCTTCAATAAATTCTCTGACTATTACTCCAAACTCAAGTCCAACCAGTACACAGCCCACCAAAAGAAACGGGGCAAAATTAGGTTTGTTAAAAGGACAGTGCAGTCACTCAGCAAGGCTCTGGGCAATACACAATGATTTTTGATGTTTACATTATGGCTGTTAAATTTGATGAAATTACTTTTGTTGCAAACAACTGTAATTGTTGAGTGAAAATGATATGTAGCCATACTATGCAATTAGTATTTTCCAGTGCAAGTACAATAAGTTTGAAGAATGACTATTTAAAACATAAGTAATAGGCCTACATTCTATATTTGCTTTTTCCAGGAGAGCCTTTTTATTAATTTTCTCACTTTGTATATAGCTTCACAGTAAAAAAAAAAAAAAAAAAGATGGATTACCCTGTGTAAATAAATAACCGAGCGTTGGGTCACTATTGGACCAACACAACTCTGGATTATTCTGACCCAGCAGTTTGGGTTATTTTTTTAACACAACTATTTGGGTAATTTTTTCCGCCCAATTCTAGGTTACATTTTACTTCTCTAATGGGATAATTCTACCCAATAAATGGGTTAATGTTTATAATGACCACCACAGTGTGTTTTAAGAAACATTTATTTTCTTTAAAGCATTTTAAAATACATAAATGCATTCAAAACATATCACACCATTAACAGCAGCGCATTATTAATTCAGAAGTAAAATTATCATAAAAATTGTCCATGTTGTAGTTTGTTTTTGTGACAGAAGCTTGAGTGGTGACATTCCAGAGTTTCATTGACAGAAGATTCCACTTTGGGAACAGAGAGAAACATCATGTTTACAGGTAGAAAAGTGTGATGGAGAAATGTGAAGCTGAACCCAAACAGTGTGGCTTTATCTAAGAAACAACAACAGTTACAGTCGTTTCTCTGGAGTATCAGATGAGGTGGGTAATGGCTGCCCTGAATTGATGGAAAGTCTGTATTTGACCCATTTTGCTGGTTTGTGAGGATTTGACCCAGACTGCTGGGTAAACCAGGCAAAAGGTGGGAAAATGTCTATCATTCCATTGGATCCTGTTGATCCAGCATTTGAGTTAATCAAGGCAAGTTCATTTGTATAGCACAATTGGTACACAGAGCAATTTAAAGTGCTTTACGGAATAAGAAGGACATTAAAATCACAACAAAACAAATCAAAACATAAATAATCCCAAATAATCGTAATAAAATTAACGTTAAAAGGGGAAAAGTGCGGAATAAAAACCTTTATAAAAAACCTTTCAGTCATATGCACGGATAAACAGAAATGTTTTGAGCCTGGATTTAAACATTGCCAAAGCAGAGGCCTGTCGCACATCTTCAGGAAGGTTGTTCCAGGTTTTAGCTGCATAAAACTGACATGCTGATTCTCCATGTTTAATCCGGACTCTGGGCACCAGCAAGAGAGCAGTCCCTGAAGTCCTCAGAGTGCAAGAAAGTTCATATGGTACTAACATGTCGGAGATGTACTTTGGTGCTAAAAATGTCAGATTTGCGATTGGTCCACTCCTGCTCGGCCCTCCGGCACTCCCTTTTCTGTGCCCAGACCGAGTCATCATTCCTCCATGGTGCTTTCTGCTTATCTCCATTGGGGCAATGGTGTGCAGAACATTCAAAACACTCAAAGTCACAGAGTTCAACAAATCATTAGCATTAGAACATGAGGCATGAGGTTTGGGAATAACAGACAGGTCGAAGAAGACACAGAAATGATCGGACAGAGCAGCATCCACAACATTGACATTTGAAATATTTACTCCTTTTGCAATGAGCAGGTCCAGAGTGTGCCCTCTGTTGTGGGTGGGCTCGCTGACATGCTGAGTCAGACCAAAGGTTTCAAGGATCTGTCCTTGTTAGTTCTTAGTTCTTTAGCGTTTCTGTCAAACACATGCACATTAAAATCACCTGTAATGACTAAACCATTAAAGTCTGCACATACGACTGAAAGCATCTCAGTAAAATCATCAATAAAATTTTGAAAGTGCTGGGGAGGTTTGTATGACTACGTAGAGTATGGAGCATGATTGTTTTAGCTCCATTTTAAAGGATACATTGTCAAGAGCTGAAAACACCCCAAATGAGAACCTGTGAGCAACAAAATTATCTAAAAAAAACCGCACACACACCTCCACCCTTTTTGCCCTTGTATTTTATATTTGATATTTTTTCTAATAAAACGTAATGATCTTTATTTGCAAAAATAATAAATAAATAAATACATAAATAACTTTGTGCAGCTTTACCATGGATCCATGGTCTTGACTGACATCTACTGGATCAATTTAATTCATCTTTACTGACATCTACTGGAGAGCTACTTTTTTTTTTTTTTTTTTTTTTTACTTATTACACACAACCTTAAAAGTCCTGAAAGTTTTTTTGTATTGAAGTATCGAAGGCTGTAGTTTGCGAACTATAGGTATATGATTTAACCTAGTGCCTTTGCTACTGATAGAAATCTATGTGCCTAACTACTCTATCGCCTGCAACAACACTCTTTCTTCCATAATTCTATCTGATGTCATGGCGTGGGGTCTATATCCATCACATCCGGCGCACCAAGGGTGTCGGTGTTGCACAGATCTCGGCCAAAAAACGCATCACGAATATCACGAATATCTGCAATCTACACTGTCCCCTGCGCCAAGGATATGCTTCACTCGGAGCCTCTGCCTTTTGCGGTTCCGTCCACTGGGGGGCAGAAACCCCCACTGGCTCACTGCTCTTTACCATTAAACACAGACGGAACCATCTTCTCCCATAGTGCTTAGCGGTGGGAAAGTCACCTCTGCAGCTAAAGGCTAAAATATCACCACGATGGCTCCTCCTGTCGCTGTATCGCCTCTTATTAAGGTTTGTAACATAAAACAAAGATGTAAAAAGTGTCTGTTAGTGTTGTAATTGTGTGTTTTAAAGTAACTCGCTGTGGACTGTATACGAGAAAATGCTAAGCTTTAGTAGCCACAAGCTAACCGGACATGTAGACTACAAGGTGTTCTTGTCAATACAATGACAATAATAAAGCACAAACACATGGCTTTACATGATGGATAGCGATAACTCTGAGCACGTTTAAGAAAATAAATGTTGTCGCAACATGCTAATGAAATTTGGTGTTTTAAATCCAGCTAGCATGTTTAGTTAGCAGTTGTCATTGACAAGATAAGCACCAGCTTGTCAGGTAGTAATTATAACAAGTTCATATCGTGTTTGTTTTAACAAGAAGTAATAGTGCAGTAATGCACATGTGCACCAATGGTCACTGCAATGGTCAGCTCCCAAAATGTCCCCTCAAATAAAACGTGGCAAGTTTGAAGTCTGTTCTAATGCACAAACCTATACAACTATAATTGCAAATTTATTTAAGTCTAGCATGGTTAGTTGTCTTTTTGTCATCAGTAACGCTTATGTCTTACTGCAGACGGCAAGATATTCAGCTCTAATCGCTGGCATCTTTTATGGCAAGAAGAGATATGGTGAGTGGTTTGAGCAGCACACCTTAGACTGTATTCTGCATTGATGTTGAGGAAATTTTTTTTCTATCACCTTCTTGCACAGAACACCTGAAGCCCATTGCTGCAGAGGAGAAAAGGATAGCAGAGGAAGAGAAGAAGATCCGTGAAGAGCAGGAGCGCATTGCCAAGCAGCTAGCAGAAGGTAAGGATTGGATATCTCATGCAACAATCTTTAAGCACCATCTACAAATAAAACTTTATGTTGCTAACCTAATGTATCTCATTTTTGCAGCAAGTGAAGATACCATTTTGAAGTAAAGCTGAGTGAAGATGCCCGCTTATTTGTGCCGTTTTCTTGAGTCTTTTTAAGTAAAAGGATGTGGATTACTATTGCTCATAAACATCTTTCTCACTAAAACCCCTTACACTCATCATTCAGTGAAGCTGCTTGAGAATTATGGGAACAGGAATGCACCATACATTTGTTGTTTATTGACATGTGACCCATAGATTAGTGCTTTTTGGCACATAAGATAAATAAACATTACTTAAATAAAAGTATGAGTTGCATTAAATTTTTTTGGAAATGTGTATATAAGAAAGTCTTAAAGCAGGTCCACCCCTTGTATACTCTATAGGTGTTGGTCAGGTAAACGTAGAGCCACAACAAAAGTAAAGTCGGCTAAAAATACCTGGGAATTACCGGCAGTGCATATCTATGTTTGGAGCTGAGCCACTATGTCTCCTCAGGGCTGCTGAGATGTTGGAGGCAAAAAAAAACTAACACGCACCATGTACTTTGAGTAAGATTTGGTAAATACAAAGTAATACAAAAGTGTCATATTTAAATAAAATAAACTTCTGACATTAAAAAATATAATCCAGGATCCACCATATTCCGTCAGTTATAGTTGTTGTAACACTTTATGAGCCAATCTTATTTTGTAATATTAAATCTACCTTTTTGGCCACTGGATTCTTCCACTAACATGTATCAGGATTACAGTTTACCTCTTGTTGAGGACACCAAGGACAGCTGTTGCTTAACTTGTGTCAAACTCCAAATGGAAAATGCTAAACCATTATTGACATGACAAGGGAAATAAATCTACTCAATTGTTGAAATATATCCAATATTAAATTCAAAGTAATTAGTGGTATTTGCATCACTGGTTATTAATATAGTGTAATAAATATAAATTCTACAATCTGGAATGGAGACAATAATGAAGTGGAACATAATTAAACTTCAATGGAGAAAGTGGGATTAAAAACAGACAACACAAAATATGAACAATTTCAGGAAATACTGACCTCATAATGGTTTATTGTTTTGTCTACAGAGATACAACTTACCTTACCACAAATTATATTTTTTGAGAAACTAAAATACCATTTTGAGGCTAGATGATATGTTTTTCCATCCTTTGAGATAGAAAAGCAAAAAAACTGACATTTCTACCCCAGTGATTCAAAACTGTATCTTATTTTTTGTTTAAAGACTTAAAGTAATTAGCATTTAAACCTTTTTACTTCTTCATTGAACATATTTGAACATTCTGTTAATATTTGAGGATTCTGACGATAGTCTTCTAGAGGGTCTATTGGTGGTTTTCAGATTCTAAAATGTGACGTCATAATTCCAGATCAGGGGCAAGTACCAAATTTTCCAGTTGATTACACTGCTTTGCCATAAAATATCCAAAAGGTAAATTCATGCATGTTGAGCCTGATCATTTCTATTAGTGACAACAGCAAGGAACTCACTACAATACAACAAAAATCTGCATTTTAACAGTATTCACTTAGCTGCCCGCCATCTGTATTAAATATTATTGGCCTATAAAATGTTATGTCATCTGAAACTTGGTGTATTATTATTATTATTATTATTATTATTATTATTATTATTATTATTATTATTATTATTATTATTATTATTATTAATAATAATAATAATAATAATAATAATAATAATAATAATAATAATAATAATTTTGTATTTAATTATACATAGCTTATTTTAATACATGAGAAAATATTTGATTTTTTAAATTATTTCCTCACTGCCTTAAATCTTTTCATTGATCATAACCGTAAAATAAAGATATGTAATGTGAATACCTATATCACCATTGAATTTTCAAATCATGTAACATTCACACTCAATAACACGTGTTTAAAGTCGTCATGTCTGCCTTGTGACTAGGCTCAGGGCACTGTCACCTCAGAGTGTCTGTTGACATGGATCCTATTATATATCCAACAATTATATAAAGCCCACTCTCTGCTGAATGTATGGGTTCACAGGCTTACACTGGGGATTTTGTTAACTGGATTAGTACTAGATTTACGGTCTGTATTTAGGTTCAAGAAGTGAAAATAATCATTGAGCCTGTCTCTGTCTGGTATAAAAGGGCCCTCACTGCATCTTCTCACAACATCTCTGACAACTCTACCCCATAACAAGCTCTCCAGAGACCTCAAACATCACATCAGGTAAGGAACTATTTTAAAATGTATATGTACAATATACATTATTATTAGTAATAATAATGAATACTCAACTATTGTCTTTTAGGATGGACTTCCAAATGTTTGCCCTGGTGATGCTCTTTCTTGCCTGTGTGGAACAGAGCCTAGCTTCCTGTGTTGTGGAAAGCTTCACAGTGAAGGAGGACTTTGATCCCAAGAGGGTACATAAAATCTTCCACTATAGTTTGTCAATTCCATCATTAATATAGCTTCTCAAAATTACTTGCTAAATCTCTGAAGTAACATCAACAAGGATTTCAAAAAATGTATTAGCTGTTGAGTTTATAGTGAATGAATTTTGTGCAAAACTTTTTTAAATTTAAAGTAATATTTGTATTTTACCATTTCCAGTATGCAGGAAAGTGGTATGCTCTGCAGAAGAAGGACCCAGAGGGGCTGTTCCTTCAGGACAACATCTCAGCTGAATACACTATTGGAGATGATGGCGCCATGGTGGCCTCCTCCAGGGGCAGAGTTACACTGTTTGGGTCAGTACATAGGACATTGATAATGTTGTCTTGAAATCCTGTTTCACGGAAAACTCATCATTCTTTGCGCTTTCTTACATTTAGATTCTGGGTTGTGTGTGCTGACATGGCTGCCCAGTACTCTGTGCCTGACCCTGGTACTCCCGGCAAAATGTTCATGAACTATCAAGGACTTGCCAGCTACCTGTCCAGTGGAGGTAAGCTTTTCCAAAAATGCTAATTGCACATCAGTTTAGTCTTGTTTACTAGGATAAATTTAACCATGTTTGGATCTAGTTAATCGGCTGAGCTAAAGATATCCAAAGCGAAATCCAACTCTTTTTAATCCTCCAGGTGACAACTACTGGGTGATCGACACTGACTATGATAACTATGCCATCACCTATGCCTGCCGCACTCTGAAGGAGGATGGGTCTTGTGATGATGGCTACGCCCTGGTGTTCAGCCGCAGCCCCCGTGGTCTGCCCCCCGCCATCCAGAGAGTTGTCCGCCAGAAACAGGAGGAGATCTGCATGAGCGGACAGTTCCAGCCCGTTCTCCAGTCTGGTCAGTACCCTATCTTAAAGCATTTCAGCTGGTTTGATTGACTTGGTTTAAAATTCAACATTTTTAATGTTATTGACACCCTAACACCACAAAGATCAGGTGATCTTTTTTAATTACATTAAGCTAAATATTTAAGCAATATGTATTTAATTGTGATCAAGCCAATGTAATTTCATATAATAATGTAATATAATGTATTGAGAGATGACTGTTACCCTATTCAAAAAGCTGTTATATTATAGTCCAATTAGGCTCTTGACAATAAAGATTATAGGTGATTATCAGATTAGACTTTTGGAATATACACATTACTGACATTTCTGTCTCACTCTTGTCCTTTCAGGAGCCTGCTAAATTCATCACCAGACAACACTCAACACATTACCTCATTTACTCCCCAAACAAGACTTCATCCAAGACACAATTGGTTCAATAATCCTATTATGGATCTGTTTGTTGCTCACACTGTCCCTGTGAAAAAATTATCGGACCAATCCAATTTGATTTACTCCCAGCTCTGTCATTGTGGCACTATTGCTTTACCAGGTGGGGATCCAACACGACTGAAAGACTGTTTTGATGGTTGACATCTGCTGTAACTGGTAACAATAAATGTTGTTACAGTATGTATTGCTGTTGTCGTCACATTCTGTACATTAGCCAAATCCTAGTTGGAAGTTGGAATATTTGAATATTTTCATTTTATGAAAGACTACATTTTTATTAGAATATCAAAAAAACACAATGCATATAGGGCAATTAGGATTATAAAATAAAAGACATTAAATGAGGCTAATATAGAACAGAATAAAAATATATGATTGCTACAACAAACTTACTGTTATTAGCTAAATTATTATAGTTGAATCTTAAAATGTTAGTTAAGTATTTTGAATCTAATATCGATATGCCTTGCATTTATTCAGGAACCTTATTAACATAAAATACAAGATTATATAAAAATAAATATTCACACTGTACAATTGACAAAATTCTGTTTTTTTGTTAGCTGTGCTCTGAGTACTTCTCTGTAAGTGAATATGGACCAGGCCTGCCCCAATAGTCCACGGCTCTCACTCTGTACAGGCCACTCACCTCCTGGTCAACTGAGAGACAGAAAGAGGGAGAGCAAAATTACAACTGCCCAATGTTAACTTTTTGGTAACTACCTACTGTGGCTAGTGTGGTTCCTAGCCCTTTAGGATGTTCACTAATAATATATAAAAATGGTCTTACCAGGAGCATTAACATATGAGGTGAAAATAGTGTCTTGGACATTGATCCTTTTGAATTCACTGCCATCACCAGAAAATTCCACTTCAAAGGTTTTAATGCATCTGGAAGTACAGATGAATAAATCTTAATTTATATAATTGTAACTACTTAGGTATATTTATACCTACTTAGAGTTCACGCAGTGGTCTGACCAAACAATTAATACCTGGCTTGTAGTGATCCCAATGAAACGCAATCCATTTACCTACAAAAGACCAATACACAACACATGTGAATATGTTTACTACATTACATACATATAGTAAACATAGTGGATTATATAAACAGTGAAATATCTCTTCTTCTAGTTACTTATACTTTTAACATTGTATTGTAAACTTAAAAAAAAATGTTATTACCTGATCTGGAGCAACTTTGGGCCGGGCACAGACATGAATGAGTAGGACAGAGGGTAAAGACAATCTGGCTTTTAGGACCAGTGTATCTCCCCCGGGAACTGGCCAGGGCCCACCAATAACAGGCTCCTGAAAGAAACAGGTCAAATACATTTACATTTGTTGCATTTTACGTATATTGTTACTAGAAAGAGGCTGTTACCTGTGATCTTCTGAGCTTCCTAAAGTCTTCAGGCGTGGGGAAGTCTGGGCTGCCCATGCTTTGCCACAGTTTATATGAGTTGGTGGAATTATTGTCGATATAAAATGTGGAATACACAAGACCTGTGGCCAAATATACAGAGATATAGCTTTTACTTCACTGAGGATACTGAATATTGTTGCCAAAGACATGACTATGATGTTTCTAAAAGTAACCTCTATGTTGTTTTCAAAATACTTAAATGTTAGGTGTTACTATGAGCAACATTGGCTATGGTGGGAAATGTTAGATATCATATTTTTCAAATTAAAATGGCAAGATTTTTTTTTTTTAATAATATTTTTTAAATATATCTTACTTACTTATATCTTACTTGTAGTAAGACAAACTGTATAGATCTACAAGAGAAATTACTTGAATATAGTAGATCTCAAATTACAATATAATAATAATAATAATAGTTAACAACAATGAGAAGAATAGAATGTTAATAAACTCAAAATAATTAAACTATCTATAAAATTACAGAAGTTACAATTTTGCCTTTTAGCTTTGGCACTGATTTAATTGCCACAGTAACATCATCAGCGCTGGTTGAGGTCTGGTTGTCATCACTGTTATAAACCAGGACTGAGGTTTGCCAGCTGTCAGAGCCCCAGGACACTGCAGGTTTATGGGTGCTGGCTATAACCCCCAATGTTTCAGATGAGGGGGAAGCTTGAGACAGGACCTCAGTGTCTCCTGTAAGCAAAAAGATTAGGATTAAATATGGGTCTCTTATGTTAGATCATTTAACATTTCAATCAGTAAAGGAGGTGTCCTACATGATTTTTACGTTAATCTCTTTATTCAAATAAATAAGCTTAATGTAACTATGTAATTAAACATAAGATATTTTACAAGAATCTATTTAAAATAGTTGGTAGATAAGATGCTAACTTGGAGCATGTGAATGAACCAAATGTAAATTTTTTAGCAGACAAATGTAACTGAATGTTTTCACTTTAAATAAGAAGAACATTAAATAACAATTAAAAACATAATTTAGTTACCGAGTAAGGCAAGAAGTCCCATGACAGTAAGGACCGGTTTCCTGATCATTTGCACGTGAGGTGGCTGTGTGTTGTTGACCTGAAAGCGGGCTGTAAGGGTGCGCTGAGTAAACTGGTGCGGGTGGTAACTCAGGAAGGCATTGTCATTACTGAGAAGAGTGTAGTTTATTGTGTTGTTTGGATTTAACAACAATAGGTCTTGGTGCTGTTTTATAACCTGAATGAAACAAGCCTACCATTAGGAAAATTCACAAAATTAGTATCACACGGTCCTAAAGAACTGCAGATGAAAAAAAACAAAACAGAACAAAACAATAATTATGTGATTTACTAGTGGTCTTTGTGCATAATATTTTGACCACATTTTATCCCTGATTGCCGTATAAAATGACAATCATTTGTAAATTTCCATTTTACCTTGACCACCATTGCAGCATAAGTAACATCTGCCCTCCACTCCTGAGGCCTGGACCAGCCCACCAGGGGATCAGCCTCATCGTTGTAGATCGGGAGACTTTGAAATTTAGGGAAGCGCTTGTGTATCTCTCCTACTGTCTGGATTTCTTGTTGGAGGATGGGAAGAGAGTATCCTCCACCCTATAAGAAGTATTACAAATGAACAAAAATAAAGTGAAAAAATACTATTTATGATTTAATTGTATAAGGCCTAGACTATTTGAAGATATTCATATCTGAGTACCTTCAATGCCAAGGAAATGTACGTGAAATAAGTCAAATAATGTAATCAAAACTACTTGCAAGATTAACATTTTAGTCAAGTAACAAATCAAGATACAGCCTTTTAGTATAAAAGTGAGGAATATTTTGTTTATGTAGTTGTCCTACCTTTTTGTGTAAAGCGATATAGTCAAGTCTGACCCCTTTCTCGCCTGTGAAGAAGTTGGTGCCATTATAACAGTGTTGCAGCATGGCCCAGCAGTATGGAGAGTGTGGAGAGGTGTGACAGGAGTCTCCAGGACCCCCAAATTTGAGAAGGGGACTAGCAGCATGAAGGCCCTCTGAACAGGCATCATAATAGTTCAGGAAACCTAAAGAGAGCTCAGTTATAACAATATCAAATTTACCGCAATGATTACTCCTACAATGGCCATTACTAGTATGACTACTACTGATTCAAGTACTGATACTACTCTTATTCCAGCTGGCATAGTTGCTCTCCTTTATACTTCTAATGCTACTGCTACTTCCACTACACACCAGGTTCAAAGTGTGAAATTACCACTACTGTTTCAACTATCATAATTAATATGACATTGTACATTGATTACAATGACAAAGTAATTAATGGGTTCAAAAAATAAAAAGAGAACTTGCCTTGAATAGACACTGTGACATTATCAAAATCATGATTATTGGGCTCGTTCCATGTTTCAAAGTTCCACTGGGAGACTACTCCAAGGCCATATATGTCTGTAAATCAAAATCAGAGCAGGTTTTGAATGAGATAAACGCAGAACAGAAAGGATTACCATAATCCACCCACCAATATATCTCTTGGCAATTTGATAAATTAGGTTTCTCCATTCAACCACTTGAGATTTGTCTTCAAAGTCAGTGAAGAAGTTTGAGACACTACCCATTAATTCAAAACCTGAAATACAAATAGAATGTGGTTATTCTAAAACACAGATGAAAGTTTTCATTTTACTTTTGCTGTACCTGGTCGGAGTCCATTAGTCCATAACAGATCAATCAACTGATCAAGTTTAGTGAAGTTATAGTGAACCTCCCCCCCTAGTTTTCTAAAACATACATAAAACACAGATGAAAATTTATTACATTTTAAATAAATTAATTAGACTCTTTGTCATATGCAGTGCTATTCCCTCTAAATAATCAACATATGTATGTCCTCCTTGTGGTTGTTGTTATATGATGTGTGAAAATGTTTCATCTCATTTTTGTTTGCATTTATAGGCAATTTTTAACCACAATTGTCCCACTGAGAATGTCAAAATGTCTTTTTAGGGGAGTCTTCCCAAATCCCATATATGTATTATTGTCATATGTTTCTTACTGTGCAGAAACAAGCTCCAGCATCCAGTGAATTCGCACTTGTTGTAAGCCTCCATGAGGTACAGAGCCCACATAGGCAAGATTCAGACGTTGGTCGATGCTCAGGTCATAATGCTCTGCTTGTGTGTGAGGCAAAGGAGGACTAAAGAGAGAAATAAAAAGGCAAAAGATGGAAGACATTGAATTGGTAAGAAGTGCATAAGCCATATTAGATGTGGAAACTGAGGCCATCCTTAGAACCTCAACTTATATATTTATTTTGCCATGAAGTAGGCTACTGAGAATTACAAATGCAAGTTATCTTGAATTCTTGACCAACCTTTCTTTAAATCTCAATACTTTCTGTGAACTAGGCTATTCACATCAACTTGCCTAGGTAAAATGACGAACACTGTGAAGTCTAAAGCTTACCAGAACCCCGTGCTGCCCCAAAAATGTTTGAGCTCTCCCACTGGTTCACTGACATCAACTGTGATCTCACACAAACCGTCTGAAGTGTCGCTAAAGTGAAATAGTAATACAATACAAAATAATGTAACATTCATAACAGTAAACTTTAGCATTAGTAATTAAGTACAAGTATAACGCCGTGATTTACATGGCAGAGAAACACTTAAACCTAAAGGAGAGTAAAGGTGCAAACACGGATCTGTCACGTGACGAAGCGCAGTACAGGTCAGGTGACAGCGATGACGTAAAATATATGCGACCATAATATAGTTTTTAATCATAGAACCATTTTTATTCTAATAGATTTTTATGGGGGGGGGGGGGGACTATTCATGATAGTCATGGATCTATAATAAAACATTCTGTTTTTATTATATGATGATAGTACGTTTTATTAACATACAGAGTGGCGATAAAGTTTACTGCCAGTGAGTCTACCTGGATTCAGGTGAGGCAGTTTTATTAACTTTTTTTTTTTTTAAAATAATGACAAAACACAAAGTTGTTATGGGACATTTATTTAAAAAATGGGGGATAGTCAAGAAGGCATGAAAGAAAATTCTGATGTAATTTACAATCAAACGTAGTGATACTGTTAAACAGCGACAGTTATACACAACCATTTACACAACCTGTACAGATATCTTTTGCTTGCAAATATGCTAATTTAATAACTTAAATAAGTTTCTATGTAAAAGTGCAAATCCTTATGATGCATTTGTGACCAAAATCGTGGCAGCAGAAAGGTTACTTCAACATTTTGATTATATCTCTAGTCGTTCTGTTGTCACTTACTCTTTCAGCATGTAACGAATACCAACACAGAGTTGAAAACTGTAGTCTTAACAGTGTAATGTTCAGTCATAATTAAGCAGTAGGCCCAAACTGTCTTTTGGATAGTGTTAGGGTGAAGGCCATGAGTGACCCATGTTTAATGGGGCAGTAGTATTTGTTCATACATAGTTAAACAAGTGAGCGATTTTCTACAGTCACAAGTCATGAGATGGTGTGAGTATCTAACTGCTAAATAATGTTTGTACAAGCACCCTCCTGCTCGCTGAAGAGGCAGCGAGGGGATACCCAAAAAACTAACCAATGTATGCCATTGGGCCAAGCATGCGTTTGCATCAACATGCAGCCTATGAAAAAAGAGAAATCTGACATGTGTTCATCACAAGCAGTATACAGTGCATTTCCTTCTGAAGCACTGGTCACCATGAAATCTATTGGATAGGACACTGATAATGTTTAAATAAAGTTTTTAGGCATTTGCAATATAAGAATGAAAGTAACAAGCTCTAGTCCATGTGTTACCAAGTCAACTATGACTTTTGCTCAGCCCCGGCTGCAGACTGGGCAGTACTTTCTGGCTTAAGGATCTGGTATGTGATGAGGTACTCTGGGTAGGCCTGAAAGAGACAAGGCAAAATTTACATACATGCCATATTAACTTAAAATCAGAGATATGTGAACAAAGCTTTACCTGCTCCCCTCTGTAGATGACATACTCTGCATATGCCAGCCCATTGACACTGGGCCGCCCAATTACAGAGTGGTGTCCAGGTGGAGCATGGGCCATCTTCATGGCACTAAACTGTAGGAAAGACTTCCCAAGGGTGACTCGACAAAACAGCATTTGCCTATGGGTGCAGATAGAGATGAAAAGGTGTGTTTTTAAGGGGGGAATTTGACTTAATCAAAAAGTACTGAGGGAAGATGAAGTCAGGCTCACCTGTGACACATGTAACAGGACCTGTCCTTGTGAGTTGGGCAGCCAGTACCTCCACCAATCCCATACACATACTGGTTACTCTTCGAGGAGTTTTCTGCAAAGTAGATCCCTGCACCAAACATCCCTCCGATGTAGGCATGCCTCTCATCAAAACCTTTGTGGATGATGGCATTGATAAAAGGAGAACCTAAAAAACACAGGTTAAGTATTAAAATAAAATACATTTTCCAGAAACAAAGCATCTCACAGAACAGCAAAATGGCGTATGGGTACCATGGAAGAGCATTCTCTCATTGTGGTGGTTGTGGTTTTCATCAGCAATTTCCTTCTGTCGATGTGCATAACGTTCTCGTAGCTTCTTGTTAACAACTTTCTGGATCTGTGGGATAAAAGTCATAATTTAAAATAATTAGTACAAGTGAGTTCGGTATACTTAAAATGGGATTTCAAATAAATGGGGAAGAACCTTGATTATGTTATATCTGCTGAACACCCCACCAGCATTGCCTCCATCTCTGTGCTCTCGGATGGTGCTCTGCATCTGAAAAGCCAAAAATAAACCGTTTCAACCCAAATGCTGTTAATCTATTTGATGAATGTTTGTTTGACAAGTGTTTCCCCTTTTGGTTCAGTTGCTCACCTCCTCTTCCACAGACTGATACTCTTTGTCGTCAGGGGAAAGGTCTATCAAGATGGTGCCTTGGTTTGCACAATGGAATGTCAGATATGGATTGGACCCTGAACAAAGAAAACACTGCAAAAGTCACCAGTGACTCATTCTCAACAGAATTGCAAGTTTTAAAATGTTGAGTCAGAAATAGGAATCCAATCAGACACCAAACCCCTGCTGGCATTTGGAGATGATTCACTACAAAATGTCTTCTTACCTGGTTGGCCTCCAAGCAACCTCTCTACGCCTTTGATGAGTTTGTGTCTGTGGCCATAAGCATTAATGCCAATCTCCTTCAGTTCCTCATGGCCCATGTCTGCCAGCACATCTAAGGTGATCTACAAAAGAAGCATTCATGGTAACATACCCTGATTATTTTAGCATCAGAATGTCCTTCTTGTATCACAGACCTGCTCTCTTTCAAAGATGTCCCGCAAATGCTCCAAACCAAGACTCTTCAGGAATTGAGTGATGTTCATGTCCAGCATGGTCACTAGGTGGAAGAGGAGTAAAAATGTGACAATTTTAATAAGTTAAAAAAACAAAACAAGAACATTTCTTAAAACAAATAGATTAAGTGCAGTATGCAACACTGATAACACTGCTTTATTTGAGTTTTTCTTGCTTTTCTTGCAAAAGAAGGCCTGTAGCCTTTATAAGATCAGTACAGTTAGCATCATGAAAAACATTCAGAATACTTCACAGAGCTGAGCATGTTATGACCAAATCCCTTGGCCATTCTATAGGCCAACCTTTGCAATCTTTAACAATTATATAATGTTGTTTAGCAAATTGTATACAAGACAGAAATGAATAAGCCCTTACTCTCTCCTTCTTTACGGTCTGAAGAGGCCCCATCTGCCACTCCAGTTGCCCCGGCACCAGCAGCCGCAGCCAACTCAGTGAGTGGCCCGGCCAGGTTGTCTATACTGCTGGCAGCTGACAGGCAGGACGGTGTGGAGGCAGGAGAGATGACTGAGGCACTGACCACTGTGGCCTGGGGCTTGAAGCAGCTGGGCAGGGCATCTGGAGGCATGGCATCCATCAAAAGGGCCCGAATGTCATCCGCCTGACGAAAAGAACAAAGAACTTAGAAGAAGAAATAGACAGCTACCCATTGTCAGCAGATTAAGGTGGTTGGGTAGAAGTAACAAACCAGTGAAGAGGTTGTACAAGGAAGTTTAGAATTTACTGTAGTACTTATTTCATAAGCACAGATGAAAGAAATGAGTCTTACTGTGGCCAAGTCTAGTGCAGTCTGGCCCTCTTGGTTCTTCATGGTTGGGTCAGCACCGTGGGCCAGCAGCAGGGCACAAAGTTGAGTACGACCTTTCTGGGCCGCCTCGTGTAAGGGCGTGAATGCCCACTTGTCTGTGGCATTCACACATGTGTTGTATTTGATCAGTAAGGCTGCAATATCCACATGCTGAGGAAAGCAAGGGACAAGACAAAAGATTTTAGTGTTACAATATTTGATAAAAATACATGAGGACCTTTCTTCAAGAAACTGACCCCATAAGAAGCAGCATTGTGAAGAGGGATAAGTCCGCCTTTGTCCTGAGCATTGACATCAGCCCCATGCTCCAGAAGATACTCTGCCACTTCCAGGTTGTTATAGCCAGCTATACACAAACAAAAAAAATACATTATTTGGCTACAGTTCAAAAGGGATATTTCAAATTATAGGGCAAGCTATTACCTGCTAAATGTAGTGGTGTGGAGTTGCGTCCTTGTGTGTCTCTGCAGTTAATATTTTCTGGAGAGCAGAGTTTTTGAACCCGTGCCAAACAGCCTTTCTTTGCAGCATCAAGGAGCGCTGCATCCCCCCTAAGAAGGTCCTGGATGTCTGTGTCCCCATCTTTGACCATGTCCAAAGGCATGTTCCCATCCCGGTTCTTCTTGGATGGGTCTGCTCCATGCTGAAAGTGTGACGATTTTAATTAGCAGAAATATTTTATGTTGACACATGAATTCAATTTCAAAGACTGATTGGCTGATAGTGACAGAAAGTTGACAAAGTATGTTGCCCTTCCCTCTCAACCAATCACCTCTACATCCACTCTTTCTCTCTCATCCTTCTGCCACTAGCATCCTCACCTTCCCCATCTCCTTATAAGTGGTGTTTTCTTACTTTGAGGAGGAGCTTGCAGATTTCATATTTGCCCTTAGCAGCAGCCTCGTGAAGTGGGGTAAACTTCCACAAATCTGCAACGTTCACAGAGGCTCCATGTCTGACCAGCAGCTCAGCCACCTCATAGTGACCGTAGGAGCATGCGTTGTGAAGAGGGACAAGACCACTGATAAAAAGAAATGCAAATGCAACTTTTTCAAACCCATCAATAACTTCAAAGAATATACTCTTTCACAAGATTAAAGCTCTTACCCCTTGTCTTTGGCATGGACATCAGCTCCATGGTGTAACAGGTATTCAACAACAGCCACACGATTGTAACCAGCAGCAAAGTGTAGAGGAGTGGAGTGACGACCCTCCAAGTCTCTGCAGTTCACATTTTGAGGTGTACACAGTTGCTACAAAGGACATTTAACAGTTTAATGCACAAACCAATGTTAAAATATCAAATAATTGTTTTGTGAATCACAGCATAACAATAAGAAAATTAACCTATGCAATACCTGCACTGTGTCCAAGTCTCCTGCTTTGGCGGCCTCTAGAAACCTGTAGTCAACATCAGAGTTTCGTGTGGGAACATTTTCTGCAAAACACAAACAAAAACATTAGCTTTTGTCTAGTTGACAGATTTTACTTTTATTTTTTACTATGGATCAGACCTGGGACTACACAGATATTTCTTCTCAACTTTAGTCAAAAGGTTGTTCTGCCTCAAACTACATAAACAATTAAGCGTTACCAATTCAAAGCGCAGTTACCATTTAGAATTTGTTGCACTGCCTCGTTGCCCATCTGTGCAGCAGTGAAGCCCTGCAAAGACACAATGGAGGGGTCGGCACCAAAGCTCAGCAGTAGTTTACACGTCTGAATGTGTCCAGCCAACGCAGCCCTGTGTAACGCCGTCTGACCAAGTGTATCTACAGCATTCACCTGAGAGAAAGAATATTTAAATTTACAAATCATACTGCATTTACTCCAACTAACTGAACCAACCTTTGCTCCATGTTTCTGAAGAACTTCAAGGATGTCATTGTGGGCTCTCTCGGCAGCCACATGCAAAGGAGTCATAAAGCTGAAAAAGTGAAGAAATGTTATAAATACGTCACTTTTATCATTTTAAAAAAAATCTAAACTTTACAAACTCACTCCTTGTTCTTTTCATTGATATTGGCACCTTTACGCAGCAGCAGTTCAGTCACTTGTTTCCTTTTTGGGTGAGGAGAGGCCACAGCACAGTGCTAAATACATTAAAATATTAGTATAATATTAGTGTTAAAATGCTAAACAAAATGCAATTTAAAAAGCTGTAAATACAATCTGGTTAACAACACAAACTTAATTCTGACCAGTGCCGTCTCATTTGTCTGTGGATGTTTGAAGCTGATAATCTCAAGAGCCAGTGTCTTTTTCACTTTCGTCATGTCTGCCTCTCGAGCAGCTTGAAGCAATGAGTGTCCTTTGAACTCATCTAAAAGAAACCAAAATTGATACAGATTATTCTATGGATTATTATTATATAATTCTTATTCATTTTTATAAATACAATGGTGTGTTTTTGTACAAGTTTTGCTCATATACTCACACGTAAGCCTTTCCTTGAGCTCTGGGGTGGGGGCCATGTCCACTGCACTTTTGCTGTGACAGTTAAGCAGAGTGGGGTCGGCTCCATGGCTCAGTAATAGTGAACAAACTTCCACTCTGTTTTTCGATGCTGCTTCATGTAGTGGAGTGAACTGCCACAGGTCCATCGCATTGACACAAGCCCCATGCTGTTTCAAAAATGATAGATGTGATGTGAGGGAAGTTGGCAAAAAGACATAACACAATACTGCTTTTTCACAACTGAATCAAACGCATACTTTGAGAAGAAGCTCTGTAACTTCATAGTGACCGTAGGAGCAAGCGTTATGAAGAGGAACCAGGCCACTGCAATGACAATTGTGTTATAAATACATTGTATTGACCAAATATACGGCTGTGTAAACATCAAGATTGATTGATATTTATAGTTCATCCAGATTACAAACAGCACTAGAAATAATAGTCAATAATTGTGATGATAAAATGTCAAAGGAAAGTGTCCAACAAAAATAATCTCACCCTTTATCCTTAGCATGCACATCAGCTCCATGTTGAAGCAACAGTTGAACAATTCGGACACGGTTGTAGCCAGCTGCCAGATGTAGTGGGGTCGACTGAAAGAAAACATATTGTGTTAATAAAGATAGTTTGGTGCTGTGTGGTGCCTTAGATGGGCATATGAGAAAGCCGCTGATTAGGAGCCAGTGACGAGCAATGAGCAATGGCAGGCTTATGCTCTGTGAGTTGCAGATGAATGTTGAATACTGTGACACAAGGCCAATGATGCAGCACGTAATGCGTCCATTAGCTGTCAATACCAGACCAAAATGGAAATAGTTAATCAGGTTATCTTAAAATTCAAAACTATTCTTAATCAAAATGTTACAGTGGGAGAGACCATGGTGTGACTAAATGTTTAAAGTTGGGTAATGAAAACATATGCTGTCCTTTGCTTTAAGCATAATCAATTACTAATGGTATTCAGATGTATTTATGTAATGTAATGTATTCAGACCCAACTTTAACACTAAGCAAATTAGTTTTGAAGCAAGCCAAAGTTTTGAAATAAACTTTTCCCAAATATTAGAGTGATTAATGTCAGCCGCAACATTATTCAAAGCAAAGTGCAAATGGTTGAGTGGTGATTTTCAGAATAGCTTGTGCCAGTGCAATGAGGCAGTTTGATTTACATGCAGCAATGTACAAAGTAAAACAATTAGTGCTCAGGTCACAGTGACAGATCCTGTTGGGAGCTTGCAGGGGCAGCACTTTCAACATTGACACAAATAAAAATTCAGGCAAAATGCATGACCATGGGGGGCATCATAGCACTACAATGACAGGTGTGATTCATTTGTTATTGCATAACAGCTGTTGCCAAATGATGTAGGTACAAAATGCACATGTATATTCAAGAGTTGCCAGACAATATGCAGAAGACAGGCCTTTAAGCATGCATTACACATTATATTTACAAAAGAAACATGTCAAAAAAACAAAAACAAAACAAAAACATGATTAGACATTGTGAGCTTGTAATTGAAAGATTTTGAAGATTTGTGGGTGAGAGTGCAGAGAGAAAGCAGGCAAGTGTTTTGAGCTCCTCTCCAAATTCCATTAATGAACCGTTGCCATGACACCAAACGAACCAGCTCCCCTCCCCACACACACACACGCATACACACACACACACACACACACACAAACTCGCTCCCATATGCACAACAAACACATACAGAGGAGCATCAGGATGGGATATGAGTGACCCGATCACCCAGGTCCATGATGTGCAATTAACAAGTGACAGCCAGCTTATTGTTCCAAAAAATAATAAAAAATAATGGATTAAATAAAGAATAAAACAAAGATCACAACAGTGCATCAATCAAGTGGCCGTTATCAAGGTTAACTTACCAGCATTTTTTGGGATGTTGACTGATCGACAAATGTTGCCAGAGTCACACGAAAAACAAAATGAAACAAAAATTACAAAATGACAGTGTCTTAGTATTTCTTGGGTTAGACATTGTCTTTTCTTTCATTTTTTTATTTTTTTTGTAGATCCAACTGTCTGATTTCAGCAGTGTCAAAGCTGAAGGTTTGAGCAACGTTTATGCAATCTGGTCATTCAGTTAAATACATTATACAAATGTGTTTATCATTGTCATATACTGTGCATTTATGCTTTGTTTAAAATGGCCACAAGCAAAGTGCATAGCGCAACAAAAATTACAATAGTATATGCTGCCTTTGAAGAATAAATTTTGTCTTCTGGAATAGAAAAAAAACACACTAAAATCATTGGAAGCAGTAAAACGTAAATGTTTGTGAGGACATTATCAGACCATTTTAAGACACTAGCAAATAAAGTGTAACTACGAGACACGTTCATAAAAAACTAGAGTAAAAGGGAGAAAGTATAGCACACTATATGAATGGATCAGTATTAAATTAAATTAAATGCAGTATTTAATAACAAGACATATCAATTTCCAATTACCTTTCGTCCATCACTGGCATGACAATTGACATTCAGTGGAGTCAGCAGTGCCATCAGCTTCTCCTCATTTCCACTTCTGTAAATACAAAAGTCATGTAACAATCAAGATTAAATTGGCATCTATGGAATGACTGAAGAAAATTACAGTGGTAGACTCTTGGGGTTACAAGCTTACAGTGAAAAGGGTTTTGAGCAACATATTAAATGAAGATGACACAAGGGAGCATAACGGACATTTAAGTGCAGTGTGTGTAACATGAGCAGATAATTCACCTTGCAGCTTCAAGAAGCTCGTCTTTCTTGTATTCACCTAAAAAAAGGAATATATTGTTTTAATTGTTGACTTGTTGAAGGATTTGTGTTTAAACATTCATTCTGCAAAAAAGAGAACTGACCAGTAAGAACTGCTTTGGCTGACGGGTCGGCAAGATCCAAGGCAGATTTTCCATCTGTGTTACGGATGTTTGGGTCAGCTCCATGTTGTAGTAAAACTGAAAGATTGTAAAAATAACACTAATGATGAATTGCAGTAGTAATGCCAATGACGAAGTAAATGGAAAGAACTGGTTTTCATACATTATATTATACACTTAATGAATTCCTAGAAATGAGCTCAGCAAATGCATACCATATACTAGGTTTATTATCAAATCTTCAGCTCTTACCAATGCACACGTCTATCTTCCCCTTAATGGCAGCCTCGTGTAGTGGTGTGTAGTTCCAGTTGTCTCTGGCATTGGGATCTGCTCCTTGACACAAAAGGAGGCTGACGACTTCTGCGTGTCCGAAAGAGCAGGCATTGTGGAGGGGGATCAAGCCACCGTCGTCCCGGGCATGAACATTGGCCCCAGTTTGCAAGAGATGCTCCACCACATCCTTACGACCAAAACCTTCAGGCAATAAATGTAGGTTCAGTGTAACAACATCTAATAACACTGTATCAGTAACATTAATGATGGTTATCAAAAAATCTCAATAATCAATAAATCAGAACTCTGAAATTACAGTGATGTACATATGTATATACATATGTATATACACCTGTATGTGATTGTCCAAGAAAAATAAGCACATGCTCTGGTAAGACTGGCTTTCTATTGAGGAGCATAAACAACATGAGCTATGTTACTCAAATTGCCTATAGTTTGAAAACGTCTTAATTCATAAAACGTGCACTTGGGTAATATTTAGGTTGAACAGTGACAACACAGATCGTTGCCTGCTCTAGTTCAGCACCAATAAAGATGACGTAAGGCAAATTACACGGAGCTACTAGCGCGTGCTCCGAGAGCCTCCTGCATATGCCACAAACTTAAATATATACAACAGACCTTTCTGAGAAAATGGAAAGATGTACAAATGCAAAATGTTGATTTGGTGGTGTGTAAGCATATTCTTGCTCTAAATGGGATGACAAACCATCTGATTAGCGACAGTTTTCTCAAATGTTTACCCGCAGCAAAATGAAGCGGTGTCGATTTTCGTCCAGCCATGTCCTTTGCGTTTACATTGACCGAGTCGACGAGTCTTTTCACTCTGGACACGTCCCCGTTACGACAGGCCTCAAACAGCTCCCTGAAGGCCCCGCCGATCCCGCTGCTGGCCTCGGCGGGGCTCGTAGCTCCCGAGCCCGGACTGGAGACGCTGCTACCTCCGCCGGAGGGAGTCGTGGTGGAGCTGGCGCTGCTCGCTAGGACCGGGGCTGGTATGTCCGGGGAGGCCACGACCAGCTCAATCCCTCCGGTGGTCTCCCTCTCATTCTCCAGGGTTCCCACAGCCGAGGTCAGCTGGGCCATCGGCGAAGAGGAGCCCGAAATGGAGACGTTTCTCGGCGGAGATTGTAAGGTATTTTGCTGTTGTTGCTGCTGCTGCGAACAGCGACGAGACACCGCCATTACCGCAGAGCTCAGGCAACAATAAGCTGTCCCTCCTTTCCGGTGAAAGTGGTCGTGCTTCCTGTCAGCTGTTTACTCTCCAGCAGCAGTGAGACATCTACAGTAGAAAATATTGTTCTTGTGTCGTTTTATGGTGGTTGGCAAATATTAGTCTTGTGTCCAGCTGAAGCTTATGTATGCAGCCCTTATTCACTTTCCAAAGTAACTACGTAAAGGGCTTAGCCTTCTCTGAACTTAAAACTTGCACATGTGCCAACCAGGCTTTAGGCTTTAAAGCTGTCTCTGTATTTATTTGTATCATTTTGGGATTGGCAATAGCCAGCAGTTACCAATTGTAATTTTCGGTAGTGTTTGAGTCTAATATAGTGGCAAGTTGACATAACAGTACTGATACATGTTACCCATTTATCTTTTTCTTAACTACTAGCTCAATATCTATTTGCATAAAAAGATCCAACGTCTAGACTCCTGATCAGTCAGTATACCAAAAAAGACAGGCTGAACATCCAGTTTATTGTTTTAAATTGTAAACATCAACAGTACCATCTTGTGAAATCAAAGCTCTAAACATTTTCACAACAGAAGAGCACATGAACAATAAAACTTAAAAATCTTTTGACAAAATGTGAACATACTGCATAATCTAACACATCACCCCTTTATGGTGATGGCCTTACACATTCAAATATCGTTTTAATATTATTTAAGGTCTTTTTGTGTCATAACTTGTGTAACTCAGAGGAAGAAGAGCTTGTCTGATAGTTGGATGGCGGGTTCAGAGTGCAGGTGCTGTCCTGACAGGAAAGCCAGTTTGTGAGCGTACTTGCAGGGAGCTGGAACGCGAATGGTACCAGGCCAATTCCAGTACAAATGGCACATCTTGAATGTGAGTCTGGAGTGCAGGAAAGACATTATAAACATTCATTAGAACACACACATTTTATATATATATATATATATATAATCTCATACCTTTGCAGATGGTCAGGTGCCAGATTTGCACTGTTGTACACAGAGATGTAATGAGTTGGAAGTCCACAACCTTGGCGTATAGTGTGTGCCATCAAAAAGAAGTCCACCCTAAAAAAATATTCAAGGCAAGACAAGGCAAGATTATTTGTACAGCACAATTCATACACAAAGTCATTCAAAGTGCTTTACAGAATAAGAAAGACATTAAAATCACACAAATCAAAGCATAAATAATCACAAATTATCATAAAATTAACATTAAAACAGAAGAGTGCAGAATAAAAACCTTTCAGTCATATGCATAGCTAAACCTTTAAAACTGAAATGCTGATTCCTCATGTTTAGTCCTGACTCTGGGCCCCAGCAGGAGGCCGGTTCCTGAAGTCCTCAAAGTGCGAGATGGTTCATGTGGCACTAACATGTCGGAGATGTACTTTGGACCTAGGCCATGGAGAGACTTGTACACAAGCAGAGCTGCTTTAAAGTCTATTCTTTGAGCTACAGGAGCCAGTGCAGACACCTGAGCACAGGACATATGTGCTTGTACTTTCTAATTCTAGTCAGGACTCAAGCAACAGCATTCTGGATGTACTGCAGCTGTCTTAATGCTGTAGAGGCCAGTGAGCAGGCCGTTACAGTAGTCTAACTCTACTAGAGACAAATGCATGGATAAGTCTCTCCAAGTCTGTTTTTGACAGTATACCTTTGATTTTTGAAATGTTTTTAGATGGTAAAAAGCTGCAGATATTATTGATTTGATGTGGCTGTTAAAGTTCAAATCTGAGTCCATTATTACCCCTCGATTTCTAGCCTGATTTGAAGGTTTTAGAGAGAGAGACTGGAGGTGACTGCTGACACTTTCTCTACATTTCAGGTCAGGGACATTTTGTCTGAGACACATTTCCCAATTTCAACAAAGTACTCCCTGTCTTCTAGATAGACTTGAACCAGTTTAGTGCCGTACCAAAGATGCCCACCCAGTCCTCTAGTCTCTATAAGAGGATCCCAAGATCCAGTGTCAACGGCAGCACTCATATCTAACTGGATTAACACTAAGACTTTGCCTGCATCCATGTTCAAGCAGATGTAATTTTATCACCTTAATAAAAGCAGTCGCAGTGCTGTGGTGGGGTCTAAACCCTGACAGGAAAACATCAAAGGAGTTGTTCATTTGGAGAAAGTAGCTATCAGCTATTGGTAAGCAACTTTTTTGAGAATTTGGCCCAAAAAACGCAGATTTGAGATTGGTCAGCAATTGTTCAATATTATGGCATCAAGACTGCTCTTCTTCAGCGAAGGCTTGACAACTGCAGTTTTCAGAGCTCTTGGGAATGTTCCAGACTGAAGTGACATGTTAACTATGCAAGCGAGTGATAGCAAACTGTTGAGCACAGTTCTGAGAAATAAAGACCAATGCTTCATGCAAACAAAAAATAGAGAACACACACACGTGTCAAATCCTCAAGCCTTGCCTTGAAATTATGATTTGTGGAGTATTTTCTCTTTTACAATGCAAGCGAGCCACTTTTTGAATTTACCACTGAAAAGTAATTTTTAAAAGAGGACTCACCACTTTCTGTTGGTGAGAGTGTGGTCCAGGATGGTCCCAGGAAATGCACTTCCAAAGGTGTTTGCAGACCAGGAGTAGAGCACAGTGTTGATGCGCTTTTGGACCACGATGAAGACCAGTTTGGGCTCGTAGTTGGGGAATGTTTCGAAGCATTTTAAGATCTGTGGGACCTCGTACTGCTCCACCATCTTGAGCTGGCCTTCAGATACCCCATCACGATAAACCACTATTTTCTCTGGCAAGTTGTGGTTCACCTGATCAATACATACAATAATTCTATGTAGAGTGACTGCACAGCCCAATCTAATCTAGATTGTTGCTAGTTTAGAGGACTGCAACCGTTTTCCCTCTGAGCTACATTAACTAAAACAAAAGAGCCATATTTTGGTGTCCACAAATCATATTTTAGCATTTGAAACAGAACAAATTATGTTCTTTTCACACATATGAGTTATTTCCATGTTTTATGTAGTGTTATTAAATGAAAGCCTAAAAAAAACATTGCTTTTGAAAAACAAAGTTAGGATTTGTTATTTTTATAACTATGCACATAAGTAGCACATAAGTATTGTGTCTTTGACATGTAAACATTCATGTTCACTGAGTCAGCCTTTTCATGAATCCAAGTAGAGGACAAGACTGACTAATGAACATTCAAATGACTATCAAACAGGAAAAATAAACCCAAACAAAGCACTTTCTGTGCAACCTCATTTAAGTATGTTTGAAAATCCGTTTGCAAACTACCATATTTTCCGGACTATAAGTGTCATCTTTTTGCATAGTTTGGCCAGGCGTGCGACTTATACTCAGATGTGACCAATATGTGAAATTATTAAAATATATAATTTCACATCTTCGTTATTGTCTCACTGACAACTGTGCAAGGGCACTCTAGGCTTGTGTACCAGTATGGTAGCCACAAGAAGCGGCGCTTCATCTTCTTCTGGAGCAGCCAGAGTTGTTCAGAGGTGACAACGAGGATGAAGAATTCAATGGATTTGCTGATTTGGAATGAGATTGAGAGAAAACGTATCTAATTTTTTTTTGGTTTAGTAATCTGATTAACTGTTAATATCTTATGTTAACATGCAAGAGACTTCTTGCAGTTCGTAGTCTATGCTTCAAGTAGTTGAATAAATATGTGTTATTGATTGTACATGTTACAGTTCCCTTGTTTAACCAATGGACGGCACTGGTGTGTTTGTAATACCTATAAGACAGAGCGCTATTTAAGAAACAATTGAAAAGTAAAATATAAAGTTTTCGGTTCACTGGTTTGTTGATTAGCAGGCCAAAGTGGTATGTATATTTTCCATGTGTTGATATGCAATTTAGTGTGTAATGTAATATGAGCCAGAGCTTATATTATATTTTACGTGTTTGCGAGTTCTACGTTGTGAACTGTGAAGTAGTAAGACCACAGTAAACATCAGTGAAAAGAATTCGTGTTTCTCGTGTTTGTGGACAAGCTGGCATATGTTACGTTAGCATAGTTATCCGATTAACTGTTAATATCCTACGTTAACATACCAGACACCTATTCAGTTCGTTGTCTATATGTTACGTTAGCATGTTGTACTGCTATTCAGCCTGTTGTTGTCTATTTTATTGTCATTATTATAACTTGTCTTTGAAGATAAAATGTCTGTTCTTGGTCTCGGATTTTGTAAAATAAATTTCCCAAAAAAATGCGACTTATATGTTTTTTCTTAATTATTACCCATTCTTTCACTGGTTTGTGGCAATAACAGCAAAATTCAGCAACATTAACTGTGTAAGTACATTTACCTCATAGTACTTCTGTAGAGCAGCCAACAAGCAAACCCTGAAGCCACAGATGAGCTCCTCTGTGGGAGTCTGGAAAGTTACTCTCGAGTACCATCGTGTCAGTGAGCTTAGGAAGAAAAGAATTTACTCACCATCTAAGTTAAAGATGCATGTTATTAAATGTATTATTAATACATTAATTAAATGTAAACTGAACCTGGTATCAGTGTCTTTTAATTTCATCAGTTTTTACCTGTTCACACTTGCAACAAACCCCATAACAGATTGACGGGCCTTGGTGGTGTCATGGTGAACATCAACGCCTACCACCATTAAGTTTTTCTAAAAAAATTAAAAATAATAATAATGAGGAAACATTTTCAAAGCATAACATTAAAATGAAAAACCAAGATCAGAAGCAGTTACCAGAGGGACACTGACTGTCCACAGCTCGCCACCAAGTTTACAGTTTATCTGCAGGATTATTTTTTGGGCAATGCTCTTCAGTTTCTGAGGTTGGGAAATGGTCTTAATATTGATTACCTAAAATCAAATACATCATTATTAAATTTGAATTATGTTATATCAAAATACTGTGATTAGATAACTATACAACAGACCTGAGATGGGATTGGGCTTTTAATGCAGCAAAGTTTCTTGACAGCACTGTAAAGGTCATCCCTGTTGCCAACCATAATGCAAACAACCAGCTGGATATTGGGCTGCAAAAAAACAAAAAAACTGACATTTGGTTTGTTGCAAATAAAGAATGGTTTAGGAAATGTGTTAATGCAATCTACATCTTTATTGTTTAAAAAGAAGCAACAAAAATGATCTTTACAATAGCAGACTTTACCTCGCTGGTGAGTTGTGAATGGATGCTCTTTATATAGCTTTCTGTGCGGTCATCCCGGAGCTCTACACAAATGGGGCGCTCCACTCTAAAACCCATGGGTCCTGCCACCTTTTTGAAAATTGTCACCAGCTCCTCTGCCAGCTCAGCACAGCGGCGAGGGTAGAAGATGGCCCAAGTGTTCAAAGGGATCTGAAATAACCTTATATTTAGCCATAATGGCTCAATCAAATCGTGGAATGTTTGTAACACTGACATTTGCTTATCATGGTAAGGCACATGAAGTCATGTTGAGGTTCATGGTATCAAAAAGTGTAGGGCAGCAACTGACGATTATTTTAGAAGTCGACTAGCCAGCAATTATTTTTTCAATGATTCAAACGATTATTTCTATTCTACACTGACAATTTTAGAATAGAGTTTTAACCAACTAAAGGTTAAAATGTGGTGACTGAAGACTTCTAATAAAGTGTATTATTGATGAAAATCTAATTATTTATGTTTTGACATTTTGATTTAATGTTGCTGTCTTTATTACAAAAATAAACATAATACATGTAGATATGACTATGATCATTTTTTATAGTCGACTAATTATTATTCGTGTTTATGTTATATTCTAATATTAGTGTGCGCTTGGTAAATGCACTGTTTGGCCAATGTCTGTTGCGTAAAGCTTGCTCTGTGCTGTGACTGTGTCCAACAGAACGCTGGTTCTGGGTGAATTTGGTAATTTGTGTTCTAGCTACTCTATCTAGTAACTACTTTCATTGCACTGTAAGGCAGTTACTAAGATAATTTCTTTTGGTGAGAAGTAACAGGTAACTCTAATAAATTACTGTTTAGAGGGACTAGCTCAACACTGGCTTCAATACTTACTGCACTTATGGAGGGACCTCGGACAATCTCTTGAGACCAGGACACATCAGATCCTGTGGTGAAAGATGAACTTTGCAAACAGATGGTCTCAAAGGGCAGAGATCTTCCTTTAGTCTACAAGAAAAATGTATATAATATTACATAATATGGTGCACTAGATTTTGTTTTTATATTGAGTATGACAATGCGAGTGTGTCTATGTAAATTAAAATAGATGTAACATTTCATTTTTCCTGCATGTATTTAATGGGAAAACACAGCCTTACTATGACAATCTCAGAGCTGACTTCAAGGCCCCACTTATTAAGCTCCTTCTGACAGTCCAGGTGACTGTTGATTTTCTTCAGAAGCTGTTTTATTGAGTGGGTGTGCTGTTCTGTGTTCACATTGATGTACTTCGTCAAGTCCTGCAATTCCATATTTACACTGAAAAATGCTGATCTTAATGTGAGACACGTAACATGCCATTTTTAGGTTACTACATGTACCTTCATTGATTTGAAGTCCTTTTTCATTTTTTCAGGAATACCAGTCATAAAGGAAAGCTCTGGCACCAGAAGGATCTCCCCAGTGATGACTTGCTATAAACACATAATACAGTACAGTCAATATATGACCACCTACCTGAGTGCAAACTCATTTATTCATAACTCATTAATTTATTCATTAACTCATTAACTTATTTGCCACAAATAAGTGTCATTAAATTTTATTCACTGAGGTCACATTAGCCGAGTGATTACTGTACATGTATAGAAAAAGTTTTGTCATTTCCCATATGGCATAAATTTTCATATGCAAAAATTACTGTATTAAAACAACTCAGCTTCGGTCACAAGGGGGCAATGTGGTGCTACATTTCAAGTTTTGTCAGTTTTGAGAGTACTGTAACTTAAGACAAGAATTTTCTAGTGTATACTGCGTGTTCCGAATAATATTAACAACACTTTTTAACAATTTACATTAACTTTATTTATAACACACTTGTTGAAAATACAACTACCTTTCCTCCCGGCCTTGAGCGTTCCTTTGGTCGGTGCATGAGCAGAGGCTGGTCCATCTCCTTAATGGTAATGCCATAGTTCTTGCTATTATGAAAGATTCAGTTAAAAAGCTGAAAAGTCATTACACACACAGCAATTAAGACACACCTGTAGTACTCAACAAAGGTGGTTTTGATGCCGTTCATCAGAGTGAATGTGTCTTTGGGTGACTTGTTCCACTCGATGGCATCAATGCGGTATGTGCGGTTGTTATAGCGTGTGATCACAATGCTTCCCAAGAGCTCTTTTGTGCACTCATCCTGGAAGTTCTCCTTGCTTTGCTGATACAACACGTTCCTGCAAAGACAGCTTTTAGTTTTAGGAAGTTTGTAATGCTGTTTTAGTGGTAAATGAAACAAACATTTGTTAAGTCTTTTTGCTGTAGAATATTAATAAACAAGTATTATCTATCTATCTATCTATCTATATATATATATATATATATATTTATTTATTTTTTTATACATTTGCATTTTTCATAGATATTTAATGATTAATATGATCTAGAGTGAATAATAATGTCTATGTAGAGGTGCAATGTGCATAATGTGTGTATTAACTTACATTACATCCAGCACAGAATCATTCCTTAACACTTTAGAAATGACTTCTACACTGAGAAGAAGGCCTCCATCTAAGCGTTTTATACTTGTGGCAAAACCTGGCCATATTTGAAGTCTACAAAAAGTACAAATAACCATCTGTACAGTTCCAGAAATTCACTTAGAATACTATCATTTCTTCTTTTAAATACATATATTAAAAGGTTACCTGTGTTTCCCAAGAATCACAGCACTTTCAGGATCAAAGTGATTACGTCCAACCATCTTCAAACCAATGATTTTCATAATTCTGAAAAAAGCATTGTCTACTCTTAAAAAAAATATTGTGTACAGAACAAGTACAGTACAGTTATAGTTTCATTACCTTCTTAACACCACATTGTAGAAAGGAATGCACAAATCAGAGCTTGGTGGTAAGATCTTTGTTATCTGAATTTTGATTTGCACTTCCTCATTATCAGTCCGCCTTAGACTTTTGAGGAGGACCACCTACTCAAGATTTTATTATTATTATTAAATATTGTGAGGTCATTGTTATTTTGATGCTTACGTCATTCAGTTTGACCGGAAGGTACAAGATGGACCCGTCAAATGCCACCACTTCTCCTGTGGTAGAGCGGTGATCTTTTATCATACCAAAACGCATGGCCATGGATTCAACATTGGGGCTAAATGTATCAAAATGTATCAGTACTTTTGCACGTCCAAAAGAAAAGAATCAATTAAGAGCTATACTTACACAAATGTAACATGGTACTGATACACTGCCTCATTCTTGCATCTTATAACAATGTGGTTTGAGCCGATGGTAACTGATGCTCCTTTGGTTCCAGTTTTAGGAAGAGGCTTGCTGACATCCAAGGAATGGAAAGAGATACATTAGATGTATCTCATCTATCTCATTAAATGTCAGTTCCTCAAGGTAAAATACTCACCTAATAGCTTCCATTTTGAGCTCTGATTTCACTGGTTCCTGAATAGTTGGGCTCTTAGGGACTTTCTTTTCTAAACAAATAGATCAATTTAAGCAAAAAAACATGTAACTGAATAAAATTTACCTAAGCGATAACGTTTTCACCTAGGAGAGGTAAAGGCATTTGTGGAGGTGTTTCTGGTAAAACTGCAGGTAAAGCAGGTGTCACTTGCTCCACACGGCTAGAAGCAGGAAAACAAAACAAATGTGCTCGTCCAGCCCCTAACTGTGGCATTGCTGCTCTGCCAAGCCCCATCATCCGCTGGTGCCCAAGCAAACTGCGATATTTTCATGAAAGACATTAACTGGGTTTCCAGATGAAATGAATACCAACCCCTTTTTGATTGGACCAACCTGCTGCCACGCCCCAGGGCCTCTTCTGGTTTGCCCAGGCTCTCTGCCCCACTAAAGAGTGGAGAGGAGAGCAATGGCTGTGCAGGTTTACCCTGTTCTCCAGCAAAACCCCTTCCTGAAGGTTTGAACACAATAAATTAATGTGTAAATAAATGTCTTAAAATATCACAGTTTAATAAGATAATAAATGTGGTATTTTAAACTGCAGTCCTGCCAAATAGTAGATTACACAGTTATACAGACCCACTAGAATAGATCTTCCCCTTGATGACATTGAGGGCTCAATCCCCATTCCCCTAAACATTGAGACAAGAGTGGATCCCTGTCCTTGGACTGGTATGTCCTCCTGTTGTACAGACATTTTCAGAAATTAACAGTGCAATAATTCAAGTATATAGTTTTACATACAGTTTTTGTTGTCTGTTCATGCTTCTTTGGATCTTCTACAAGAGTTGGTTCTTCTACAAGAGTTGGTTCAGGTTTATGTTGCAGAGTGGGTAAAACTGCACCTCGTGCAAATCCTAACTGTGGTTCGCCAGCTACAAAGGGCAGTCCTCTGGCCCAGCCCAGTACTCCTCCATCAGGCTGAACCAGCAGCCCTCTAGCACTTCCCATCACAGGTTCTGTAAATCTCGTCATGCCCAGCCCTTCCAGTGACAAACTGGAAGCAGGAACAGTTTTGGCCTGTTCTGCAACACTTCCTTCAGTAAAAGGTAGCAGTCCTCTACCACGTCCTACAGCAGGCTCCATAGACTGCAGCCCTTGTCCACGTCCCAACCAAGGGGTGCCGGTAATCCCACTAATACCTGGAGGCTTTTTTGGATCCATCTTAATCTAAAAGAAGATGCACAGCAGGAAAATACACACTGAAAATTAATATTCCAATGATCACAAAATAAGATAATAAATAAATAAGACAGAATTTTAAGAATTAGTACACACAAAAGACATACTAAATATCAGCCTGCCTAAACAGTTATGTTTGAATTCTGAATAACTTTAACAGTAATTCTGAATAACTTTATCTGAATAACAATTTTCATTACAAATTGTCAAAGCTAATCAATTGTTGTAATGCGTCTTAATCTTCACTGCACATTTACACATATACAAGTGTATGCAAAAGTGTCCACATACATGTGCTCTCAATAACAAAAATGACATTAGAGCGCGAATTTTAGCCAATGTTGTAGCATTAGCCCTCGCTAGCTGCTTAGCTTACATTAGCAAAAGCGAGTTCATTATGTAAAACACGTGCTCACAAAACAATACACTCATAAGATTCACGGAATAACATACATTTTATAAACAGTTACATATTTCTGCGTAATAGTTGTAATTTACACTTTTAAATGACCGTTTTGTAAATCAGTACCTCAAAAAAAACTGTAGAAGGCGCATCTCACGGTCACTTTCAGCCTGAAGTTGACTTTTCCGTCGTGTGGTTGAGTAAGAGCAGCCCACAGGACACACCACAGCTCCCAGGACACACCACAGCCCACAGGACACACCACAGCCCACAGGACACACCACAGCCCACAGGACACACCACAGCCCACAGGACACATCGGTCTAATTGGACGATGCAGTGGTTTTCCAAAAGTTTATTGATTTACAACTCTGTCAGTCTTTTAAGGATTAGTTTGAGTATGTTTGGACTAAAGAGAGGCTTTTGTCTCCCTCTAGTGGTCAAGTGTAAAAACAAGCATTTAAACTTTATTTTGAACCATAGACTTACATTCACAGTCTATGTTTTGAACACTGCCAGTGCCGCCCTTACAGATTTGTGACATGGTGGAATAAATACAGTATTTTGGACAACAATGTGTCTCCTATTTTTGATGTAGGTCTGTATCTTTTTCACTCTCAGGTGTGGTGGGCGCGTTTTACACACTTTGACTTTTCATCTGTCGATAATTTTGGACACATTCATCCAAACGCCATGAAATTTGTTGAGGTGGGGGCTTTTTGGATGATGTTTATACTTTGTGCTAAACAGTCTGTGGCAGCGTACAGATGAGCAGTATCAAGTTTTAACGTTACGTGATATTGTGTCGAAATTACATGACAGTTTCTTTTCCCCCCAGTTTTTATTTTTTTAATTTTTATTTATTTTTTTTATTTAGTTTATTTAGTTTATTTTGAGTTTTTCCTTGCTGAGAAGGAGGGTCTAAGGACATGGGATGTTCTGGGATACTTAATTTGCTTGTCCGTTATTGATCAATGTCTGTTTCATTGTTGATTTTCTAACTTTTTGTTCGTTAGATCAATTATGTTCAGCCCAAAGAGGCAACTGCTGTTATAATTTTTTAGCACAAATAAATTGAATTGAAATTGAATGTTAGAATATGATTAAAAAAACGAAAATCATGAAAATTCCTAGTAAGAAATGATCATGAAATAAGGTGATATGTAAAACTAGGAACTGTGGCATCAGGGTCTGCTTTTACGCGCTTGTATGGTGAGATAAAGTCTGACTTTTCCCATCCGTAGTAGTAGTAGTATTATATATATATATATATATATATATATATATATATATATATATATATATATATATATATATATATATATATATATATATATATATATATATATATATATATATATATATATATATATATATATATATATATATATATAATTACATTAATATTATATATCTAGAGCAGAAGTGAATGAAATGAATGAGCTCAAAGAGAGCTGAATTAACAAAAAACTTTCATGACTCTTCAAATACTGTGCACATTTTGTGCTCTTAAACAGCACTAAATGATCTGCTTTGCATTTATTATGCTGGAAAAATATTGAAATTTGTGTTTTTGTCAACAAAAATTTGGTATTTTTATGATAAGAATTTACATTTGAAGGGTTAAAATCATACAAATTATCAAAATATTTGAGACTAAAATTTTGAGCAAATTGAGCCTAAAGAAAGAAAAATATAATGATGAACAAAAAAGTTTACAGGATATCCAAATGCTGTGCACATTTTATGTGCTTAAGGGTACAAAGATGATTTTTTTTTTTTAAGTGATGCCAGAGGGTTAATGATATTACCATTGTTGACTTAGTAGCTCAAGGCCTATTGCGCTGAAATACACAAAGACATTTAAAAGATGGTTAGAAATGTAAACGGGTGTCAATTTAAAAATCAGAATCCTGAATATACAAAACATCATTAAAATCAATAATGCCCAATAAATATTCATTCGGCCAAACAAGAGGTGCTGAATTTGTGCCCAATAACCAAACAAACAACCAAACCAGACAGATCAAGACAAACTAAGACTGCACAACAGTGCACTGCAGCAGTGAACTTTCACTACAGGAAAACATTTAAACATTTTAAATAGATGTCCATTAAAACTAATATCAATACTGGCTTGACTATATCTTCTCTATATCTTCTTCCTCTGGTGAAATGCCTGCTCTCATTTGCTTTTTAACAACAGTGCATTAACAGATTTAAAATTACAGTACAGGCAACTGCTAGAACCTATGGCAAAACCAAAACCCGCAGCCTGCACCAAGGGAAAATCATTAATGTTGGTGGAAAAAGACTCTTTTACATCATATTATGAAAGCTGCAGGCAGTGGAAACGCTGGGCCACTATAACAGACAAAGCTCCCTGAGGTGTTTTTTCCTCTCAACAAGTAAACATTGCTGATTGCTGATTATAACCCATGAATATAAAACATCTGCCTGAGTAAAAATAAAATATATTTCCGCTGGTGGGGTTGCACAGCATCCACATTTAGACCACATTTTAATGTTATATTAGTTATAATAAGTTATCAATAATGTTTATGTCCATGTTTACATTCCCTTTTTTACATGTCACATGATACAGTGTGAATACCTTAAAGTTTGGCCAGAGGAAAAGGACTATCTTTAAAACACAGAGGCTGTAAATGAAGATAAAACCCAGCTTTTAGAAATACATTTTTAGCACAGTTTAATATTTCTGTGTGTCCCTCACTGTTCTGCCTCTAGAAACTATTCAAATATAGGTCAATACTTTTACCGTATTTTCCAGACTATAAGTCACACTTTTTTTCATAGTTTGGCCGGGGGTGCGATTTATACTCAAATGTGATTTATATGAGAAATATATGTTTTTTTTCTTCATCCTTATGCATTTCTTGGCTGCTGCAATTCATACTCCGGTGCAAGTTATACTCCAGAAAATACTGTACATACAGTATTGCAGCAAATACTTGATTATAGGCAAACATGGTTCTTTTCTCAAATAGTAATTTATTGGAGCTGAAGCAAGAGGGAGCGCCAAGTCCTCATCTTTGCACCTCTGGGAGCATTTCTGTGGTTATTAAGGCTAATTCTTTTAGGCTAATTGCCAATGTGGCTGACTGGTGACCTAAAAACAGCTGTGTCTTCACCTTCAGCATTTCAAACTGCACTCTGCTCTTTCTCTGGTGCCTTTGCCACCACAGGCAATGGCCAACAGTCATGAATACAATAGGCTTCCTTTATATTCCTGCCTAAAGTGAGCTTAGGCAGACCTATATATTGTAGCTCACTCATTGTATTGAGTGAGCTACAATACAATGTAAATGCAAAAGTCACAGAAGAAATTGCACCCTCTTCAAAAGCCAGAAAACACAAATATTGTTCAGCTTGTTTTGTTGCAAGCAAACTTAGTATTTGATGATGGAACACAAGGCAAAAAAACAAAACAACAACAAGAAAACATAAGCTACAACAGAAGGTAATTTCATCACAACAATAAAAAGTAAGTCAGGGGGTGAAAAACACAGGCTATATGACTTGTAGTGGTTCAATATTAGAAATTGGCTTTTGATGACACAATCACTGTGGTACAATGCAAGCCCAAACAAATGTATTTGAGATAGAAAGACACTTATGCTGAAATAACACGCCTTTTGGAGAAGGACGGGCTTATCATTTTCACTTGATACTGGCTTTAAGCTTGTGCACAGACTGACCACGTGGGAATTGTTTAACAGGCTGCATGAGGTGTTGGCAGAAGACAGGAGCAAAACAAGAAGCAGTAGGTCCCATTTCACTAAATTTGAGAAGACAAGACAAGCTCTTGTAGCATATAATATAATATCTATACGAAATATGGTTTAATTTATTTATATCAGGGCAGTGCATTTTAATTAACACTTTTGTTCTATCTGTAGTCCCATGAAAAAATCAATATCATGATTTTGTATTATAACTGCACAAGGATAACTATTCTCGCTAAAATTTCTAAATGAATGACGGCACTGCTAACTTTATAATGTATACCAAATCCCATATTATATAAACATTTGTCCCACAAACCAACTGCAAGTCTCAAAACTCTGAAAAAAGCTGCTGATAGTTTCTCACACGTGTAAAATGCTGTAAAATGTCAACATATTACTGTGTTTTGACCTTAATTCTCTGAGCACACTTTGTCCCAACCTCTTGTCATCATTGCTCTTATAGAAGGTGTGATCCATACTGATTTAACTCTTCTCATTAAGACCCTCTTAGGAAAGGAGATGTTGACAGGCCAATTTGCATAAGCCTTGAGAGCTGGCTATATGCTCCACCCAGTAAAGCTCATGTACTGGTTTAAACACGTGTTTCTCCTGACAGGCAGTGGTGCTTAATGGGAATAATATGATGTGACCTGTCGAACAGAATGAGTAGTGGTATTTCATAGTGGTATTTCATAGTGGTATTTCAGTGTAACAAGTAAAAGTCAATTACAGGGTTCTATTTCTGAACAGCGGCTACATGGCATTTCTCCAAATCTATGACCAGGAATGTGAATTTTTATAATTGGAAGAAATACAGGGCTGTGAGAGGAGGGGGTAGGTGAAAACAGCGATATTTCACCTCTCAAAGCTCGAATGCAGGACAAACATGCATTAATCAATCGAAATAGAAAAACACTGTTACAAGCTCATACATCTCCTTTAGGCGTATAAGTATAATATTTACATTTTAGTTATAAGATATAACACCAGGACCTAAAAGTGACTAAAGCAGATGTTAACAGGGCTAAACTGTCAAAAGATCAAACCTAAAAACAGGATCAATGATTTTGCATTGGACATTCCTGGTCACTTCAAATTAAATCAGAAACAAAAACAATACTCTAATCTCCAGTTCTAGGAGGCTGTACCAGCTGGTCCCACACCACAGTTTTGATAACCACTGGCCAAAAATGAATTGTGGGATCATCAGAGCCCTGTCTGAGCAGAAATACACAGATGTCCAGTGCGTCAAAAAGCCAACGCATCAAGCATGTGACCAGATCAGCCAATCACAAATATTTTAAAAGCAGTTGTCCGATTTGGTTTCTTCTTTGCGGTTGCAGCTATTTTTAAACCATGGAGCTACTATTAACAGGCACAGGAAACAGTCCATGAAGTTAATTTCCTTTATTATGTAAGCAAGACATGTGGGAAAGATGTTGTTTTTGCGCGTTGATGCGAATATTTTCCTAAAAAAAAGTAGTAGCTTCAATGTCCTGAACGTAACAGCTGTGCCACCAGACGCGCAAAGTAATTTTAAGATAAATGTTGAGTACTGTGTAGGCCTACCTGCTGGGGACGTAAAACAAATCTGCATCAACATTAATAGACTATTATTATTATTGTATTTAGACTTTATGTACACCTATACTTGATTGGCCAAAGTTCCACTGTGATCTCAGTGGTGGGCTGTCAGTGCGCGTTAAGTGATGCGTCACATGGATAGGTGCGGTTTGGAGACCCGAACGCCTCCCCCTGTTCTGTCCACATTTGTCTTGGAGGCGCACAGGAGACACCAACTTCACTCGAGAAGGACGCACGCACGCACGCAGCTCAAAAGTTCTCTCTCCTCCCAGGTCTGTAGCGCGCTTTTGTGTCCTGTCTCGCGCGTCCTCCGCCATGGATTCTGTTTAGTTGTAGTTTTTTTTTTTTGGTTGTTTTTTGTTTTAAACTAAATGTGAATCCGCTGGACAGCACAGCACTGACAGCGGAGTGGACAAACACCAAATATGCCCGTGACTGGAGCGCGCTGTTGGCGAGGCGTCCCTCACATCGCCACTGGGATTGTGCCGTCGTGATGTTCAATACTTCGGGAATTGAGCTCACTTTTAACAAGAAAGAGGATATTTCCGAAGTTATCAATGGCTCTTTGCAGCTTTTGTACAACGTCCTGGTCACCATTAGTCCCACCGCCATGTGGAACGAATCTTGCGGGGAACAGTTACTGGATTTCGGGCGCCCGGAGAAGATCATTATTGGGGTGTTGCTGGCGATGATCACGGCTGTCACGGTCATGGGGAACACGCTGGTGGTGATTGCCGTGTGCGTAGTGAAGAAACTGAGGCAACCTTCCAACTATCTGCTGGTGTCTTTGGCAGTGGCGGACCTGTCAGTTGCCATAGTTGTGATGCCATTTGTCATAGTCACAGATCTGACCGGGGGAAAGTGGCTCTTTGGAGAAGTCTTCTGCAACATCTTCATCGGCATGGATGTAATGTGCTGCACTGCCTCCATCATGACTCTGTGTGTCATCAGCGTTGACAGGTAAGTTAGTCACTTTCTGTCACTCCACATCAACGAGGCTTGAAGTTTACGCACACAAACGCTGCACAAATGTCAAAAAAGAAAAGAAACCATTGCACATAACCTGTCAATCTGTTGGATTTGCCCTGTGCATAAGGCTTATGATTGGCTGTAAAAGCACTGAACCATACAATTATTATGCTATAGTTATGTATTTATAGGTTAATAGTTATAATTTATAGTCTTAATATTAATTTGCTTGACCAGATCGCACGGTGTCCTTGTAATTGCCCCTTTATCAACGCCCATCGACCTTATAACTACTTTGACTTTGAGCATTACACGAGTCATATTCTACTCAATTAAAGAAACAATCAAGCGCATAGGCTGCAGTGTGGCCATAGATTAAATTAGTGCTTAATAGAATTATTAAATCATTGTAGCCTGCACCTCTGGATTCAGTTCAAAATTAAAAAGTGTTATTGATTTAAACTTTGGTTGAGCAAGCTTGTAAACAACACCTACATAATATTAAAGCTCTATTTAAGCTCAGTAAAAGTAACTCAAATCCATCTTATTTCTTATTTTTTGCTTTTTGAGAAACAAATTTGAGCCTCTTTTGTGCCTAAACAGACCAGTGACCTACAACTCAGGGTAAAAGGAAAATGATCCTTATACACTAAAGTCATGGAGTCTCTTTAACCATATAAGAACAAAAACATATTGTCACATTGGTCTGATTATTTACCCCTTTGCCACTCAACCACAGTTCATTACACCAGATTCATGCATGGCCCCTCGTGTGAAGACCTGGCGCATACTTAGGTGTGCTTCATGAGCTAATGATGTTATAGGAGTGACTGAAGAACAGACGACATGCCGTAATAAGGTGTCTGCTGGAGGCAACACACAATAATTAGCATATTAGCGTGTTCAGGTCATCTGCTGAGAGGATTGTGAGTCCTTCCAATAAAAGAGAAAAGTCCATGTCACTGGCTGCTTACCAAGGAATCTTTTACATTTGGTGTAAGGAGTGACATGTAGAAGACAATGCTATGTGCACATCTGTCCATCGTGTAGCGTGACTCATCTATCGTTTTCAATGACTCTAGCCCATGTCTATAAAGCTAAGTATTTGGCAGGGCATGGAGACACAGAGATATAGTATAGACTCTATTGAGACTCACCAGTGCACCTAACACAAGTTTTGTTTGCTGGGAGAACGATGACATATGCAGGACCAAACACTCACAATGCATGCCTTCTGTATTATTTATCCAGACATGTTTACTTTAGAGTACACCAAGACAGAAGCAGTTGGAAAGGTTAATTGCCTCTATTTAGTAAACACTGAAAGAAGCAATTACTTTTCGACAGGCAGGCAGGCATTTATGACTGAAAAAGACAGTAGAATGTGACAAGCAAACAAGAACCTATACAAATGGTCCTTTGTTCCGTGTGTTGATATTTGGCTCACACTGCAGGACATGAAATCACATATTGGCCCAATTTACGGTCTCTCTTTCACATCTGTTCTAGGAAGTGCTAACAGGCACCCTGCTGGACTGGTCAGTGCTGTGAATGTTGATGACCAGTTTTTGGATCACTAGATTATGGCCATAACTTCCCTTTATTAAACGATTATTTTATCAATCTTCAAATCTACTGGCCTGAAGCAATGTTGTTTTTGCCTTAATTAGTTGCTTAGTTTTCTGCTTCCTCCATTTAGAAGCAATATATATACTTCCTTGTACAATAAACTAATAGGCTAACCCTTGAGCAGATGTGTGTAGAGTAGCCAAAAAGTACAAAGCAGTAGTCCAAGAAATTATTCAAGTATTTGAGGAAATCAAGTAAGAGTAACTGTCAACACATAACACTTTGCAGTCAATGTAATAGTAAGATCAACACTGCAAATAATGCACAAAATGTTGTATTTTTAAAAACGTTTTCAGATTTTAGAATGTGATAATGTCACACTCTCAGATGGGGACAAGAGTCAGATTTTCCTATTGACACTTTGTGCCTTGCCATGAAATTTCTAAAAGATAAATTCACAACTGTTGACTAGACTAGACCCATTAACATCTTGGATAAAAAAAAATAAAATAAAAAATAAAAATCACAGTTTTCATTATATTAATATTATATGGCCCCATCTGTAATAAATATTATTGGCCTATAAAATGCTGTGATGTCACCTGAAACAGTGGGAAGAGTAATGAAAACCTGAAGTAATAACCCTATTGCTCAAGTAAGCGCAATCTGAAAACTACTCAGAGAAGTACAGTCCTCTAAAAAGTTACTAAAGTAAATGTAACTGAGTACTAACCACTTCTGCTCAGTCTTAAAATTAATGTTTGAGAGTTTATCTGGTTGAGGAGCATGGATAGGGAAATATGCAGACATTTATTTCATCCAGTTTCCTATTCATTTCTTCTGTATTGTCCTTATTCAAAATGTATAGACTGCGAGCTATAACCGTGTCACATATTTGCAAAGAAATGACAAACATTTTGCCAATTAGCAAAACAATTATGCATAATAATTAGTAGCTTTTCCTTTCTGTCTTCTCTCAAGGACTGAGGTTGGTAAATGAAGCAGGAAGTCTTTGGAGAACAGTCTACTAGTGTTAGTGGATTTGTACAGTCCCTAAAGATCTGGTGCTGTGGAGTGATACTGATTACTGTTCTGAGTCTCTTCTGGGCTCAGTGGAGATGATACTACATGTTTTAATAGAAAGATAGCCCCTTTGTGTAATGTACAGGGGAAATTGACTGTAATATTTTCAGATGAAGGGCATGGGCTTGTATAACTCTATGGAAGATTCATGTTAAAACTGAGTGCATGACATTTGAACAAAGTCTAACAGTTTTTTCCCCCCATATGTAGCTATTTAATACTAAAAAGTGTAGGCATTATTCTTCTGATACTGAACCCATATATGTGCATATCCTGTGCAGCCAAAAGCTTTATAGAAAATGGGAGAAACATTGCCATAAACAAATAGTTAAATGAATCCTTCTATCGCTATTGCCCATTCACACTCAATCACTCACATATGTGCACATTTGAGGAAAGGCAGCTGGAGTGTCTTACCCAAGGATTCAACAGCAGTATACATTGCCCATAGTCAGGACTGAAGCGGTGAATGTGATAATGAGGTGAATGTGATGATCAGGGTACAAACGTCTTTAAGTGAGCTGCTGCAAACAATAAAGTCCTAGTCAAATAAAAGTATAAGTTCTTTATTTAGGCTTGAGGATAAAATAAAGGTTTATTGCTGCAGGAAAAAAAAGTGTGAACTGTAAAAAATGTATCAACACACTTTATATAACACTCAAAATACACATTGACCTATCATCTCATAAAGATTATTTTTACAGTGTGTGTTATGGATGAGCGGACATTTATCACCCTGGGTTTCCCTAAATACAGATGAAAATTGAACTACACCAAAGCACTGACCCGGAAGTGAATAGGCCTTTAATAGATGTTTCAGTGAGTTTTGAAGAAAGAGGTGTATGAGTACCGATGAGGCAGTTCTGTTGTAAATATTAGAACACTGTTTGTCAAATTTGGGAGTGTTTTCTCTAGAAATCAGCTTAAGGAAGAAAGATTTGTTTTAGTAAAGTATTTAGGAAGGTATATACGATAAAACTTTTCTGGTGGAAGGTCCATCACCTGCTTGTCTAGGTAGAGAAGTTATCGCTTTGCCTGGGACGTTCCACAGTACCGTATTAGACTTATTTATCTCCATGACGACAACCACTAGGCCAAGTTATGGGTCAGATCTGTGCAGAGGTGACCCAGCTTACAATATCTGAGATATGACATATCTCTAATCTTATATTTGTGCATGCTCTTATAACTGAAATCTACACATTACCGTTCATTTTCTCAAAAGTTGGTTCCTTCTCTGACGACAGAAGGATTTTACCTTGACTGAGAGTAATACGATGTTTCCTCAATAATTCACCAACCAAACATGAATGATGAATGGAGCAGAGTGGAAGCAGAGTGTAGTCCTCTCCAGACAGTCTGTGAAAGAAGAAAAGAAGATAAAAAAACCCCCACCTCAGTTAAGCATGTGTCACAAGTCAGATTTAGGTCAGAAACATACCAGATATATAACAGAGTGACTATTGCTGTACAGTAAAAACAAGACACGCTATCAGCAGCCAGCAATCTTTACTTTTGACTTTTCCATTTTGGTTAAACAGTAAATACTCTGCCTCCTATAGCTATATGTTTTATTATACCAGATCATCTGCTTTTGCTGCAAACCCATTCATAGTGCCACATTAAAAGCAATTTAAAAGAGAAATTTATAACAACTGTGGTTCCAGATCCTGTCACTGATTTCCTCCTTTAGTTCCAGATCCCAAACATAGGGAAAAGTGAGGGTTTACAGCTTCTATACTCTTTTATTGTCCTGCGGTTTGTTAAAAATGTATCAGTGTAGCCTACATGTGTCATATGAAGTTCAATATAGTTCAATATATTTCTGGACTGAAGCCATAATGTATTATTAGCGAGACATCTGGTTATTAAAAATCTGATGTTTATTGACTTTTTCCCAGTCTGCCACCTCTAAGCTTATTCCCAGAAGTTGGCAGTATGTAGGTAGTGTTGTTTATACCTTATTCGTTGCTATTGTGAAATCGAATTGTTAAAAACAGTCACTTCCACGAAAAGGACTTGAAGCACAAAATCTGAACAGATGTGTGTGGTGTTGTGGGCAGAGGCCGGGGCATCTGTGTCAGTTTATATCAAGTTAATGAAGTCTTAATGAATTTAACGCTGCTTTAATCAGATTTCTGCACTGATGGCATAATAAGACAGGGAGGGTCAATTAGAAAAACAAACTAATTATAGGTCCTTAAGGAAATGAGATAAGGTTGTATGTTGTTTATTGATGGAACACATTAAAAAAGACATATGTAAAGAGGTATTACACTTCTATAAGGTATTAATTGCTAACACATAACATGTTTAGATCACCATGTTGCCTTTTATTGTTTTGAAAATGCTATATTACCTGAAAACAATGTATTAACTCACCCTGTGTCGACTTCTTAAATTTTACACCTTTGCAATGTTATAGTACAGTGGTCACTCAAATTACAATTTAAATAACGTTATGACATTTTAGAAGTAATCTAAATAAGTTCACGTTTTAGGCACAATTATTATGAATCAAATAAAGCCAGTGTGTATAATTAAGTCAATTCTCACCCCACTCCTGTGAAATATTCTCAGGAAAGTCTGAATAAGTGCAAAGAAAATGCGACACACGTGCAATCACACTCTGGGATTTGAGACATAATTTCACACCTGCTATCGAGCCTTTTCATAGCACAGACACGTAAACAGCATGCAGCCTTCACATCCTTTGGGCCCAGTCGTGTGGTGCTTTGAAAATATTAGGTGAAGCTGGTCACTGCGGACACTAGAACTGCACACGAGTTGACTCCACAGTATCTCTAGGTGATGTGATAAGACACTCAATTGCATGTAAATGTTAGTATCTGCCTCTTAATACTAAAATAAAAGCATGTTTTTTTCATTTTGATTGTGTTTATTGCACTGAAAATAAGTGTTGTTTCTTGCATTTCCACAAACGTGATTCTTATTTGACCTGGTTCCCATGGATTCCTTTGGCTATAATCTTCCACAGTATGGCATAAAATGTATTTATCTCCATAAAGAATGTTGCAAAGTACGATTTTTACTTACTCCATGGAATCATGCAGGTGACATGCCACCTCCAGAAAGTTACATATTGTATCTTTAACGGGTTAGGAGTTAGGGTAGGGTATTTATAAAGTATAGGTGCTAAAGTTACTAAACCTGAATCATTTTTAATTAACTATTTGTTTATTATCAGTTAAGTCTTCATTTATGCTTTTTAAAGACTATGTATAGTGTTTACGTGTTGTCGCTGCCCATTTTAAATAAACCGAATAAACAAATAAATTAAAATTACTGCCATTCAAACACATTACACAAGCTGAAGATGAACTAAACTAAATGAATGAAGTATAGTAGGAGTTAGTAAAAGTGGCCTAAATGTAAGTAGTACACCTGTAATGCAGTGCTTTGATTTTTGTCTGCAAAGAAGAGAGAGGATGTCCTAGTACCACCTGTGCGATTACATCAAAGTCTCTTGTGAAAGAATACTAAATTAGGACAGAAAGTGTGTTTCAGCAGTAAATAGGATGTTACGCTTCATTTTCATCTCTTCTGATCCTCAGAAGTATTTGAAGATTTCACTTGAAAACTGCAAGAAACATGACATCTACAAAGCAATGCAGAGTAACTACAAAAACTCTTATGAAATACCAGTTTACATTAAAGATAAAATGAGTAAACACCTTTGATTGAATAGGGTTGTGTCAGGTTCTTGTACAAAAAATAAACATGCATAAATTCATCATCATGCATGTTTCCATAAAAGTGGCTAAAGACTATTTTTATTTATTTCAAGCAGATTAATGAACACAAGAAGTCAGTATACATGTATCCACTACACTTAATGCCCATTTTACATATTTTTTTCTCATTTAAGTTTGAAAATGAGTGGGAAGAAGAAAACGTATTAAACAAAGTATTACCTTTTGTAAAGAGAATTGGCTGCAATAATCTCAAAACAACATTGAATAAATATGAAACGTGTCTGAAGTTAAAATGTAATACATCTTGTTTTATCATCCCCGGCTGTGTTCTAGCTTGTCTCTTAGGTTTTCACACATCACTGCTTAAAGTGAGACAAGTGCTGCTAAATAATGTGGCTGCAATTGTGCAATTTGTGTGGCTTAAAAACTAAAAAAATGACAGAAAGTGCTTGTTGTTTATTCAAATTGCAGAGGTTAGAGTCTTTGTAAAGATGAATGGTCAGGAACTTGACAAAACAGTAACTGGATGTCACTGCAAACTCTTTAACTGACAAGACTAACTGTACTTAAACATGCATGAATGAAGTCAATTTTTCATGATGTTTAATCTTTAATCCAAAAATACAAGTTGCTGAGATGTAACCAGCTAAAATTTGAATACAGAGGGAGAGAGAGAAATATATAATTAAAATGTAAACAGATTTCTTTACTGTAGCCAAACATGCTGCATAATTTTGTTTGACTATAAAGGATTGTGAGTTACAAGTAAACAAATTGAGTTTCCAGTGATAAATTGTCTTTCAGTGTTAAAGCGAGGGCAATCACAAAGTCTGTCATTTAGAGCAATCAATGTATGCAACTTATTCATAAATAAAACAAACAGTGCATGTGTTTATAGGAGAGGACACATACATACAGGTTGGAGGTGCGTTTCCCGCTCCCACAGATGAATCGTGCTGTTGTTGTGTCCTTGGGCAAGACACTTAACCCACCTCACCCGCACTGTCTGTGTACACTGGTGTATGATTGTGTGTGTGAATGGATGAGTGGTTCCTTGATGGAAAGCGATTTGAGTGTCGTGATGGTGGAAAAGTGCTATATAAAAATGTGCGTTCTTTAAAAACTCCTATTATAAGTCGAATAATCAAACTTAATTCACTTACTTCTTCTTAATCAAGTTACTGTATTGACGTGCACAATTAACAAAGGTCACTTCAACTAGTCATCGATCAAATCCTCTGTCTTTTATAGGAAACATGACCCCTTTGTTTGACTATGTGTTCATATACTATGGATTAATACTGCGATATTAAAAGTGGATTTAGTGACTACAGTCTAGGTTGAGATAGTAATTGAGTTTTCATTCTCTCAGGTTGTAAGTCCATTTAACAGCAGTCTTCTGGGACATGCAGAGGGAAAGGGCAGAGCGGAGTGACTTTTGTGTGGCATAAATCATGTTTGGTGTTTGGCATCACAAAAGTAGAGCCCATTATTCACCCAGAGCCAAACAAAGGACGAGTGAACATTTACTCAGAGGAGAGATAATAATGGTCTGAGTGTGGATAGAGCTAGAACCAAAGCCCTTAAAACAAAAAGGGATGCACACAGATGCTTTGAACATCAGTGCCTCTTATCCTTCCATCATATGTTCATATTCAAAGCTCATACTGAATATTTATCATCACATGTACAAGGCTTTATGGACCTCATTAAAGGGCTCATATTATGCTATTTTCAGACTTATTTATAATGTGTTTTGTTTCATTAACACATGCTTAACACAAAACCCTGCATATTTATGTGTTCGTCTCTCAAACAGAAAACATTCTGTTCTACCTTGTGATGTTATGTGGTAGTACAAGAAGTGCTCTACTGTATTTTTCCTTCACCTTCACTAGACTCATTTGGATGATTTTAGCCCTGGAATTGCCAATCTCTACTGAACTAAAGGTAAAAGGAGCTGTTAACATGAAAACTGTCACTACTTGACATCACAAAGTGGAACAGAGCATTTTGCACTTAGGAGACAGTCTAATAATAAAGGATGAACATATGTGAATGAAACAAAGCACAACTATGTATGTTTTTATGTTTTGAGGAGGTAACAATATTATAACATGGCTTAAAGCTCACAAGCTGAAATATAGGACCTTTAAATAAATATTTTCAAATGAATTAAAAGAAACATAAAACTCTTTCACACTAATTCTGCTTATAAAATCAGAAAGTTTAGTCAGGTAATTGTAAGTAATGTCACTCTTTTACTTTATGTATATTTCTGTTATTTATAGCCTATAGTGGCCAACACTTGAGGGTTCAATTGTGCTCATACAGCATTGATACAGTTTTACATTGGCTTCATACTTGTTTGACATTTTCATACTATTGAGTAATTATAAAATAAATACATTTTTCAATGAAATGTGTCGCATAAACAGTACTTCTTAGCATGACTGAATGGGGATGCAGAGTAAGGTTGTCCAAAAAATCACCCCCAATACTAATATACTCATACTAATCAAAAACTATATTGAAACTATTCTCACCTGAACAAGTTTTGACATGCACAAAAAAGTGGGCGTGAGACCATGTGGTGATATTAGTGATATTATAATGTCATGAAAATTACTTTCTTTTATCTAGAAAAGAGTCTTGTTTTTTTACGTGTCAAAACAAAGTTTGAATTGTGTATTATTGTGATACCACACGATATACAATTATCATAAGTATCATTAAAGAACTTTTAAGTAGAAATAACAACAGCTAAAGATTATATGGCATAGCTATAAGCACTATATTGGTAACTTGTCAGTTTGTAATCCAACACCTTGCATTTTTGATATGCTATAATTGTCTGGAAGGAATTACATTTTTCATCTGAACTATTTCTCTTCCGAATGTAGGCCAGGCAGCTGTTTTGGAAGTTTTATCTGCACAGATTTTGTTTACTGACTGAGAAAAGCTAACTGACTCCATCGCTGCCAAACTGCCCTTGAGCAAGACGCCTTGGAGTGACCAGTAACTGGGTCATGGCAAACAGCGCTCAGTGCTATATAATGCAATGGGAGAAATGGATCTACTATACAGCACTGTGCAAAAAGCATACTGCTCCACTATTTGAATTATAGGTATGTGTATTTGAACCTGGCTCTCTCTAGACGGGTATGTGTAGCCTCGTGAACTGAGGTCTACACATCAATCTGGAATGGCTTTCACTGAAAGCAATTAGAGCCAATGATCGGAATGTTCAAATAAATACTTCACATTGATTGGTCAAAGTGTCTCAACAGTGGAACAAATCCAAAAGTCAAACTTTAGTTAAATCCAGTTCAGAGAAAAGCACAGGTATCTTATCTATCCACAAATGCGCTCTGCATGTTTTTCAAAAACAAAATGGTCTGAATTTTCACCAAAATAGGCTGAAGTACATCTGTCAGTGTTGCCAAAATATTTGGTTTATTTGAATAGTGATACATTAAAAACATACAAAATACATGTCCAATACATGCATGCAAATGTAACATTTTTTCCACACTTTTCTAAACCCTTGTCCCAAAAACTGTATATGTATAACTTTCCTTGTATTGTCTTTTGCAAGGTAGAGAAAATGTTTTACAAGACCCATAAGACACAGGTGGATGGGTGGCTCACCTGCATCCCAGCTGCACCTGTGCTGACCTGGCAAGGCGGTGTGCTAAGTTTAGCTAAGGTGTCTGCTGGTCACTTTATTCTTTGGTCCAGGCCTACATTATGTACATTGACTAAGCATGAATTCAAAGTAGAATAGTATAAAAATAGTGGCAGTGTATTGTGAGCACAGGGAGCAGTCTGTGGATGGATGGTGTGGGCGTGTGTCTGTCTGTGAAAAAGTCTTGTGCATAATTTTAACCATGGCTCATTAAAAATGTCTTTTAATTCCCTGAGGCTGGGTATAGGGACACACTACTTCAAGGTTTGGTTATTTTAATGACCAGCAGACATAGAAAGGTATAGAAAATAGTGCAGGTATTCTTTTCAGTAATGCAATAGTTATTTCAGGTATTCTTATAGGAATATAGCCTTTGCAGTTTAGACCCTTTCAAAGAAGATTCATGTTCAGCTTATTTATTTATCATTTACAGTTTGAAATCCCTGAATAACTTATGCATGCAGTATGATACCATCTACACACTGTAGAATGTTGAATGTGAAATGGACAGTATGATCGTTAACATTGCCAACGATCCACTGATGGAAATCAAATAAGCACAGCAGGTAGTCCTATAGCCTAGTGCTTTGCTTTTTCCTCTCCAGGAGGTTGCCTGTTAGATCCTCTCCCCGATGACCTCTAGCTAAAGTAAAAGTAATTATGCACAGTATTTTCACTGATTCACCACAAATATTTGCAAAGAGGAAAGTAATAGAACAGAAGCTACATTTTTATTTGTTACTGTTAAGAGTTGTAAAATATCTATGGCTGATAGATTAGTTTAAAGCGCTCCCCCGTTTAACTCTACTATAACCTTGGGTCTGATATCATACACTTCCCAGTTATGACTTACAGTGCAGTTCTTGTTTTACAGTGGCCCATTTGATCAGAGCTATTACCATGTTGTCACAGCTGTGTTTTCTCAGTGTAATAGTATTCGGTTGGACAGCGCTTCACATTGGCTCACAGTGCCATGAATCCTAGAAATCATGATACTTTTCAGTGAGGATCGAGAGCTTGAATAACTCCTGTCTCTGCTCCCAGGCCAGATAAGCCCAAGCAAAATGGCTCTTGTCATCCCCCAGAGTTCACTGTTGGTGCATATTGTCCCTGTAGATGGAACATACATTCACCCCCTTATCTAATATTTGGAAATATGCCATCAGCTGCACAAGTGAATCATGCTCACAGCTTCTGCCTCTCAGTGCTTTCACATGGAACTTCCTGTTGTGGCACACAAGTTCAGTGTCATTCAAGCACTGTGTCTTTTGTCACAACATCTGGTTATGGGTGCATAATAATGTTGGAATAAAATATTCAAGGTACAAAATTGTGTAAATTTTCCACATTATCATGTTTAGTTTAGGGGATCTCAGAGCGTTTTTGTAAATTTCATCCATTTGTAGATTTGTCTTCCTCTCTCTTAAAAAAATAAACATTTGAACTGAGCAAGATGCTTGGTTACGTGGCGAAATATATTCACTCCTAAAAACTTTTTTTTCCGGCTGATAGAATTCACTTTTCTTTTTCAATTATTCTAATATGTAATATTTGAACATTTTGTCCTGACTGAATTAATGCTGATGCCAAGAGTTATATAAAAAACTAAAGTGATTAGTGTAATTTAAAATAATTATAGTTTTGTGTTGTTAATGCATAACCTGAATACCCCACAGTTAACTTCATTATCTTTAATTATGACAGAACGTTTAGGCTCATAATGTATGCAGCAGTCACTCTGCCAGACTTTCTAAAAGCCAGGCACAATGCGATTGTGAGAAACAGAGAGCTCATAATAAAAGCACAATAAATGCAGAGCAAATGATTCAATAGTCTTTATCTGACACAAACAAACTTAGTAGTGTTTCAGTCCGTTTTGTTGACAGTAATGTGACTTTAAAAGCCTCTTTGCTCCATAGGCCATTTTATTGATCTTAATGGTGCCATTTAAAGAAAAGTACAAAGGCTAAACACACTGCACTATAAATGATTTTGCAAGTGTGAATTATCCAGATGATTTGGACTAACAATTAATTACAACGAATGACTTATTTCATCCAATCCATGACTTATTTAAGTACCTTATAGTTACACAATCTACTCCTCTGCTCGTCGGTTTCCTTGGTAACTCCACACTACATTTCCTAAAAGGTCAGAGTGAAAAAAAAAAAGATTGTTGAGGAAATGGAGAATGAATGAGTCCTCCCCCATGTGTCTGGCTTCCTCTGAGCTCATTTTAGTTTGGGCTTTTGTCTCCTTTTGAGAAGCCGAGAGGAGAGAGATCCAAGGGGAAGGTGACGGAGATGGAGGGCTCTTCACTCAGCTCCACTCATCATAATGACAGTTAGAGGAGAGTAAGATGGACCAGGACTATTCACTGCACAATAACAAACTCAACAAGAGTTAGCATGTTCATTAATATTTCAGTAATCAGGGCTCTGAATCAATGTTTCTGATAAGCTCTGGCAGCTGTCCACATGCAAGTTTGGAGGGAGGAAAATTTTATATGGCAGTTTGCACATGAACAACTCCTAACGGGAATCTGGAGTATCTACTGCATGAAATATTAATGTGGTGGAACTTAAAGTATGTTAAACATTTCAGACTGGTTATTCAAAATATATCTTTTAGTAAATTAAATGATAAACAAAACAAAAATAATAATTTACGATGACTTTTGTTCATGGACAGAATCCAATTGGGCACTGATCATGATGACATTTTTAATCATCATTAAAATAAACATTTTTACTAAATATTGTAAATGAAATTGACTCATGTGAGCTAAAAGCCATGTTATAATGTCATTATCTTCTCTAAAGCATACCTGGAGTTGTTTTTTGTTTCATTCACACATGTTTGAGTAACACTTTATTATTAGTCTGTCTACAAAATGCTCTGTTCCACCTTGTGACGTCATGAAGCGATAGTTTTCAAGTCAACAGTTACCTTTTATTTTTTTGTTTTGTGGAGTTTGACATTTCCAGGATGGGAAGTATCCAAATAATTCTTGTGAAGGTGCAGAGACATTAAAAACACAGTAGAGCACTTCCTGTATTACAACATGACATACTAAGGACTGTTTTCTGTTTGAGAGAAGAATTCAGCCTAAATCTACAGGGTTTGTGTGTTAAACATGTGTGAATGAAACAAAACACAACTCGAGGTCTATGTTTGACGAGGAAACATTATAACATAGATCAGGAAATAGCGTAATATGGTCTCTTCAATGCTTGATTTGGATTTAAAACTGCAAAGCTAATGGTAGGTCATATGGAGTTTGGATAAGGTTTAAGTTTTATTCCACTCCTTTAGGATCGTTACTTTGACAAATTTGCATTACAGATACAGAACCTTATTTTTCTAACTGGCAACCCTGTGACTGTAATGTATCTCAATGTGGGAAATTTAACTGAAATTTGAGTAATAATGTTTTTTTTGTTTTTTTTCCATATGAAACTGCTGTCCATAAGGTTCAAATGGTCAAGTTTACTTTTCAAACATGTGTGATATGGTCCAAAATATTTCATACAGCGACTTTGAGACTAGTTTAGGCAAATCTTTGAATGGACTACAGCATTAAGTCAAAACAGGACGAGGTGAGCGCTGGCTGATTTTCTCAAATAATAGTGCCATTTTTGTTAATGAATGCAATGCTCTTAGAATGATAAAAATGACCTAGATCTATCTATTCGTAAGCCGAATAAACAGCTTATATAAAATAATATTGTTGCATAATATAAATAGGCATAATGCAGTGGCTTACACAGCACCATAATAAGGTCCATTTAGGACGAGGCGGGCAGCAGCAACAATCAGGCAAACATTGATCTACAAAGAAAATAGCACTATCACACAGCCGAAAAACGCACTAGATACACTATTTTGCCATGTTTTGAACTTAAATGTAATATAGCTCAGATTCAGGACGGGTGTATGTGCACCACCTGTTACAGAGGCTCAGCTGTACCACACTCGAGCTCCTTCTGCTGGCCCCATATGGCTCTTTCTCCGATGCATTTGGGCTTTCTCTGCTGAAGTCAAGGCCATGACTCAGGATGCTGTGGAAATAAGACTTTGTAAGCGTTACAAATATCATCAGGGCAGGGAACCAGGGGGAATTCACCATGAAAGAAGAGACTCAGTTACCTGTCGAGTTTGTCAGCACATTTAAATCATGATTATAAAACAGCCTCTGGAGCCTTATTTATTGCAATTTAGGGATAGGTTTAAGTTAGCTGTAGGTGGGTGCAGGAAAGGAGAGTACCTGGAGGGTGAGGTCAATCTTTATGTTGCCTCCAGGGGAATCGGGCAAGACAAGTTTATTTGTATAGCACATTTTGTACACAAAGTAATTCAAAGTGTTTTACAGAATAAGAAAGGCATTAAAATCACAATACAACAAATAAAAAAATAAATAATCACAAATAATCATCATAAAATTAGCAGTAAAAGAGAAGAGTGCAGAATAAAAACCTTTCACCAGTGTAAATATATATATAAAAAGAAATGTAATCTTTTTTTTTTTTTGCCTAAAAATAGATTAAAATAAAAGCATCTTAGCAAAATGTGGCCCTTAGTGTAAAAATGGACAAGGTACAAACCCGAGGCACATCGACTGATTATATTTAAAGTCCTGTACATAACGTGAATCCATATCCAATGATTTTAGGTGGGTATTTTTCAGCAGCATATGCCTAAACTTAGTAGTGAGTAAAACACCTTTATGAAGCAGCTGAGCCATATGCCCCCTGTTGACCGGCTGTGATAGATGGCCTCATGTTCCTTGCATCACAGATCAGTAGATTGATGCCAAAGTGCTTTCTGAGCAGAGGAGCTGAGAGTAGCCCCCTTAGGCTGCCATTATCACAAGCAGGAGGTCAGCCAGGACCACTGAGAAGCAATACAGTCTGTGCCCACTGGGACCAAGAGGAAAGAGAACAGTGTTAAATAATGTGTGTGATGAGACCAACTCCATACAAAAATGAAGTGCCTATACATTACAGGGCTGCAGAGAGCTGTGTGGGTAATTGCACGGATGTCAGTTCGAGATATAAGAAGAAACCGCGGAAAAGGCAAGATCTCAATTCATATTATTGTCACAGAAAGCCAAGTGAGCTTTAAAAGTTGTACCATGTAAAATGCAAAGCTGAAATTGAAGGTAGAAGAGGCTTTCATGTGAGTGTGAGCAAGCATAAACAGCCCATATTGATTTATGCAAAGTATCTGCAGGTCATTCAGCACACAGGAGGAAACGGCAAGATGTGAAATTGTCATTTTTAATATTTACATTTTAACACTTAACACTTTGCACACAGATAAACATATTCACTCATCTCTTTGTAACATTGTATGGTTATTTGGAGAATTATGGATGCGGTAATTCTTGAAGTACAGCACTTTGTACTAACCGAGCCCACAGCTGATTCATAAGGCATTTGTCCTCTCCTCCAAGAACTGTGGCCAATTTGGAAATGTGTTTATTGTTGTTGGTATAAATTATAAAGGTCTAAGACAGGACATGGTATTGGCATCCACGTTAGTACTACTGAGTTTGTGTGGTTATAGGTTGGCTATGTTATCACAATAGTAAAAAAAACTCAATTTCAGTACTATGGAAAAGGCTTGATACTCATTACCGATTTTCATTCTTTCTTTATCTTTATTTATACAGGGAAACCGAGAGAGAGCAGTTGGGCTCTATTTTTCATGGGCGCCCTGTTTAAAATACAGTACAAAGAAAAAGAAACACAAATAACCTTAGTTTCTTTAATATTAAGATGTGGTTTTACAGTAGTTCTAATATAGATAAAGATCATTCTAATTCATAATAATAATGATTGTAATTTTTTTTCTATATCGATATTTCAAATAGAGCGTTGATAATACTTTTATTATCAATTAGTATTCATTTTTACCAACTCTCTTAATGAGGTCCCTTTCTATATTATATTTCTCATACATGAGCATTTTAATTGAAAATGTTAGATCTTTTAAAAAGCCGTATGTTAGCTGTACTTTTATGATGATGAAAGGCATATATGTAATTGGTGCGGTCGACATTTATTACCTTTTACAATTAATGAATGAGTACTAATACTAAACCCACATGAGGCTCCTCTTTTAATATTACGCCAATATTCACTTGCTAGACTGCATATGAAGCACTTTCTCTAACAGTGGCAGAGTCTGACAGTGAAGTGGCTCATTTATCACTTGTTTAACACTAATATCTCCCATTATGTGCTCTACTGAGAGGCTGTATGCTCAGATAAGAACAGGTGCTGCGCTGCTCAGTCCAAGATATAAACCACCTATAACTGCTGCTTTACGACTGTTAGGGGGAAGTCAAAATGATAAGGAAGGCAATGAAATGTGTGCATTCAGGGTGTGTTTAAAAATGCAATATTTGGACTGAAAGGTTTTATTAGACAAGGTGCGATAAGAGATCAGATCAAAAGTTAGTTTTGGCCATGGCACAGCTGTTTGTCAGTGGCAGATACGGCGTATACTCATCCTGAAGATGTGAGACAGGCCTCTACTTTGACAATGTTTAAATCCAGGCTTGAAATGGTTATGTTTAGCTGTGCATATGACTGAAAGGTTTTTATTCTGCACTCTTCTCTTTTAATGTAAATTTTATGATGATTATTTATGTTTTGATTTGTTGTATTGTGATTGTAATGTCGTTCTATTCTGAATTACTTTGTGTACGAAATGTGCTATACAAATAAACTTGCCTTGCTTTCCCTTGCACATATCTTGTATTTATTTAATTACAAGTGTTTTTATTGCTGACAAAAATGTGAGTAGGTTTGCCTTTCCATAGACCTGTCCTGTAACATGACCTGGTGATATCATCTGCTCGTCTCCATAGGAATTTATATGTTTAATGCCACAATTATTTTTGTAATAATCCTTTATTTATACTCTGCGGCACACTGGTGATATTTTTCACTATTGGCAAAGCAGGATGAGGGAAAAAGTAAAAAAAAACCAACTTGAAATCAATATTACTGTTCCGCCGAAATACTGGTGGCCATTATGACTGTCAGTCTAAAAGAATCTCACCCAGGGGAGGATCAGTGTGGAAGTGACTTTTGGCAAAGTTATTCACTCTGTGTCCTTAAGCAACTCTGGCATTCTCCCAATCTCTCCAAAACAAAAGCTTATTATGAGTGGAGTCAACCATGAGCTATTGATGCCTGTACCGTGGCACGCTTTGCTACTGTAGCTCTTTAATACTCGGGTAATTTAAAAGTGCTAATTAGACTAATTAGTAATTTTCTGCATGACTGAATAGCGCGCAAGAGCTGTGTGTGATAAATGAAAACGAAGAAGACACTGAGGAGAGCTTGCATAGATTCCCCGGAGTTGAAGAATTGAAATGTTAAAAATATGACTTCAAAACAGCCCTTTTTGTCCTATGTCAAGTCCTTAGTGCTGTTATCCACAAAAGAGCTAAAATAAAAGTGAGAGGAAGTGTTGGCAGGCTGAACAGACAGGCTTGACCTCAAATGCGACGCTGGATAGCTGTAGGTAACAAATCTGCTCCTAGAAGTGGTCTGACTCACTCATGCACTTTGTTTTACGTAAGTCTTTAAATAGGATCAAAACGGTTGCCATGTTCCCTCTTCTTTCTAACCCTAAGATCTGGTCATGTCGGCTGAACATAGACAAACACAAGAAAAGCCTAGTTAATTTTAGTCACGAAGCTAACAGATGGAGACCAGGCTAACATGACATGGCTGCACTTGTGTGGTGTGGTACAGGAAGAGAGGGAGGGGGGCAGTGTCATTTTGATCGTGCTGTAATTCAAATTGGAACGAAATCATAGACCAGAATTACAAAAATTCCTCAAGTCTCAAGTAAATCTGCCATGTCCGTTGACAATGAGCTCAAACATCAGATAGACATAAAAAAATAAATGAAAAAATGAAGTTCTGAAATATGGTCTGTTTGGAGATGATGTTTTTTATTTTACAAGGAGGCAGATACTGTAACCAGACTCGCAAACTGCACACCAATGCAGTTGACTTTCTGTCTCGTCAGCTTTTATATTCAGCTATTCAGTTTAATCATGTCAAACCAAGTTGCTATTTTCTAGAAAAAAGAAAAAAAGGAAAAACAGCTGATTTATATATGCACTAGTTTGATGGAAGATCTGTCATCTGCTCATCTCCAGGGATGTTATTGCTTTGCCTGAATCTTACACTGTATGGTATTACAGATGTGGTATCGCTATACTTTAAGAAACACACTTTCTTACTGTGAATGGGATCACCTCTACACAGATCTGACCTGTAACATGGCCTGCAGCTTCATCTGCTTGGAGGATAGGATAGAGATAGGTTTAATTTGAGTGGAGTATTTCAGGCAAAGCAGTAATCTGGAGACATGTAGCAAACTCTCCATCAGTAAAGTTGCATTCTGGATCATTTGAGATTATTGGCATATTGATATCTAAAATAAAGTTGTTTCTTCACCTGTGTAAAACAATGTGAAAATGTCTGTACTGAAAGATTCCGAAATGACTCCAAAATTCTGACAGAATTCCCTCCAGTTGGATAGTATTTATTTTTTCTCTCAGAGGTTACGCTAAATTCACTTTCCCCTCATCCCAAACCAATTGCCTCTTAGTAAATATTTTATTTTTTTAGTCAAGACAGCTATAAAAGGGGGATTTCTTGTCTGCAGAATTTGGCTGACGACATGCCCTAGTAAAGTTGGATAGACATAGTTTTATTTCATAGTACATAGTTTTGATGGCGGCTTAGCTGGTAGCCTAGCGGAAATAATGAATATCACCATTAGCTGTGGTGCACTGTTGGTCGATCCCCCAGGGCTGTTGTAGGAACTGTGACAGTGTCCCTAAACCTCCAGAGACTTGAAACAAAAACATCTCATTGGAGCCAGACAAGGACTGTCAGGGGCTCCTACACTGCATGCTGTTTAATGGAAATATTTACAGTCTATAACCTCTGCTTTACAATTGTTTTAGTCTCCACTGAGGCCACTGTTTATGTCTACTTGGATATTGCAATAGTTGTGTTAGTTTAAAGGGCCCATATTACACACATACACATATACATATCTGATCACAAACATATCCACTGAGAATACTCAATGAGAATTCCAATACCATGATGAAAAAGAAAACACTCTTGTTTAAACAATAGAATGTGATTTTCAACATTAAATAACAGTACTTTCTTATGTCTATGTAATCCTTCAGTCGTCAAGGTAGGTTCCATGGTCATATACTAATGTATGAGGTCTTATACCTTCTCATAGACACACACATAGACACTCACACATAACATAACATTCATAACATGAAACACTGAAACATTTGCAGATTAAATATATAAAAGTGTTAAAAGCATGTGCACTCATCCTGTAAAATACTCCGTGTTATTCAGGAAAGGTTCATTTATGTTGGTGAATGTGACTTTTTAATATCAATATTTGCTCAAATGATTATCTACTTTCAATATTTCTGATAGTTTTGACACCCCTACTATGTTTACATAAGACCTGACTTGATGTCTGTGATGTTATACTGTATTTAATTGCAGAGTTATAGGTTCATTGTGATTTTCAGATACAGACATGCATCCTTATCGGTGGTGGAACCTAACAAAGTAAAAGTAGTAAAGTACTGTACTTAAGTACAAATTTAACTGGGCTGAAGAGTTGAAGTATTTTTATTACTGCTGAAAAGTCTGTTGGGTTTATTTTTACCTATTCATAATTTTGAGCAAACAAAAATTTACAAATAAAAACAGGTATGAAAAAATAAACTATGAATTTAATTGTTTCTGTTGAACAAAATTCAGCACAAATCTTTATCAAAATTACTGCATTTAAAGCCTGATAAGAATGCCTCAAAATTTGCGTAAAATACATTTTTAAGGGGTGCTTTAATACTTTTACTTAAGTAGATTTTTTCCACATGATACTTACTTTGACGTGAGTATTTTTTGCTCGTATCTATGCAAAATTGAGTACTTCTTCCGCCCCTGATCCTTATAGAGCAGGCCTATAAAAGTATAGCATGTCACTTTCTGTGAATCACCAGATGTAATTCTCTGTTCAAACATATTTACTTGACCTCATCTCTTTTCGTCCTGTCTCTTTTCACTCTGTCAGCTCTCTGTCTAAAGGGAGTTTTGCTCAATATAATTTGTTGGAATATGAAGTATTAACGTTTGTAGACGGTTCTGAAAGTCGTGTGCTGAAAGGGGCTTAGTTTGGGACAATAAAAGCTTCTGTTTATCCACATACCATGAGGATTTTATTATTACCATGTTTTGTGTGTATTTTTAGGTCCCATTCCATAATCCTCTTAGTGGACAGAGGTTTGAAACTGAACAAAATCACTAATGCAGTGTGTAGATTTTTGATTTCCAGGTTTTCTCAAAAAGTACATGTGATTTGGTCCAGTGGGACTTTGCATATTGCAAATATGACAAATGTGTGACAAAGGTGTGAAACACTGTATATTCATTTGAATCATCCATTGTCATTCAAAATTGAAATTGGTTGTTAAATTTTGAATCACATTTGTCACATCTAAATTATTTAAAATTAAAATTGAAAGACACAGTGATGGAAAGGGCTCATATATTATGCAGAGAAATAAAAAATATGACTCAATTATACAAAGTGTTGAATTAAATATTATCACATACAGTGGTGGAAGAAGTACTCCATTTTGTTACTTAAGTAAAAATACAGATAATGGAACAAAAAATACCCAAGCAAGAGTATCATTTTGTGCAGATTTTGAGATCTAATAAAGCTTTAAACGTAGTGATTTTGATAACGATTTGTGCTGAATTTTGTTCAGCAGAAACAGTTGTGTTGTTTTTTCTAGCTGTTTTTATTTGTATATTTTTTTTGTTATGAACGTGTTGAAAATAAACCCTCAAACTTTGCAGCAAGTCTCAAACTATAATAAAAAATGCTTTTCAGTTCTGTTAAAAAATGTAGTGGAGTAGAAAGTACAGATACCTTCTCTCAAATGTACACACTGTTAAATCTACATAAGTAAACTACAGATACCTAAAATCTTTACTTAAGTACAGTACTTTACTACCTTTACTTTGTTACGTTCCACCACTGACCCCATACAGTGTAGTGTCATTATGTGTGAATTGCATATCTATGTATGAGACAAGAGCCAAACTATTGCCTCTCTAATATGCCCGAGCAGAGTGCTGTCTGTAACCTGCACAGAGCCACTTTTAACAATATACTTTCTCAAAATAGCCTTGAAGGTTGAGATGCGTCAGAGCTTTTTCAAAGAGGTGAACCTGGTGCTCACCCTTCAGACACAAATATCCTGGACTATCGCAAACCAGCAATGAAATCTCATCAGTAAATAATGCATTCAAAGAGCCATACATTATGGATCTGCACGAATCCCCACAACACGAGGAGGGATTTGCGGTGAATATAGTTGGTGTGTTTTGCGTAGTCATCCCCTGCCGTGCTTAAGTGTGCTTTAAGTGCGGCTTGTCAGGAACAGTTAGGAGGGATTGTGATCGTTTTCATGTAGCAAGATACTTACAGCACTTTGAAAACTGCACTGGACCATGTATATAGAGTTTATCTAATGTGTTTAGCCCATAGAGAAAAAATGGGGAGGATGCACCAATTGCTTGTCTCCATGATGATGTAATTGAACGTAACTGATCCCTCGAATGTTCCACAGTACGGCATTAAACATCAATATTTTTAATCAATTGCAGGAGTTTATGTAGTTCTAAAATATCAAGAACAAAATCCTTCAATACTTGCCTCTCTAGATATCTGACTCCATGCAAATAGACAAGTTTAATGCCATACTGTGTAACATTACAGGCAAAGTAATAACATTTCCATGAAGACAAGCAGGTGGCAGACCCTCCACCTGAAAAGTCATAGTGGAATTGTGAAGGAAGTGATTACAGACCAGGTAGAGAGATGAAACAAGTTTTATCTGATGCGTGTTACTTTACCAAGAAGCCTCCTGTACTTATACCCTGAGAAAGGTACTATCTATAGAAGGCTGTTCCTTTAACTACTTAAACTAATTTTACATACTGCCTGTACATAAATGGGTAGACCGTTAACTGTTGCCAGAAGGTAGAATACGTCACTGAAGAGAATTCTTGCAGAGGTCTCTTGTCACAAAGCAAAAGTAACAGGTGTCAGTGAGGACATCTTAAAATAAGCACATGTAGCATTCTTACTGAGAAGCAAGTTCACCTCAAGTATAAGACACAGTATTCAACACACGGTTTAAGAGTAAAGAAATAAAGCAAAAATCATGCTTTCACTTTGTGCACCTTCAAGTGTCACAATATTTTTTTGGTAGTAGCTATTGAGAAACAACATAGAAAAGTAGGAGATATCGGACTAAACTAAATCCCACACGATTGGAAAAAATATGAATCTCCAACATAGTTCAATAATTAGTCCACAAAAACTCATCTATATCAAGACGTTTAATGTGATGGTTTGCCTGTAGTTTTTGAGAAGATATCTTAAAATCACTCATCAGGTGCTTGAATGAATATGCTAAGTATGTCTCAGTGTGCACAGTGCTTAGTGTAGCTCAATAGACCTGTCCTACAATCAGTGTAGTTAGCTCCTCCCTTCAGATAGATATACAGTAAGGCAGTGTCCAGCAGTGATCTGACCAGAACTGAACAAGCGGCTTGGATGAGCAGCAAAACGTCTTCACTCCTACACTTTTTGTCCAGTTGACAGATTTACAGCATAGGCCAGCAATGAATTTTAACAGACAAAAAGTACCTCTCTTTAGGGTTACAGCGTTTTTGTTTAGGCGTTTAAGTGCAGATGTCAGTGTTTTCTAGTGAAAGTAGATCAAACTGTCTCGCACGTCAGGAGCACATTTGACCTGCAGCGTGACAGAGGGCATTCATTTCTTCTCCTTTCTTGATCTGTAGCTGCCGACAGCCTGTACTGACAATTGTGTTGGATAAATGATGGTCTTAGGCTGGTTGTTATGACGATGCACACACATTCACTGTTGTGGGTCCCAAGCCTCAGGTGTTGCTGTGTGGTCGAGATACTGTGGCAGCTCTGATGAAAGAAAAGCAAATGTTAGGGTCAAAACTGGAAGGTAAATAATTGTGTTTTATCAGAGAGTTACTGTATACTGTATCAGCATCACAAACAATCATTACATTATATACTACGGCTTTTGTGTATATACTTTACTAAAACTGGCACGAGCATTTGGTTGCTTTATTGGAAAGAGAAAAGTTGTTTATGCAAGTGAAGTATTAGTTTGTATAATGTATTTATGTGAAAAAATGCACACATTGCTTTTATATAGGATCTTTCAAGGTACCCAGAGCACTTTTCATTTAAAAACTATTAAAAATTATAGTTATAATCTGTGTCACCTATGAATCATAATGTTATAATTTGGACATTTTAAATCACAATATTGACATAAAATGGAAGCTAATGTTGCTGTAATCACGTCATCAGAACAAAGAGCCGTGAAGTTGTCAGCACCTCCAATGGATAACTGCATATCACATTAGTGATTAGTGGATTTTTTTCATTTGTGCTAAAATGTGTATGTGACGCTGGCGAATTCTGTACATTTCACAGATTAAAAAAATGTCATTGTAAGTAAGTACAAACCAGTGGACGTATGTAGTCATAGTGAAAATATGTGTTGATGTGTCTTGATTAAAGTAGTATAAAGATTACTCAAACATCTATGAATCACACTAAATACTTCGAGAGGGTAAATGAGAAGGGGAAACAGCTATAACATGGTTAAATGCTCTGAAAAGTCTATTTTGCATAATAGGTTTGCTTTCATTAATTAATCATTATTTCACTCCATACTTGGTGGTCGCAAGCTACTACTGTAGTCACAGCTGCCCTGGAGCAGACTGATGTAAGTGAGGCTGCTAACTTGCAGCCCATCTGTCCACCACCAACACTCACACACCACATTTATAGTAGGCAGGGTGAGTGTCTTGCCTAAGGATACAACAACAGTATGAATTTTAGAGCCACTGGCACCCCACTGTTGAACTTGGTGTTCCCAGTTGTCTCCCATTCAAGTACTAACCAGCCCAACCCTGCTTAGCTTCTGAGATGATATGAGAATGGACATTGTTTTGAGGTTTGTATTGCATCTTGTATGAAATCGTGGGCTCCATGGTAATCTGCAGCTCTATTTTAACTGCATTTGACTCTAATTAAAACACTCACAAGTAGGTGGGGACTGCAGTGCCAGAGGGCCTTCTGTACAGAACGAGAAACTAAGTCAGGTGTAGCAAGTTGGAAGATTAACATATTAATTTTTGGTTTAATTTTGATTCAGACACAGCACTGACAAGGACTTATTTTATTAAGGTCAAAATAGCATGTTAAATATTGTCAGCCAGGCATTTGTTGTAATATTGCACATAGTTCTTACAGCCCTGGTTTTATCTGTATTTGTAACATTTTGTGTCCAGTAATTGCCCTCCAGCCTCAAGAGAGGCTCGATGGAGATCGATAGCACTTCTATCTCAGAGTGTCACTCGTTAACGAGGCACAGAGCGGACTGCGAATATGGCCAAAGCTAAACTTAGATTTGCCAAAGAAATTGCATTTTGCTCATCCAAATCATGTTTACACGAGTGGTAAATAAAAATATATCTTATTAATGTTCACAGCAGAGATGATTAAACAGCTTTTATAAAGTGAACAGAGCTGGTTGAGCTGACTGGTCCTAATTTGATTTCCACAGTGCCGATAGCATCTTTGAGGGACAGAGGCGGTGGGCTGGTCAGAGCCTTATCTTGTGATTAACAATGGAGCGGAAACCAGAGGAACAGCCTGGAGTTGAGAGAACACAGCTTTCATCAATGATGCTTTTGATGCTGTTTAAACTACAGACAGTCCATGGAAGACTTAGAAGATGTCATTGAGGATATTTTCTCACTGTGTTTTATATATCTTTATTTTCTTTGTAATCCCAGTGCAGCGTGGGTGATAGATGAATCAATCCTGAGCTGTTGAAGCTTAAAAAAACTCCTGGCATTGGCAGCAAAGGCTTATGTGCCCTTATAAGGACCCTGTGTTTAAAAGAGTGTGCAGCTGTGGGCTCACCTCAAGCACCTCTGTGTAATTGTGAGCGTCAGACCTCCCAGAGGCTGATCGAGGCTCCACAGTGCACAGGGTGTAACAGAGTTTTGACACAAAGAGTAACAGAGTTTAATATGTTTTGTCCTGTCATTGCAGGTACCTGGGGATCACGCGCCCTCTCACGTACCCGGCGCGGCAGAACGGGCAGCTCATGGCGAAGATGATTGTGGGAGTGTGGCTGGTGTCTGCCTCCATCACACTGCCCCCTTTCTGTGGCTGGGCTAAGAACGTCCACACCGCCGGAGTGTGCCTCATTAGCCAAGACTTTGGCTACACTATCTACAGCACAGCAGTCGCCTTCTACATCCCCATGCTGGTTATGCTGGTCATGTACTACAAGATCTTCAGGGCAGCCCGTAAGAGCGGGGCTAAGCATCGCTTCACCGACCTGTCCCGCCGTGAGCGCCTGGAAACAGTGACTAATGAGGCGCTCCGCATGCAGGGCCTAAAGCCCCCCGGGGTGGCTGAGGAGTGTGCTGCCCTGTCCCGCCTGTTGAACCGTGAGCGTAAAAACATCTCCATCTTCAAGCGGGAGCAAAAGGCGGCCACCACTCTAGGGGTGATTGTGGGGGTGTTCGCCGTGTGCTGGCTGCCCTTCTTCATCCTGTCCACAGCGCGGCCCTTCATCTGTGGGGTGGAGTGTAGCTGTGTGCCCATCTGGTTGGAACGCACCCTGCTTTGGTTGGGCTATGCCAACTCTCTCATGAATCCCTTCATCTATGCCTTCTTCAACCGGGACCTGCGCTCCACGTACCGCGACCTGCTCCGCTGCCGCTATCGCAACATCAACCGCCGCCTGTCTGCTGTGGGCGTACACGAAGCTCTCAAAGTATAACAGGGTTACATGACACAGTGCCCCTGCAGTGCCCTCTGGGGCTAAAAGGCCATCCTGTAGATAGACTGAGATCAGACTGGACACTCTGGAAGTGTCTCTGCGTCCTCTGCACTGGCCATCGCGTGGTGTATCTTTCTAAGATGGAGCGTTACAGTAAATAGATGATGAGCAAGTCAACTTTGTGCAACTGCCACACTTTTTTGTCTCTACAGTATTAGCTGAATAATATAGTGACAAAGGAATGATATATAAACATATTCAAACAGCAGAGCTCTGTAGAGAGAAGCAGTGTGGAAATAATGTCTGTAAATTACCCAAAAGGACATTTTGTTGTGGCACAGTTTCATCGGAATATGCATTATATATTTAATTTGGAAGTAAACACTTGAAGAGTGCTACTGTTCATATCTGTCCATTGCCTTTTACTTTCTACTCCACACTTTGACAACATGTAGATGCCAATGTAAAAGGGGAGAAATTAAAAGTTGTGCCATTAAAACACCTTGTGGTTTGGTGTCTGCATGAAACATATTTGTTAGTTAAGGCGCTGTAAGCAAAAGTTAAATTTTGTGAAAAGCAAATGACAATTGAACTCACCACGAACTGTTGTGAGAAACCTTTCACTCAGTGTCATCCCACAGTTGGCTTTTTATTTTATTTTTCTCACTAAAAACATGTTAACCACACAGAAAAGCTGCTGTTGCTTTAAGACTCCATTCTTATAACAGTATTTGAAAGAAGGTGATGTCCAATTGAAGTTTTAGTGAGTATTTATAACGTCAGTGGTTTGACAGTGTGTACTTTCTACCTCAATTTTGGAGACTTCTTTACCATTGCTCTGAAAAGATAAACTGCTATCTTGGATTGTTTTGTGATATATCTTTTACAACCTAATTCAGAAAAGCTGGGGCACTAGTAAAAATACCAACATTTTATTCACAATAAAACATAAACACAAACTTTGAAATGGTAGACATCCTGCTGCCAATGCTGAAAAAATGTGCTATTATTGTACCATATGAAATATATTTATATGCTTTTCAGCAGGAATTGTTTATGCTATTTCTATTGGCTTCTTATTCAGTGCCCCTACGTTTTTGAATTTAGGTTGTTATTGTGTGTCAAGTCACTCTTCTTCAAAAGGCTAGTTGGTCTGGTTTACTGCCTTGTTGTTGCCTTTAGTTACAACCTGAAGGGACAGTACGGTATTTCATCATGTTGTAAATAAAGTTTCACCTGGTTCGAACTTCATTTGAGTGTTTCAGAAGTCATGTATGTAAAGTTAAATGTTTTCCTACAACTAACCATCCAACCCACATAATATATCATACTCATTGTAGGGATACTAAATTGTAGTTATTTTCACTGATAACAAAGTACAATACTATCACAGTTGTTTAAACATGGAACTTAAATTAAATTATTCATATCCATAACATTTTTAAGCTGTCAGCAACTTCAGTAATTATTGTGATATAATTGTCAATTGAAATGATTTTGGTCTTGATAATCATAACACCAAATTTCAATATCGTCCCATGCCTAACACACTGACAGCACCAATACTGGAATGAGGAAGAATAAGCCTTGTAGCATATCTCGTAGCTTTCAAGGTATTTCTTTGTCTGATCTGAGCGAAGAAATGTCATTCATAACCAGTGGTGACATAGCTATTATTCAAAAGATGCTGAGGTATTAGCAAAAAGTGCCAGGATTTTTGTATCTAAGCTGCAAAAACAATAAGAGAAATTTGTTTAGAAAATGTGGTAATGGGCTTAATCAGAACCTACAATTATTAATATGGTTCTAACATTCTCGTGTCCATGCTTGTTGTCATACCAGAGAGGGCCAGTAGGTATCTGAAAATAATACAAGGTTCTTTTTGCGCTTCTATTAAACCACAGTAAAGGGTTTGCGTTAAATAATAATGCTTTGTGGGGCTTGTTCATAAAGAGTCAATATTACGCAATTTTCTGATCTGTATTATAGTGTTGTTTCCTCATCACAAACTCCACACACTTTCAGTAGAATCATGTACATGATTTCAGCCCTGATATTGCCAACCTCTACAAAAGAAAAAGCTAAACTAGCTGTTAACTTGAATACTACTGCTACAAGGTGAAACCGAGCATTTTGAGCTTTGAAGATGTGGACAGACTAATAATAAAGGCTTACTCCAACATGTGTGAATGAAACAAAACACAACTCCAGGTATGTTTTTGAGGAGGTAACAATATTCTAACATGGCTTAAACCTCACAAGAGTCAATTTGGTGTAATATAGGACCTTTAAGCATGGTTAACTAAGATGGCATTAAGAACTGGTGTAAAATCTATGCCATGTCATAGGGGACTAACTGAACATTAGTAGGCAGAGAATTGGCTTTTGCTGAAGAAAAAAACATTCTATTCATGTAACGTAATGTAGGGCATCGTGGGAGCAGTCCAAACATCCACCCTCCAAACCACTTCCTCTTAATCTTCTTAAGTGTTTCGGAAGTCACAACACAAAAGCATAATGCCTTCATAAAACTCAGACTCAGCTTTGACGAGTTACTTTTTCAACTTTGCTGTCACTGTCCAGCTGCTCGCATGTATTATAGATCAGTGCTTTGACATTGATTACACTTGGCCAAGTCTTTCACAGTTCAGTGGGCTGTGAACTCACTATTAGCTCATGCACTCATGTTTTAGCCTTATTGCCAAAAAATTATTTTGAACTCTATCCAAAATTAGACCTGGGTCATTTCTTTGCCGACATAGACAATAAAAAGGCATAACCTTTGCCAGCATGTTGACATTTAGCTTTTGCACATAAAAAAGCATGCAGCCATATTGAATCCCCAAAGAAGTCCAGTGTCCCTTGGGCCATGTCAACAGGCGTTACTTCTGGAGTCTAGGCAGCAGCATTGCATTGAAAACTATGTCATCCCTCTTTTGCCCAATGGGAGGTGAAAGGCAAATCTTTATTTATGATGTAATTTATTCATCATAGGGAAAAATAGAATATATTTTTCCCAAATACTGCCCACAGGCCCAACTGGCAGCAGTGACAGTTGTGGGGGCTAATACATGCGCTCATCTCAAACAGCTTAACCCACCCCAGTAATTAAGACAGGGAAAGAGATCTAAAGGCATGTCACTAATCATGTGGATATTTGGACATAGGCCCACACAGGCCCTTAAGACCAGAAGAGTGCGATAATGGAGAATAATTAAAATAATGCAATACAGAAAAACACCAAAGGTTATTTAAAATGCTTCTTTTCTGGTATTTTCTTCAAACTATCACATATGCAGATAATTATTCTACATTTTTTTCAATTGTAAACCACAATATTGGTTTAAATTGATCATCTTGGTCCATTAATGTCCTGTCTAAAACTGCACAACTGATTTACCAGTGAACCATGTATGGTATTGTGAAAATCTCTTAAAAAAAAAAAAAAAAAAAAAAAAGCCAGAGCTTAAATTACTACATCTCAAATCCCAAATCTCCCATTGAATGTTGTGTATGAAGGTGACCCTGGATTCATTTGGATCAATCCACCGTGCAAATCAGAGTTGTAATGTAATGTGGAACCTTATATAGCCAGCAGCCATATTCACAAATGTAACTGAACCATAACCGCAGCCTTGTTGAACAAGGCTTATTCCCCATTTCGCAGTCAAATTGCAGCTATAAATATCCCCTTGTAAACACATGTGTTAATCTGATTTATTTGGTTTGTCCTGAAATAGCAACTTCCTCCTACAGCCAGGAACAGTAGCCACACGCTACATCCTGTTTTATTGGCCAGGGGAGAATAACCAACAGATTTAGAATGATAAATGTACATTAATTCAGTGCAGAATCAATTAGTACATTATTTGGCCAACCCCAAAAATGAGAAGACCAAAGGCTATACAACATACAACCATAACTATACATTTTCAGCATCTTACCAAATACAAGAGTCACATTCATTTTATTGCTTCATTAGTCTATAAGTTATTTTGACGTGTTTGACCTTTATTGGAGGGTCAGTCCTGATTCACCCCTACATTGTAAGAAATTAGGAGACACATCAAGTAAGGACGCAAACTATTCTGGAAAAAAACATGTTTTTTACAGTCTATTTTTAGCTAAAAATTGTCTATTTTTAGCTAAACTCATCATTTTAGATGTACTACACAACTTCTCCACCACCTGCTTTTCTCATAGAGATATTATTGCTTTGCCTAATTGCCCTGAACTGTATTAATTCAATTACAGATGTTATTATTGCTCAAAAATGTCTTGAAAATCATACGTTTTATTGTGAGCAGGTGACTTACTTAGTCTGGTGTCATCTGCTTGTCTCTAGGGAGATACAAAATTTGAATGCCATACTGTGAAACATTACAAAAATATTTAAAACATTTCTAGACATTTTTTGTATATACCTGTCAGTGTGTGTAAAATGCATGTTACCTAAAGCTAGCAAAAGACAGATACAAGAAAATCCTGTGCTGACTTCGTATTGATTTGCCTGGTAGTACATTGTCTTTTTCACTCTGCTCGCGTAGTATCATGCTGTTGACTCATCACAGCCTTGTATTTTCACACATGTTCATTGCTCTGATGCCAAGACACTGAGCCGCCCACACAGTCATCTTGTATGGGATTAGCCTCTCCTTTGTTCTGCCCAAAATCTGTGATAAATATCCCACAGTGAAGAGTGCAGCGCAGACACATAAGCCACCATACTGTGCTCTCCAAATGACTCAATGGTATTTTTAAACCAAACTAACTTTATAAATATCATCTGATTTTGTGTCTGGGGGTTGATGGGGGACGAGCCTCCCATAGAATGCCCAATGCACTCTCCCGAGCAAATAGCAACTGTAGTGTTCAATATCAGACTACAATAAAAAAAGGAAAAAAAAAGTTCCATAGTAGGTTTTATAAATCACAACAGGGTGCTATCTATATTTAAATTTGTGTCTGCTCGCATCCATAAAAGCTTCTAAATTAACATAACTCAGTGAAGAACCCCCATAGCTCTTACAACCAAAAAGTTACAACAGGCATGCAATAAAAACATCAGAAAGTAATTGCAAAATAGCGATGTTTAATAGCATACTGTGGAACATTCTAACAAAGCAAATATATTCTCTTTGGAGACAAGCAAGTGGTGGATCCTACACCAGAAAAGTTACCTAGTACATCTTTAAACCCAGTCTACTATAAATTGAATACATTTCTCCAGTTACTTCGAGTATTATAGATTAATACTGGATTTGCTATGGTCATGTTCCATAAAGCAGGATATCACTGTGAGTAGTTTAAAAGTTTGATTTATTGGAAACACATGCATTAATTCATTAGAAGCCACACAGAAAGCTTCCTGTGTGGCTTCTAACAAATTAATGCATGTGGATTTTTAGATGGATTTTTAGGAATGCACTTAGCATAAATTATTCTTCCATTTCCCTCTAACTGTCTAAATATGAAAACCACAGCACATCGCAATGTATTTAAGATGCACAAAATGAAACTAGTGCAGCTATAAGGTTAATTGTGATTTAAATGTCATTACATCAAAGTGGTTCAGTTGGAGCAGAGAAAGCAATTCTGAATAGTGGACTATTGGGGGATATAACACTTATACTGCAATTGTTTCCTAGCTACAAACCATTTACCATAATGAGATACATTTGTGTAAAGCACCCTGTTCATAAGAAAGTGTCTTAATGGACTCAATGACATATTTTGTCTAAAAGCTAGCCAGGAAAGACTTTTAAAGATGCATAGTGGTGTTGTATTTTAGGATAATTAAGGTTGATTAATATAATAATCACTGGTATCAAGTGTTTAAAGGATTGTAATGTATGCACCATTATAGTACTTCAATGCATGAGAGCAGCGTGGTCATGTTTAAAACATTTTTTTTATTTTTTTATTCAGAGATCTGAGCTTGACTTACTTTCGACTAGCCTGAGCCATGTAGGTCATCATCCCACCCTTCTGAACGGTGTTTGCCCAGGACCAGCTGACCAATGTTCAACCATTGTTCACATTTCACGCTTCTCCACTTCAGCCTTCAAACTTCTTGTTTGAATATTTGCCACTACCACCAAGATGAGCACCATGCAGGCTGACCGTGGTGGGCTTCCTACTTGTTAAAAAGACAAAAAAAATGTGTATTCTTACTATGAGCAGGGTCGCTTGTCCACATATCTGACTTCTATCTTGGTCTGGTCCCATGCAAAACAATTGTATTTCAATGGAGTCAAGCAGGAAAGTTACAAAGTGCACCTTTATCCTATGCCACCTTTACAACTCTTGTCACATCTGCAGACTCTAGTGTAAAGTAACTTGGACAGCTTGCCAGTGTCAGTGTGTAGCTGGAGTGAGTTGGACAGTGTTAGTGCACTCTGACAGAGCACAGAGGTACTTTTCGACACATGGAGTTGGTCCCATTGGAGCCCCATCCACTTAGAGCAGCCATCCATCTACACCTGGCTCCTGATCACAGCAGCACTGAGCCGGTTATCCTGACATCCACTATAGTGTCTGTTCTATTCTCTCTCCAGGGAGTCCAACAGTGCACTGCTCCTGGCGGCCAGTCATGATCAAGAAGATATGACAACATAATAGCTCCAAAAAAGGGCATATCCGTCAAGGGTCGACAGGAAATATTGGAATAATTGTGCTCTAACTATTCTATTTTTTATGGTTTTATCTGTTTCAAATAACAGCTAATGCAAGAAATACTTGAAAAGCAAAGCAACAAATAATAATAAATTGTTGTATATATTCAAGGAAACGTATCATATCGAACTGACTGATATACTGTGGTGCTTTTTGAAATTCTGTTTTATTCATGCATGTTTAAGTAATTCTGTACTGCCCCGTTGTATATGAGGCATGATTGCTTAGGAAAAAAAACGTTTTCACCTACCCCCTATTACTGCCCAAAGCCCTGTACTTAAGATATTTAGACTCCGGACCATGCACACATTTCAAAACATGTTGCTTAGACCAAAATAAATAAATAAACACATACATACATAAAATATGGTGGTGGTTACCAGGGCCGGCCCTAGCTTTCAGGCGGCCTCAATCAGACTGAAAACATCCAGAATGTCACAACAACCACAAGAACAGCAGACAAACATATAAGGGGGGTCAAGATTTTTTTAATTCTAGAAATTTCTCCTTCATTTTTGGTGGATTTTAATGTGTTCCAGTTGGCGACAGTGGGCTTAAATGGTCCTTGCACCGATGTAAACACATAGCTGCTTTCACCTATGCCCAGGCAGCAGTAGATATTTTCCTACTATAAATATAAACCAAATATAATTGTTTTAGAGGGATATTTAGGCTGTTGTAAACACACAAGCCCTGTGTCCAATAAAACTTGATATATTATATTATTTTCAATATAAATGTATTAAGCAGCTGTTTAGTCTGCTTATAGACTGGGCCCTGGCAGTTACAATGCAGTACTCACCAGATTGTCTGCTTTTTTGTGATAAATCAGTAAAGAGGTGGGAACCACTAACACAACACAATATATATTCACAACATACTGTGAATCCTATGTTACATGTATGACCTTTCTGTAATGCTTGTGATGTCAGAAAGTATTCATTTTGCCAGGAAATCTTGTAGTGACTTAAGGCTGACCTGAACACATGTGTCAAGTGGCCACTAGCTGTGACAGTTTGGCCAAGTTCTATTCTTAGTCCTGCAATATACAGATTCATCATTCCATGAAGTAATTTATTGTGCCATAAGATAGCTGTTCAATGTTTAGAAGATGGTGGGCTATGAAGGATCTGTTGAATGCTTAACACTTACATATGACCTATACAAAATGGGTACAGCTGTACTAAAATATATTTAAAAACATGCAACACGCAATATGGCCTTTTTGACAATATGGCCTTACTTTAGATATTATTTTTGATTAGATCAGAAAATATCTTTCCATTTTGACCTTACTATATCTCAGACCTGCCCCTCCCCCTCCCTTGTCTGTGTGGATCTCCTATTGCATGTGTGCCCTTTGCAGAGGCGTGTTGGTGGAGATGGCTGGACGTGGCTCATGCGGTCCATCTGACCTTCAAAGAAATGCTCTTCCTCTGACCGACCGCAGATTTCAATGCTCACTGACACACGAGGCTACATCTGCCATCAAGTGGGATCCTGCACCAATCAGCTGCTCCACACATATTGATTTCAACATACATGACCAGAAGAAATGATTTTCTGAGGTGAAAATAAGTATGTGTCAAATATGTTTTTTCTTACACAGTCTATAAAAAAATACTAGCTGTTCCTGTTATAGCAGGTAACTGGAACGCAGTAAGCATTAGAAGATGCCATATAAAGTCTTCTGTATAAACGTTTATTTTACAGTATTGTCCAGTACTATTATCCCCACATAGTGCATAATTCTGCTGATTGCATTCTTTCTTCATTTCCAATTTTGTGAACATTTTAATGAATTCAAATTAATCAGAAATATGCAGACAACATTAATTAATTAATTAATTAATAACATCACCCGCTCTGCCTACTTTCACCTCCGCAATATCTCTCGTCTCCATCCCTCTGTCACTCCTCACACCTCTGCCATACTTGTTCACAGTCTTGTCACCTCCCGGATTGACTACTGTAACTCTCTCCTCTATGGTCTCCCCAACAAATCCCTCCAGAAACTGCAGCTTCTCCAAAACTCCGCAGCCCGCATCATCACCAAGACCCCATCTTCCCACCACATCACCCCCATCTTCCAAGAACTACACTGGCTTCCCATAAAACAGAGAATCCACTTCAAAATCCTCCTCACCATCTTCAAAGCTATCCATAACCTGGCCCCACCTTACATCTCTGACCTCCTCCACATCTCCATTCCCTCTCGCTCCCTCCGCTCCTCTTCCTTTCTCCAGCTCTCTGCTATCACCATGGGGGACAGAGCCTTCAGCTGCTCTGCTCCCCAGCTCTGGAACTCTCTCCCTCCTGACCTCCGCAACATTGACTCTCTTCCACTTTTCAAATCCAGACTCAAAACCCACCTGTTCACACAATCCTACACCATATAATCAGTCACTCTCACCATCATCCAGTTTTGTATCTCTGTTTTATCTGTGAATATGTGTTTTTAACTTTGTCTTGTACAGTGTCCTTGAGTGTCCTGAAAGGTGCTTTCAAATAAAATGTATTATTATTATTATTATTATTATTATTATTATTATTATTATTATTATTATTATTATTATTATTATTATTATTATTATTAAAATCATACCTCATGATGAGTCACATGCTTCACCCGGGCTGCTCCTTCACTCCCATCTACTTCCTCAAACCACCAGGAAGCCCAAGCAACCCCAGACTCTGTATTCAGCAATTAGCAATTATTTATTTAAGTTTTGTATCTGCAGAAGAGAGACAGAGCTAAAAGTGCAGCTGAACTCCCATTCTTTTTACCTGCATCTTTGCAAAGGACAGATTAAAAGGGTCAGTTGACAACTGAGCTATGTCCACAATACATATTTGGTCTGATAACATGGCTCTTATTATGTAAGAAGTCTCTACCATGCACCAGTCTTATTTGAGCAAGCTTTATTTGACAGCAGGGCGCCTTGTGTGTCCCAGATGGTATGGATATGCAACAACCAAACCATTTGCACATATTTTTCAAATAGGCAGCCACTCACGTGTCTGACAAATATTAATATTTATGAATGGCAACTGTTTACGCTAAAAAAAATGTGGGCAAACAATGTGCACTATTAACTACATTCTGCATTAAATACCCTATATGTAATGCAACCAATTTTCAAGTATTATTTATGTGATGTATGTGATATTCTTCCTGGCCTGCTGGCCACTGTCAGTTTATTTATGCCTGTCACTCACTCAAAGCATGACACAGAATAGCCAACTGTCGAATGAAATGAAAGGAAGGCAAGGTAAGACAATTCGTGCACAAAGTAATTCTAAGTACTTTACAGAATAAGATAGATCACAATAAAAAAGCATTAATAATCATAAAATTAACATTGAAAGAGAAAAGTGCAGAATAAAAACCTTTCAGACACAAAGACAATGGTTGAGCATAGAGCTGCATTAAACAGTAAAGCATCACAATATCATTGCTTAATATTTATGGCTCAGCCTTCACTCTCTTCCAAACAGTTAAATGTAGTGATGTTACCAGTTAAAAAATATTTACATTGTGTGAACAGTACAAAGAGAGTGAGAAGTCCCACTGGAGTCTCTAAGGGACCAGGCAACAGGAGGCTGGTTTAAAGAAAGAAAACTCCAAGATCCAAACCAAATGTTACAAAATGATGAACTTGACTGTGCTTTCAAATTTTGCACCTCAACTAAAATGCAGTTGAGGTGCAAAATTTGAAACTAAAATGCACCCCTCCCTGAACCGCCACCTTAACGTGGTGGAGGGGTTTGAGTGCCCGAATGATCCTGGGAGCTATGTTGTCGGGGGCTTCATGCCTCTGGTAGGGTCACGCATGGCAAACAGGTCCAGGGGGACGGGTCAGACAAAGAGCGGTTCAGAAGCCCCCTATGATGAGTGTAAAAACAAGGCCGTTTACGTCGCCCGGACCGGCATTACCGGGGCCCCACCCTGGAGCCAGGCCTGGGGTGGGTGCTCGACAGAGAGCGCCTGGTGGCCCCGTGGGGAAAGGCCCGGCCGGGTTCAGCCCGAAGGAGTGACGTGGGGCCGTCCTCATGTGGACCCACCACCCGCAAGAGGATCCGTAAGGGGCCGGTGCTTGAAGATCTGGGCGACAGTCGAAGGCGGGGGCCTCGATGACCGGATCTCTGGACATGGAGACTGGCTCTGGGGACATGGAATGTCACCTCGCTGGGGGGGAAGGAAGGGGGGAGCAAGGGGAGCTTGTGCGGGAGGTCGAGCGTTACCGACTAGATATAGTCGGCCTCGCCTCCACGCACAGTTTGGGTTCTGGAACCCAACTTCTTGAGAGGGGCTGGACTCTCCATTTCTCTGGCGTTGCCCACGGGGAGAGGCGGCGAGCTGGCGTGGGCTTGCTCATTGCCCCACAGCTCAGCCGCTTCGTGTTGGGGTTCACTCCGGTGAACGAGAGGGTCGCGTCCCTGCGCCTTCGGGTCGGGGACAGGTCTCTCACTGTTGTGTCGGCCTATGGGCCAAACAGCAGTGCGGAGTACCCGGCCTTCTTGGAGTCCCTGGGAGGGGTACTAGACAGTGCACCAACCGGGGACTCCGTTGTTCTCCTGGGGGACTTCAACGCCCATGTGGGTAACGGCAGTGACACCTGGAGGGGCGTGATTGGGAAGAATGGCCTCCCTGATCTGAACCCGAGCGGTGTTTTGTTATTGGACTTCTGTGCTAGTCACAGTTTGTCCATAACAAACACCATGTTCGAGCACAAGGGTGTCCATCGGTGCACGTGGCACCAGGACACTCTAGGTCGGAGGTCGATGATCGACTTTGTTGTCGTGTCATCTGACCTCCAACCGCGTGTCTTGGACACTCGGGTGAAGAGAGGGGCTGAGCTGTCAACCGATCACCACCTGGTGGTGAGTTGGATCCGCTGGCGGAGGAGGAAGCCGGACAGACCTGGCAGACCCAAGCGTATTGTAAGGGTCTGTTGGGAATGCCTGGCAGAGCCCTCTGTCAGAGGGGTCTTCAACTCACACCTCCGGGAGAACTTCTCCCTGATCCCGGGGGAGGCTGGAGACATGGACTCCGAGTGGGCCATGTTCTCCACCTCTATTGTCAATGCAGCCGCTCGTAGCTGTGGTCGTAAGGTCTGTGGTGCTTGTCGCGGCGGCAATCCCCGAACCCGGTGGTGGACACCGGAAGTAAGGGATGCCGTCAAGCTGAAGAAGGAGTCCTATCGAGCCTTGTTGGCTCGTGGGACTCCTGAGGCAGCCGACGAGTACCGGTGGGCCAAGCGTGCCGCGGCTCGTGCGGTCACAGAGGCAAAAACTCGGGGTTGGGAGGAGTTCGGGGAGGCCATGGAGGAGGACTGTGCTTCACCAACACTGTTTACAGTGCGGGTGGAGAGCTGCTGACCTCGACTGGGGGATGTTGTCGGGCGGTGGAAGGAATACTTTGAGGATCTCCTCAATTCCCCCGTCATGTCTTCCGAGGAGGAAGCAGAGACTGGGGACCCGGAGGCGGACTCGTCCATCACCCTGGCTGAAGTCACTGAGGTGGTTAGCAAGCTCCTCGGTGGCAAGGCTCCGGGGGTGGACGAGATCCGTCCTGAGTACCTCAAGTCTCTGGATGTTGTGGGACTGTCTTGGCTGACACGTCTCTGCAACATCACGTGGCGGTCGGGGACAGTACCTGTGGAATGGCAGACCGGGGTGATGGTCCCTCTGTATAAGAAGGGGGACCGGAGGGTGTGTTCCAATTACAGGGGAATCGCACTCCTCAGCCTTCCCGGTAAGGTCTATTCCAGGGTAGTGGAGAGGAGAATCCGAACGATAGTCGAACCTTGGATTCAGGAGGAGCAGTGTCGTCTTCGTCCAGGTCGTGGAACACTGGACCAGCTTTATACTCTCCATCAGGTCCTCGAGGGCTCATGGGAGTATGCCCAACCAGTCCACATGTGTTTTATGGATTTGGAGAAGGCATTCGACCATGTCCCTAAGGGCTGTCCGCTCCCTGTATGACCGGAGCAGGAGCTGTGTTCGCATTACCGGCAGTAAGTCAGACCTGTTCCCGGTGGATGTTGGACTCCACCAGCGCTGCCCTTTGTCACCGGTTCTGTTCATTATATTTATGGACAGAATTTCTAGGCGCAGCCAGGGGCCGGAGGGGGTCTGGTTCGGGAACCACAGGATTTCATCTCTGCTGTTTGCGGATGATGTTGTCCTGATGGCTTCATCGAGCCAGGACCTGCAGCAGGCACTGGGGCGGTTTGCAGCTGAGTGTGAAGTGGCTGGGATGAGAATCAGCTCCTCTAAATCCGAGGCCATGGTTCTCGACCAGAAAAAGGTGGTTTGCCCTCTCCGGGTGGGTGGTGAGTCTCAAGTGGAGGAGATCAAGTATCTCAGGGTCTTGTTCACGAGTGAGGGAAGGATGGAGCGTGAGATTGACAGGTGTCCGTTGTGGTAAAGAAGGAGCTGAGCCCAAAGGCGAAGCTCTCGATTTACCAGTCAATCTACGTTCCTACCCTCACCTATGGTCATGAGCTCTGGGTAATGACCAAAAGGACAAGATCGCGGATACAAGCGGCCGAAATGGGTTTCCTCCGCAGAGTGGCTGGGCGCACCCTTAGGGATAGGGTGAGGAGCTCAGTCACACGGGAAGAGCTCGGAGTAGAGCCGCTGCTCCTACACGTTGAGAGGAGCCAGCTGAGGTGGCTCGGGCATCTGCTCAGGATGCCTCCTGGACGCCTCCCTAGGGAGGTGTTCTGGGCATGTCCCACCGGGAGGAGGCCCCGGGGAAGACCCAGGACACGCTGGAGGGACTATGTCTCTCGGCTGGCCTGGGAACGCCTTGGGATCCCACCGGAGGAGCTGGAGGACGTGTCTGGGGTGAGGGAAGTTTGGGAGTCCCTGCTTAGACTGCTGCCCCCGCGACCCGGCCCCGGATAAGCGGAAGAAAATGGATGGATGGATGGACTAAAATGCACATTGTGTCTCTCATATTTACCTCATAGTTTAGTTTTAGGCAGATATTTGGTGCTATGTAAATAAAGCTACAAAGGCAGTGGCTGTGATTACATGCACAGCAAAATCTGATTATTATCTGATTTCTGGACCACTAAGATAATTTAAATGATATGCACTGAACTGCATATCAAAAAGGTAAGTAAGTACTTAAACTGAGCATGATCAGAAATACACCACATGATATTTGATTTTCCATGACATTTTAATAATCTTGTAACTCCAAAAATCTGATAATAATCTGATTTTGAGTGAGGTTGTAACTGCTGCTTTTGCTTGTACAGAAAATAAGGCTCTTCTGTTTTGAAAGTGCTTCATTGAACAGTCCATGTTTGGGGCACATTATAAGAAGATCAACAAAGTTCATTATATAGTATTGGGGGTTTTGTGATTTCTGTTTGTGTATTGTGGATAATGGAGTAATTGAAAACACATAAAAAGCTCATGAAAGCTCAACCAATAAGAGAATGTGTTTCACAAATGGGAACTCGATATTGGACTGAATGTATAAAAAGTGAGGCACATGTGTCACTGCCCAGGTCTGGTATTCTTTAGGGTAGGGCCCGCTTGTGTCTTTGCTAAATATGTTAGCAACATTATTATTGTTGTTATATTAAAACCGTTGTACTTTCTCATGTATGAAGTTGTGAAATCATATTTTTTTATTCAGCTCAACCTCTACAGTTCTGATGGTTGGTCAGGATCAGAACCCACAACTTACCGGGAGAACGTAACCATTTGTCCAAGTATGTGGATTTTTGCTATACACCCAAAACCACCTCAGATCATTTTATTATTCAGTACTGACTCAAAGAATCACAGCTCGTTTTTGCTTGGAGGCTGAAATAATTACCCAGTGTGAAGAACAAAACACAAAAGCTTGACTCACCACTAAATAATAGTAATAGGTGCCACTGAGCCGCCAAACCCACAATTACTAATAACAAAAAAACTTTGATATTATCACTTTGGAAAGGTGCTACAAATCCTGCTCCCTCCCTGTGAGATATAAATGATCATTTTTTTCCCCTTGCGATATGGAGCGAAGTGTAGAAATACTCCAAAGGATGAATCACCCAATGGGCATAAGAAATCACACCTCTGGTTTCGACGCCCGCGCTTTTCACACTCGTCTGAGGCTCGATTCAGGGAGACATAAAACCCTGACAATTTGTGATCGTTTCATGAAGATGTTATCCTCTTGTCAGATCCAGTGTGGGAAAAGGCTCGATCTTATAAAGTGGTAGAGAGGAGAATCGGAGGGCATCAGCAGTAGACAAGGCGAGTTCTGCAGCAGTTTGAATTGAATGCCACAAGGAGTAACTTTCAATTGTACAGACATGCCTTTTGTGGTAAACATGGCTGCACTTGGGGTGTCATCAGGAGCAGTGCAGAGTGTGCTTTAGGGGCCATCAGCATCAGCATTTTTTCAGAGGACATCCAGTTTATTCAAAAAATTTTAAATCCCATGAAGTTCAAACAAGAAAGAATCCCACACATCCAAAAGTGTATTTATAGTGCAACGTTTCAGCCGTGTGGCTTTCTTTAGGCCAACAGAATTTTGCCTGAAGAAGACCACACGGCCACACATTGCACTATGAATAAAGTCACTTTTGCAAGCATCGGTGTGCGGTGAGCAGGATTCTCTTTTGTTTTAAGTTTGTTGGGTTACTACCATTCATCCAAGACACCCGCCACATGATGTACAAGGTCCCTGCTCCTTTCTCAATCTCATATAGTTCAGAGATTTTATAAATTATTACCAACATTTAAACTTGTGAAGAACAGCATTTTTGAAACTATAAACTTAAGCCAATACCTTTGCATGTTTCAGTGTTATTAACTGAATTTCAATGTTGATTTTGTTTTTTATGTGCGTTTGTATTTAAAGAGGGAGTGATATCTAAAACATTTTATCATATGTCAGGTGTCTGTGGTGCTGACATACACACAGTTCAGTATGTGAAACCAAACTAGCTCCGGCCTTCCTAATCAAAGTGCCATCTGTGTGACGTGGCTGGTAATATTTACCGCCCGGTCCTGGAGGAGGAGGAGATCATTAAACCCCAATAAGTGGAGCTTTGATTTGACATTAACTCTGCGCTGTATTTAGAGCAGCCTCTCCGGTGTCCACACACACACATCTATATGCAGGAGTCAAACAAGGCTATGCACAACATCCTCACCTAATCTACCTGCTGCCGACTTTTATAATGAATGTCTCCATGTATTTTTGGCTTTCTCAATAAGATGAGAGATTATTAGTTATTGTTAAGTATACACATGACTTACTCAGCTCTGAAGTCAGGGTACCCAAGTTTTTTCCATCTGTAGATTTTGTGTCAACCTACTTGGCCAAAATCCCCCTTCATACAGGGGAACAGGGTAGAGCAGTGATCTTCTAGATGTTTGTTGAAATAGTTGGACCATTACTTTGCAAGTTTGTACATAATGCAAATAGCACACTGTCCTTTTGTGTGAATTGCTTTAAAGAGTGTTTGGATAACTATGAGCACGGTAACATTTATCCTCACAATAGTTTATAAACATTACTGAGCAGGTCAAACGATGCAGTATGCTCTTATTTACCCAGCCTATAAAAAGATTTCTCTTAACATGTATTTTTAACACCTTCCCTCTGGCCCTCTTGGCAACGTCTTAACAAGTGAGGCTAATTCTAATTTACATCTTTTAGCATTTTGTGATGCTTTTATGCAAAACAACTTACAATCAGTGCTTCTCACGTAGAGAGCAATCACAATCATGAAAACCTTGGGTAAAGGCAAATAATATTACTGTAAAACAGCTTTGTGCCTATGCCACACATCATATAGCACCATTATTGTCACCAGAAAACACATCTGTTCTCACCTTTGTTGAGAGTATTTTTCTCATTCAATAGGGGTTAACATTCTGAGCTGCAGGATATGAAAAGCTTTTTCCTGGTAGAGTTATTCACATCCCAAGCACGATTTTCAACACTTGAATACCTCATGAAGTAATAAAAAAACATGATTGAGGTGCGCACACGTAGCAGAGGGAAAACCAGAATGGATTTCCTGCCATGACCGTGTCCTATAATCACTTCTGGAAGCTGCATTTACAATATTTCTGATACAAGCGGTGCAGGATGTCAGAGGTTGTGCTCCCAATCTATTCATGGATTAAGTGTAATTTTCATAAAATAAAAAATAAGACTGCAGTAGATCAGTTTTGTTTCGCATGCAGTCAACACTCATTTCAGTTTGCCAGCATGAAAATGTTGTGTTTTGTAGCCGTGTGTTTATTAAATTGTAGAGTGAGAGGTGTGCCGAGGTTAAGGTGACTGAGTGGAAAATGCTCCTCATATTCACCTGCAGTGTGAGGTTCAGTTATTACTATTGGAAGTTCCACAGTATACCACTGAACTTTTATCTATCACCATGGAGACAAGCAGTGGATGCACCAGGTCAAGTTTTCTTTCTTTTTTTAATTGAATAAATAGATTATAAGGTGGTGAGGAGCGACACAGTTTCAATGAGGCTAAAACTAAATAAATTGCTCTGTCTTCGAAGTTTAGTTTAGTTTAGTTTTGGCTGCAGATTATTCAGATAATTATAGTGAAGGTGTATGGAGTTAAAGAAAACACAGTGAAGCATTTCCTGTATTACCATATGACATCACAAGGTGGAATGGAGTGTTTTCTGTTTGGGAGAAAGGGTTTGTTAAATAGTGATGTGATGTTCATGAACGAGTCAGCTCTTTTCAACAGTTCCTTAACGTGAACGGGTGGAACTGGATCTGACTGTTTAAAAGAACCAAATCTTTTTCTTTCAAATTGTTATGCATTTTTATCCTGATTAATGCTGAATGAACACAAGAATCAGCAGAGCAGGCAACACGAGTGAGAGCTTCATGCACAAAAAACATATCTGACAACTTTTTGTTTTATTTATTATTATTGTAGTGTAATGTTTTATTTAGATTATGCATCATTTCAAGGGGTAAACACACTCCCACTCTCAGTTTGAACCATTTTTAAATAGATCTTAGTCTTAGTCTTAGCTTTAATTTTCTGTCTGTGATTAGTTTGTAGATAAAATTCGTTCTCACACTGGCTTCTGTCATATAAACAAATACTAAAAGAGTCTTTTGAATGACTCTATGAAATGAGATCCAAAACAGCCAAAAGTCCCATCACAATTTCTATTCTAAAAAAAAAAAAAAAAGTTCTATTCTAAAAAAAAAAAAGAAAAAAAAAAAAGTTTTTTCCCAAATGCCATAACCCTGTTGAACTCACGTATGCACTGACCTCTGACTTGTGCAATGTTTAAAATAGTGCAATATTTTTATTGAGTGCATTAAGGTTGTTTGTGTGCAATATTTCATATTTAATATAGTGCAATATTTGATTCAGTGCAATATGTCTGAGTGCAATATTTGATACAGTGCAATATATTTAATGTAGTGCAATTTTTAACATAGTGCAATAATTTTTATAGTGTAATACTTGCTCAGTGCAGCATGTGACTCTGCAGTATTCACTGTAAATCTTGCTGAGAGTTGTAGTCTGGGGTGTTTTAATGTTTTAATGTTTTAATGCTTTAATGTTTTAATTGTTCCATGTCTGTTTGTATTGAAGGGTGAGTTGTTTTTAATCTCGCTGTGCATGTGTATGGTGTTGTACATATGTATAGTGACAATAAATGCATTCTATTCTATTCTATTCTATTCTACAACAAAAAAAACAAAAACAACTAACATTATAACAGAAAATAGCGTAATATATACACTTTAATGCCATATTCTGTGCACATAACATGACTTATAAGCACCCACACTGCTCCAACTTGAAATTTCAAAGGTGTGAGTAGCTTAAAGTGCACAGCATTCATTCATACATTAAACATAGAAAACAAAGAAAACATAATACAATTTTTAAAAGCATTAGTCATCACATCCATAGAAGACATATGCTTTCAAACTGTACAGTGTATACAGGTTTAACAAAAGCACTATAATCCCGTCATTATCAGCGTGCAAATGTGTGCCAGATGCCCCGCTCCTCACCTCCAATGTCGTTGTTCCTTTGGGATCCCGAGGCTTTCAAAAGTTGTGAAGAAAATATTGTCCCCGTGGAGAGGGAGGTTGAGCACAGGTCAGGCTGATCTAATTAGCATACTGTATCTCCTGGGGAACATCTGCAAATCCTACAAATACGAGGTCAAAAAAGAGGAGTTTGAAATAGACAAGCGTTTGAATGCAGCTCTATTGGACTGAGAACAAGTCATTCCAAATGTGTTGATTCAATTATTCACTGTTATTCACTCCCACATTTAGGACTGGTTTTATTTGTCTGTGGGAGATTTAGGTGAGAATGTTGCATTTTCCAGTGTATGATGTTTTGCATAAATTAGGTATATTCATAGAGTTGTCTTCAAAGCAATGGATGGAAAGTTGTACCATAACATTTGAACTATAAACACACATAGCAAAAGTGAAGCTGAGTAGTAAGTACTTTGATTGTTCATGATAACGTACTAGCAATAGATCTGTAATCTTATTTGGTTACTCTTATTTCCAGTATTTATAATAGTAACTAAGTAGGTTCTATATAAATTAATCTGATCTTAAAAATGACACTACCTCCAATATCACATTAATACAAGTCAGAAGAAGTGTCTTGCCCAAGGACACATAGACATGAATGTACTGGTCAGAGCTGGGATTAGGTTTATGGGGAAATGCTCTACCATCAGTGGTGAAACGTAAGAAAAGTGAGATCCCTGAGGGTTTATTTTTAACACGATCATAGTTTAAGCAAATAAAAATATACAAAGAAATTAAATTATTTCTATTCAACAAAATTCAACACAAATCTTTATCAAATTCACTACAGAAATATACTCCTTACTCATTTGAGTGTATTTTTAAATTAGTACTTTAATACTTTTACTTAAGTACATTTTTTTCATGTTATACTTTAAATTATACTTGAGTATTTTTTGCCCCTGTATAAAACTGAGTACTTCTTCCACCACTGTCTACCACTGAACCAACCGAGCTGCAGATCAGGCTGTACAATACTACTCTAAATCGTTTGGTCATACTGATGAATCTCAATTCTTTATTTGATTTTTCTTTGTCCTTTACATGAACATGAATAATACAAACTTTTCATTATTACCAGTTAACGGAGAATATGTCAAATTTTTCCTTAAAAGTCTCAACTCTAAACCACACTCTTTTACTGACAGGACTGACTGTCAACTTCTCAGTTCAAAAGAGGCAAGCTGATTGTGAATTAAAAATGACTGTATCTTGATATTGATTAAAAATGGATTCATTGCACAGCCCTACTTACAGTTAATGGTTTTATTTCTAGAACTTATGCCAGTGTTGAGAGATTATTTCTTGACTGCATGACAATCTAATCAAAATGTAACAGAGACAAAACATAAATAAACATCTGTCTATGAAGGAGAGATGACTAGGGCGCAGCGAAAATGTGTTCATCAGCTTTACTTTCATTTGAATGGTAACACTCCTGTATGGGCCTCTTTTCAAATAGCACCATAGTGACAGTTCAAAGTGTGGTGTCCGTGGGCCTGACCAAACAGAGCCGTTTCCTGTCCATGTGAGTGACGGGTGAATGACAGCTCCAGACTGACAAAAATCCACTGGGCAACGCAAGACAGCACTAATCTCTACAGGCAACAAACACCCCACAACACCACGGCAGTGTTTAGTGAGGATAGCAGTTTATTCTGTATGTTTAACCCTTATGTTGCATTAGGATCAAATTTGACAATTAAGACACAAAGTAGTGACTGTCATAATATCCTCAGAAAACCTCCATTATACTTGTGAAAACACCATTAAAAGTGACATTTGTGTGCTTCCTGCTTGTAGGTATCATTTGAAGGACTTTAGATTATGCAAATTAATGATTAAATTGTTAACTGCTGTGAAATGGTCCTCGTTTTTTATAATTCTGAAATAGTCAATTGTATGTACTCATGTATTCATTTTAAAAATGGTCAGTTTTTGCGTACCACTACTGAGAGGAGGAGGTTTGATCTGCAGACACAATCAATTTGAACTTGCCTGCAAATCCTGAATGATATCTCTTTATATTTTTATACAGAGCGTTATCAATCTAGTCACCATGCCCTCCATTGCGTCTCAAACAGAGTCATGTAATCAGATTAGTTTTTCAGTGATTCATATGAAACGAAGAAGCTCATTGGCCACCTATCATTTACAATAAAATCACTTTTCCCTCACCTCAGATTAACAAAGTTTTGATTCTGCAGAGATCCGCAGTGTTTTTCAGTTCCCTGTGAAAAACACTGCAGATCTCTGGCCCAAACAAAAGTTGCCACCTGGATTTAACTACGCAAATAGGTCCGAGCCTCCTCCAGTTGGTCAGGTCTTGGTTCAGCAACAGTCTGCGTTCAAAGAATGAGATCAGCTGACACCTGAATATACTGAATGACCAGGTTATTCCATCAATGGATTTTTTCTTCCCTGATGGCACGGGCATATTCCAAGATGACAATGCCAGGATTCATTAGGCTCAAATTGTGAAAGAGTGGTTCAGGAGCATGAGACATCATTTTCACACATGGATTGGCCACCACAGAGTCCAGACCTTAACCCCAGTGAGAATCTTTGGGATGTGCTGGAGAAAGCTTTGTGCAGCGGTCAGACTCGACCATCATCAGTGTAAGATCTTGGTGAAAAATTAATGCAACATTGGATGGAAATAAATCTTGTGACATTGCAGAAACTTATCGAAACAATGCCACAGCGAATTCATGCTGTAATCAAAGCTAAAGGCGGAACAACAAAATATTAGAGTGTGTGACCTTTTTATTTTGATGGTGACTTTTTATTGGCCAGGCAGTGTATTTTTTCCTTTCTTTTTTCCTCAAAAGCAAGCCACATTTGTTTTGATACAGATGAACCATGCATGTCCCTGAATGGCTAATACACCTGTCAAACATGTCCATCTGGAGTGACCAAACTCATCTCGCAAAGTATTGAAGAAATGTGTATTCTGCATCCAAGGAAAATGTTAACAGCAGTTTGAATCAATGTGAGGGTTAGAAAGTGAAAATAGAGAGCAGAAAAGTGTCATGAATGCATTGGTGCGTGATGGTATATGGTCTATATAACATCTGCACATTTCCTATAGGTGACACTTAAATCTATATGTGTGAAAATTACATCACTAACATGCATGAGTAAGTGCAGTCACAACCACCCTAGGATTGTTTAAATATAGATATATAGTATGTGCGTTTGGAGCAGCAGATGAAAATCCCTGCTCAAAAATCCTTGTCTGAAGTTTCATCACCGTTTGATTTGTACGACACTGTGTATTTCAAAATGTACAACATCAACAGTGAGAGATGAATGGAGGAGGTATGTGTGCTGAAGCAGACATGGAATAAGAGAGATGGGTCGTAAGACACTGCAAAAAGAGATATAAATGTTAGGACACATCTGGGAAATGACTTCTACTACTTACTATTAATATTACTAAATTCTACTTACCTCTATTCATGGCTTTCAGACTGAAAAATTAGGACCATTCCTGGAGCAGTTAACTAATCAAAATATTACACTTATTGGGCAAATGTCCTCAAAATGCCCTCCAAAACAAGAACAAGTGATGTGACTGAAACCCACAAAAAGGCTCTATTATTGCTAATACAAAAGATGGTTGCACAAGACAATACTGGAGGAAACTGGTAGTTGACTTATATATTCCATGGCAACAGATGACCATGCCCCTAGAGCTTTAAAGAAGATATTGTGCTTGTGTCTGCTATATACCTATAATCTACAACACTGGTGAATCATTATGTTATAATTTGCACAGTTTAAATTGCAATTTTCATCTAAACATGATTAAGAAAATAAAATTGGAGAGAAGGGAACGTATATTGGTGAGGGTGAAAACAGGGATTGAACAGCAATATGGAATCCTGAATATTAATTAAAGATGACTTAAAGACTGCTCAAATGTGCATAAATCACTCCTACAACAATTTCAGGTGAGTAAATGCTGAGGGGAAACAATCGTAACATGATTAAAAGCTGTAAAATGTTGATTTTACATAATAGGTCTGCTTTAAAACCATATACAGTTGCAGCTGACTTACCAAACCATGGCCAATCTGCAAGCCTCACCAATTATTCACTCACAAACAACATTAATTTTTTAGCAATGTGGGAGTAGTGTCTTGCAAAAAGACATAAGTGAGATAAAACTGCCAACTTTCTGTTTGCGCACCTGCCTGAGCCACTACGCACATTTTTATTACATAGCTATAAAAATAAAAAGCTCTGGCACTTTTCAGTTTTGACATTGCCTATTTATCACATGCATTAAAGCAAAACATATAGTTGCAGCTGCATGTTGCGTGAATGCTGCATCTCTGAGTGTGCCCTCCATTAATCGCTGGATGTGCTGCATGCTCTGCCCCATCTGCCCCACAGCCCGGTACAAAAGGTGCTCTCGCAGCTGCACTGAACAAGCCGTGTCAGTTCAAGATTTATCCCAAAGTATGTCCTGTTCCCACGCAGATTTACTCAGCTGCTCACACGATACCAGCCTCCATGGACAGAAGAAGAGGATTGATCCAAAACACCCTACTGTTAAAGGTGCTTAAAGAACTAAAGAACAGAACTAATTAATTTTAAACTGTAGCGGTGCAAACTTATTCTTAACTTACCTTATGAATTCAAAGCATCCTAATTTTTCATTTCTGATACTCACCAACACCTTATTATTAGATGCAGACAGTACACAGCTGACTTATTTTGACCATGAGCTCCTTATACAATATGTTTGTACTGTGGCAAGACAAAACATTGCCTTTAAAGCTACAGATCATTGCCTTTAAGCTACAGATCAGCAATTTGAAGAAGACTTAGCAATACTGACTGCCTAATAAATCATGAGAATCAAGGATGAAATCTGAATGAAATAAATCCAAACTAAGCATACAGAAACACTGCAAAACAACTGAGCATTATAGATTGTCACTGATTTAGCAACAAGGTTAGACATCTGTAAGCCTAATTGTGTCCCAAATGTCATATATTGCTGTTCCCTACACATACCGTGGTGTCACTGATGCCGCCCATGAAGCATATTGGGAATACCATAGGGCACTGTGTTCCAATGTCCGTGTAGTAAGAGGTCACCAGTTTATTCGCATGCTTTGGATCATGGGAAGCAACTATAAATCAGTTGGGATGACTTACAGACTCGAGTTCATAGAAAGCTGTGAAGTGGACCAATATATTGATCATCTTGTAGACAGATATGACAGCCTGTTATGCTGTTTTGATTTCTCTAAGGAATGATTAAAAATAGTATGGCAAAATAGGAGGAATTTCTGATTTCAAGGGTTAAATCTGGGAGGGCATCTACTAAATCAACGGAATAAATAAACAACAGTAAATAAACAATAAAAATGTTGTATGTAAACAGTTTATGTGTTGGGTTCAAAAACATGATTGTATCCACTACAGCTGCTCAGAAGGCTTGGTTCCATTGTGAATACAGGGTTAATAAGGAGCTCGCCTACACTTAAACTGAGCTCAATCTTTATAGGCTATAAAACAAAGCACTGACACTTCTGGGTTAATTAACCAATAGTACAACAAACTCAGGGCGATCCAACCACAGCTGCTAATTTGTACCATGTGTTTTTCAAATGTGGAAGATATCTCCTCTCGAAAATTCTTGTGTCATTCAGAACAGAATATATAACATTTTTTACCTGCGATAAATAAGAGTTTCCCAGTCCTCAGTCCTTTGTTTTTACCTAAATGGAGCATGCATCTCCCTGTTTGGTTAATTTGCCTATCAGTCACACCCTCTAGAATCAGTGAGACAGGATATGGTTCGAGACCTACTCGTCTTTGTAATGTTTTTTGAAAGTATGTGGATTTAGCTGGCCAGGTAACTTATGCAGTAGGCTACTGTTACTCCAAAGTACTTGTTTTCTTTTGTCTGATTTGTTGTGGGCTTAACACTTTGTTGATGTGCCGAATGAAACCCAATACAGTATATTTCTTTTGATTATACTGTAAGATATATATTTTTATGTGTTCTCTATAGTAATACCTTCACAATTTTATAATAAGCCCCTGTTGAATGAAACTATTTTAAGGGTTAAAGATACCATTGTGATAAGGTATAAGGTATATATATAAACTGTTTAACGGGCTGTTCGAAAGGTATTTGAAAGATAATAAAGGGGGCCACATCCTTCTAATTTAAAGTAACACTTAATAAAAACAAACACCCAAAACTAATGTTACAATCCCCATCTCTTGATCATTCATTTGAAAAGCGTGTGGTAAATAATCACAACGACAATCACAACAAGGAGCATAGACTGAGGACATTGCTTTCTATTTTCTGTATTTGACTTTTGTCTGTTGTAATGTTTTTAAAAGGTGCTTCTGAGCTTCAGTGAAAAGTGTGTCTATATCGGGCATGCAGCTGTGTTACGGTGCTCACTGGGACTCTTCAAAGGGAAGTTTGAAAAGGTGTCCTCGGGGGGGGGGGGCACAACCTTATGCCCACATGTATCACCACGCCAAGGGACCGAGCATCTCCTCCTCCTCCCGCTCTCTCTCGCTTACAGTACAGCTCACACACTCATGCACAACTGTAATTACTGTCAGTGCGGACTGTGAGGAAAAAGACTATTGAAGCCAAACCACAAACCATTTCCAGTTGGATCAATGTCCATGTTCACTTTAGCCCGTCTATTCTGGGCGGCACGGACTGACCATGTAGAGCGAGAAGGAGCTTGCTCAAAGACTTAAAGGCATTTGTGGCTTTTAATTGCACATCCAGTGTCTTAAATATTTATTTTGGCAACAGACTGAGCCAAAAAATTATAGCTTCGCACATACAATTGAAAATACATTTTGGAAGAGAAGTGAGTCTAACCTTTCTCGTTCCAAATCATACTAAAATTTCCTTGGATGTATAGGGTAGCTTTAGCATGATGTTGATATAACTCTTGTGGTGCTGCTGTTTTAATCTTTCACAGCATTGAACTCGCCATCATCAAGTGTTTATTTAGGGACTTAGTAGGCTGTGTGTGGGAGAGGAAATTTACTTCGCACTTTTTATTGCACTTGTCAATCAACCTCAAACTAACTGCTCTGTGCTGTGTTTTAATTTCAGCAAATGAAATAAAAAATACCAAAAATCTTGTGGGAGTAACTGATCCTTTTAGAAGATGGGTTATTTAGCTGTAGGTTCATTCATAAATAGTGAAGTATTTCTTTTCTTTTATGATTTGCGAACTGAAAGGGGCAATGAAATAACATGAGGATGAAGCCAGGTGCATAAACACAACTGCAACTGCCACTCATGACTGACGTTCTATCTAAGTAACTGTCTATAGTCAAACCGAGTGAAGACATGACACAAAATGAGGAGAAATGCTTGCTCTGCTTGCTTATTCAAATCCTTATGCTCATAGTATTTGTTCATCGTCTCTTTTTCCGTCTCCTCCCAGTGCAGCAGCTTGTGTCACAGACATACAACTGAAAATGCATACGGAAAAGCACAGGGTTTACTCATAAAAACAAATTAATGTTTCCTGTATTGATTTATATGTCAAATGATACAAGCATGCATGTAAAATAAACACTGATTTAAATGAGCTGTATGTCAATGTTCAGGTTGGGCGAACCTTGCTTCTCTCCGTCTAGATATTAATGCTTTTCCAGGAATGTTCTTCAGTATAGCTTTAAACTTAAATATCTTCATCGATTCAAATGCACGTGTGATTACTGTTCAAAAATTCCACAGAACTGGCCATGTGGCATCAGCTGCTTGTCATTATTGAAATAGACAGTCTTAACAAAGTAATACAAGGCATAAGTTACATAGTGCAACTTTAAAGTACATTTGTGGATTTGACTAGACTAAGCTGCCAAAGAAAAAAGCTTGTACAGACAGATTCCTGGACAACTACATAAACTCTTATCACGCAAGCCATACCATCTGGCCCACTACATGTGCGACGCCTATAAAATATAAAAGGTGATGAGAAAAGTTCACAGCACTAGCCATCACAGCATGTCCTTGTATACTTCCTGGTATGTAGTTTATGTCCTGAGCTCTGTGTGACTGTGGGAGAGTTGTAAAATGGGACTGACCTGCTGTAAATCTGACGTGTTTACTTCATGTGTGTGGACCATGATTGCAGCACCAGTAGCAGAGCAGCTGACAGGTGTTTACAGAGGACATCATCTAGATAAAATATAGTTGTCGTTAGGCTGCGTGATGAGAGAAATTCATCAGTTACATTGAATAGGAGAGAAGACAGGAACAGTATGAAGTTTTCTTTTATAAAACTTTGATTTTATAGCAGTACAAGAAAGCGTGTGATTAGGGTATTGATTTTACAGTTTTACAAGTGATGAGCTTTCAGAATCTTTTCTTTTTACAAATAGTGCTGCTTAACTCGTCGCCAACTTTGAGTGAATGCTAAAGCGTGGACCAAACTGATGTAAGATGCCAATTTCATTACATAACACCTATGATACAATATTCAGTATTGTATAGAAGATATGCAGAATAATAACAACAATTGGCAGATTCAGACTGGTAGTGACTGATAGAAAAATAGCCCATCACACCCCATTATTAACCATCATAATATAATTTTGTAATGCATCAAGTATAAAACTTGTCAGATTTTTATATATATTTTTTATATAAAGCGCCTTTCCACCTACAAGGCGCTCAAAGCACTTTACATCAAGTAACCAATCACCCATTCACACACACATCCATACACTAGGGTACACAGACACTGGGGGCGAGGATGGTTAAGTGTCTTGCCCAAGAACACAACAAGAGCATTAAATGTGGATCAGTGGATCTGACCTCTCTCCCAACAATATTTTTGTCTAGAGTGGAATTTGAACACTACTAAATGAGTTACTGTCACCCACATATTTCTTGCTTGCATATTTCTTTACCCTGATAGTATTTATGAATGACTACTGTAAATATTTACTTTTGTTAGTTCATGCTGCTCTAATTCATTATTGGAGAGATAAATAAAATTGAATTCTGTTGCTTCCATACAGCTGACACACAAAACCAAGCCCAACCCTGGACAATTCAATTCAATTCATTTTATTTTTGTAACGCCCAAAATCACAACCACAGTTGTCTCAAAGGGCGTTAATGTTTTGGTTGATGGGGGAAACCGGAGTACCCGGAGGAAACCCATTCAGACACGGGGAGAAACATGCAAAACTCCACACAGAAAGGCCTGGGCGACCCAGTGATTGAACCAAACCTTCTTGCTGTGAGGCATGAGTGTTGCCACTCAGCCACCGTGCTGGACAGAGACTGGACAGAGAGTTACATCTGGCATTTGGGAAATACAGGGATTACGCCGTATTTTTTACAAATCTGCCAATTACACTGAAGCTCACGGGGACCACTGCTAGTACCATCAACATGTGCATTGCTCATGCACAGTTAAATCACCTTTTACCATCAACTTCTAAGTTAATATAGCCCCAAAATGTCATACTGCTTTACGTTCATAATCCTAACACAGAGCAGTGATTTTTGCAGACAGGAAATTAATTTCAAAGGTGTTACGCTCCATTCCCTGCCATGATGTCTCAAAAGTGGCAGCTTGGCCTAAATACTTTGGAGAATTTTTTTTTAATTTTGCCTTATACCCAAGAGCTTATGGCATTTGACAAAGTGCAACCCTAAGCAAAGACAGTGATTAATTCTAATGTGCTTTGAAGACATTTTCTGCAGCAAGTTCAAAAGACGGGTTTCCATTAGTAAGCCAAAAGTGTGTCTATTTTTATTATGTATTTTGTTTTGCATATAACAAGGTTGTCTGCTGCTGTTTATGCATACATTAACAAGTCTAGATATCTCAGAAGGTGCTAAAAATATGCACTAGTCACATTGTTAGTGATGCATGGGACTCGGTAACCCAGTTTACATTTGGTTTGATCTTTGTCAGCAGAACTGGCTGTGCTGCTGTGCTTGGCATGTCAGTGCATTCATTTAACCCACATAAAATAAGACTTAAGCAAAAAGCAACAGGGCAAGAAAAAAACTGTTGCAGCCAAGAGCGATGGCACAGAAATTCTGTTCCTCTTGTTTTATCTATTATAAATGCTCTATCTCAAAGTACATCTTTTTACCACGAGGGCTAAAAATAGTTATAATAACAGGTAACACTGATCATTCAGGTTGATATATGTGCATAGAAAAATAACTAAAAGCCACATTGTCATTTTTGAGCAGAGGGCACAAGCAGATGTAATGCAGTGTAAATTAAGCTAAAAAACAATAGCTGTGAGAAATTATATTTGCATGGTGTGTGGTAAAGGCCATTTCAGCACTTAAAAGAACCAACTTCTACTACTACTGAAGGGCACACTAATAACCATGATGGGATAAGAGGGAAATGTCCTAAATATGCATAGGGGCTGTTTTTGATGGATAAAGGCTTATTGATGGTTATAAGCCAATGATTTATTGGCTTATAACCATAAAAATGATGATTCCCTTGTATTTGCTTTTATTTTATTTTATAACTTTCTTCACTCTACAATTTCATGCATTTTTCATTCACTCCATAGCTGATGGTGGCGAGCTACTGCACTCACAGCAGTCCTAGGGTAGAACTACGCAACAGAAATACTTATCTTGAATAAACATCTTTATTTCATTATAAGTAAGGCAGCAAAAAATTGAAAATAGGAAATTTGAGAGCTGTGTACAGCTTACTACTTCTGAAGAGTGCAGTGTCTGATGAAGCAAGTGACATGTCTGGGGGAAGAAACCAAAGGAATTATTTCTGTGAATGCTGTTGGAACTATCAACAACACATGGAGGAGCTAGCTTGGATATTTGTTTTAGAATCTGAAAAAGGATTTCACCGGACGCTGCCTGTGACTTCCAGTGGTAAGCAGCCCACAGTTACTTTCAGAGAAGAGGATGAAAAAACTGCTATTTTCAACTTAAACCTGAGTGTTACGGTGTCTTTTACAAAACTTTGTAAAGACAAGAATGCCAAGCCAATGCAACAAGTGATAAAAGACAACGCCAATATAGTTAGATCACCCAAAATTCAACTTACAAACAGATTGTACCACTGTTGCTGTTGATGTTAACATACAAACAGAAAATAGATTTTTGTCACAAAACAAGAGCAATGAAGCAATGAAGTTGGCAAAAGACCACAGGCAGACAGGCAATCTGTGTCAAACGTCAAGGTTAGAGATACGCTACTGCAAGGAGACAGTGTTATCAGAGATGTGAGCCACAGAGGAACCCAAACTTGTTCCTATCCCAGTTACACTGTTTCTGAGACTACAATACTCCTGCCAAAAGTTTTTGTCAACACACCGAGGAGTTAAACAACAGATTCTGCACGTGGTTGCAGTTGACACCAGAATGGAATAGATTGAAATATTGAAAAGGAATTTCTCTAAATTATTTGAGGAACTTGATAAAGTGGAGGTTAAGACATTCATCAGTGGACCGCCTCCTAACATAGACAGAAGGAAGATGAACAAATTTATCCAGCTGAACACATGGCAGTTCAATGCGTGTGCACCCAGAGGATTGCACTATATTGAGAACTTTGATCTATTGTGGAAACAAGAGGACCTGTTCAAGGGAAATAGCCTGCAGTGAGAGCTGACGTAGAACCTTCCCCATGCTCTGAGGCATTGGCCTAGACAGGGTCCTGTGTAGCCAGTGAGAAAAGAGAAATGAGAGAAGCATTCCTGTTCCAGCCAGAGAGCGAGCCAATGTGTCAGCACCACCAGCAGCACCACAACTACCACAACCACCTCCCCCAGTGAAGGAGTCATCACCAGCACCACAACTATCTCCCCCAGTGAGGGATTCAGCAGCACCACCCCCTCCCCAAGTGAAGGAATCATCACCAGCATCACTTCTCCCAGAGCCCTTGTCACAGGCCATGAACCTGACAGCCTCAGCTGAGGTTTCAGTCCCAGCAGCAACCTCATTACCTGTTAGATCCTGTTAAGATCTGACTGCTGCATTTGACAATGTTGATCATGGGATACTCTTACAGAGACTAGAGGACTGGGTGGGAATCTCTGGAACTGCACTAAACTGGTTCACATCCTATCTAGAACACAGGGACTACTGTGTTGAAATTGAAAAATGTGTCAGATAAAATATTGCTGACCTTTGGGGTGCTCCAGGGGTCAATCCTGGGACCCCAGTTATTCAGTCTCTACATGCTGCCATTAGGCCAGTTAATACGCAGCAATAATATGTCCTACCACAAATATGCAGATTACACTCAGATCTATGTCTCACTGGCAGCAGGTGAATATGAATCAGGGGATTCACTCTACCACTGCATCCAACAGATCAGTGTGTGGATGCAAAACTACTTACTCCAGCTAAACTCAGACAAGTCTGAAGTCCCACGGAAGTTAACCCATAAAAACATAGAGAAAGTGTCAGCAGTCACCTCCAGTCTCTCTCTAGAACCTTCAAATCAGGCTAGAAATCTGGGGGCAATAATGGACTCAGACTTGAACTTTAACAGCCACATCAAATCAATAACGTCTGCAGCTTTTTACCATTTAAAAAACTTTGCAAAAATCAAAGGTATACTGTCAAAACCAGACTTGGAGAGACTTATCCATGCATTTGTCTCCAATAGGCTAGACAACTGTAACAGCCTGCTCACTGGCCTCTCCAAACGAGCCTTACGACAGTTGCAGTACATCCAAAATGCCGCTGCTCAGGTCCTGACTAGAACCAGGAAGTACAGGCAGAGCACAGGACTTATGTGCTGTTGCTCAGAGAATAGACTTTAAAGCAGCTCTGCTTGCGTATGTGTCTCTCCATGGCCTAGCACCAAAGTACATCTCCCACATGTTAGTGTCATATGAACCGTCTCACACTCTGAGGACTTCAGGGACCAGTCTCCTGCTGGGGCCCAGATTCAGGACTAAACACGGGGAATCAGCATTTCAGTTTAATCCAGCTAAAACCTGGAACAATCTTCCTGAAGCTGAGACAGACGTCTACTTTGACAATGTTTAAATCCAGGCTGTTTAGCTGTGCATATTACTTTTTTGTATACTGTACTGTCTTTTAATGTAAATTTTATGATGATTATTTGTGATTATTTATGTTTTGATTTATTGTATTGTGATTTTAATGTATTTCTTATTCTGTAAAGCACTTTGAATTACTTGTGTATGAATTGTACTGCACAAATAAACTTGCCTTGCCTTGAGAAGCAGGTAAATGCTGACTGGAGTTACAGAATGACATAATTGATTAGAGGCCTAGTGAAGTATATACAGTATATTTAATAACAGGTTCTGCAGTTACTTATGTCAGAGCTGTCACACTTTGGCATCTAAACCTCACCTGATTGACAATGAATACACTTTCATGAAAATAGCATTATTACTATTATTTCCTGGGTGATACTTTCTATACAGTTAGGATCATTTATACTGTTATATACTGTATACTATATTTATACTGTCCTATGTAATTAAACCTGTCAAACCATCAATATACTCACTATGGTAATAGAAGTTCACATTTCCTATTCACATTAAGTCCCCGAAATTATGGAAAACACATATTGGGAACTGCATTATGCACATATATGTCCTCCTCTTCTACTCACCACTGTTTCAAGTTATGAGTGGCCTACCTTCGAGTAAAAATATCATTTTTGTTATTACTCTTCAAGGTTAAACATCCAAACATATGGCTACTTGACACACAATCATTTTGTACTTTCAATACTTAGAAGTCAGATACTTTTGTAATCACAAGTGACCTCACTAATGATGCCGATACAGAGGTACATTAAATGAGATTTTTTTAAAAAGAAAAAAAAAACATTTGGAAACCACTGAGTACAATACAACAAGTCTGATTAAGATATCCTATTAATTGCCTTTGTAATAAATGTTTTTGATTATAAAGAGACTTGATGGACACCCTGTATATTTGTTATAACATGAGCATCAAATCACAATTTATAGTCATTATTATTAGAGATCAACCGATATTGTTTTTTCATGGCCAATGCCAATTGTTTAGAATACAGAGCTAAGTAGGGCGGATTTTGATTATTTTTCTCAAATTATGTAATTTAAATGTACTACAAACTCCCCCAAACCCCTTTTTATCAAAAACCTGAGACCTGTGTTTTTTGTGCAACAATCTCTTTGTATTACAGTGTTAATATAAAGCTTTCTGTGTGTTTTTCAGGCAGCAGATGAACCAAAACAAAATATCGCCTATGTTAGAGATTTAAGGGCGATAGCTGATACACTATAAGGCCAAATAACTATCTCTAATTATTTTATTACATTATTGTAATGTGTACAGTATGTGTGGCCTGACTGTGAGCTTCAGTGGTTCTGCTTTTATGGTGAAGGTGTGGATTCAGCCACTGTCAAACTGTCAGTTCTTATAAAGCACTGCTCTGCATTGAAATGTCAAGTCACCAGCAGTCCAAGAGCGCAAAGAACAAGAAAACAAAAGAAAGAAATCGCTAATCGCACCCTTCAACTAACTTTTAGTTTCAAGGGTAAAACTGGGCAAACCAGTTGAATCAAATTGTTCCAGTTACTTAATGTACATGTTTGTAACACAAATACAAAGTGAATTTGACAAGACCCTTGACAAAATCATTCTGGTCACAATGAGCTACAGGGGCCATTGGGGAAAAGTACATGCTATTTTCTTGTATTTTGCCAATTACAGAAACAACTCACAACATTACAGCAAAAGTAATGCTTCTGATTACAGCAAAATTAAAATGTTGAAGTAATTATCTTGTCTCTATTATATTATAGTATTATTTGTTGGTCTCATAACTATGCTCATGAATATTCTTAGATCAGTAGAAGTGCATCTGTATACGTTGACCTATACAGACTGTGTCCTCTGGATGGCTTCATGGGGAGGTGTTGAGGACATGTTCCACTGAGATTGGATAGGACACACTGAGCAGACCTCTCGGGAGACCTGGGATCACCTTGGTATTTCCCTGGAAGGAGGAGGAGGTTTTTGCTAGACTTAGGATGATCTATCACAAGAAGGTATGTATTGTGCAAGATTGACTTTTGAGCTTTAAATGCTATGTCCTTTGTAATGTAAAAAGTTTAATGACAGTGTTAGTTCTTCCATAACACACCTCATAGTAGTTTTTGTTTCATTTTGTATATGGAATAATCCTGTATGCTGACATTTTCTTTTTCCTTCTTATGAAAAGGTTCAGCTTCCTGGCTCATTCTCCAGAAAGTAAACTGTACATTTCTTGTTTATATCTTGAACTTGTTCTGATTGTGATTTCTGCACGTTAATTGCATTCACTGTAAGCAACCTATCTTGCATCGCATTGCTTAGAAATGCTGCTAATATGTTATTTGAGCTTGCCCAATACCCACCATTGCCAGTAGAGGGAGACACAAGCTAAGTCTCAACAATTTGAAAGTTTTTCACCCATGAGTTGTCATTGTCATAGTTAAAATAACAGTTCATACTTACTCTAAATTGTTGTTTAAATCTGGAATAAAGTGTAATTTGAGTATAATCACAGATGTAACTTACTGCTACATGTATTGATAATAAGCACAGACTGTATATATAAATGGATATAGCTAACCTTCTAGCTGCCACGTTCCAAATAGGGAGTGAACATAGGTGCACATCGACTCTGCCTTCACTTTCAATTGAAAACAACAGCCTCACTCCACGTTGGCTCTTTGGTTGCTATTATACTTGAAGTCGGAATTCCAAATATGGAACTCGGGTCCAAATTCACCCCTATAACTGCTCACCTCGACGAACAAGGATAACGTCACACTCCCTTAGTCCACTTCTTTATATTATCTTCTATGATAATACGCCATAAAAATACTATGGTCAAGTTGAACTGTCAGACAAGATCCAGCTATTTAAAGCCTTGCTAATGACCTTTAAAAAGTAGCCTCAACACCAGGTCCACTTTCAGCTCTATTGTGTCACTTTTGCTTGATGAAGTGATACAATATATACATAGATCCTCCTAATTTGAACTAATTGATATGGGATTGGACATGGATAAATAATCGTTTTTGGCATTTGCATTGCTGACAGAGGCTAATAAAAGATGTCTGGCTGTGAAACTAATGCCTTACTTTATTCAGCCTCTTCCCAAGTAGAGCTTTGAGCTGAGTGACTCAGTGCGGCTGCCGCTGCTATGTGGGTGCTTCACTGATCACATGACCTGGGCGCATGATTAATTAGCCATCATTATCCCATCTCCGCTCCCTTCTCCACATGCCACGCTTTTGTCCCCTCGTTTAGCACTAATGCAGCATCTACTCGCCTTTTGACACGCGAAACAGTCAACATGGGAATGGGTTTATTTCAAGCCCGGCTCAGTGTCTTATAGGGACATTCGTAATTAGGCATTAGTGAGGTTTTGTTATCTGACAAGCAAACAGGGGACAGAAATAGTGCACTTGGGATAAAGGGGATAAAGTTATGTCATTGGCTGTGATAGTGCAAAAAGTTATAAAAGTTGGCAAGTGTTGGGTAGAAAATAACATTCTAGGGAAAGAAATCTATCAGCCTGTTCATAACGTTTGCTTCTTTCTTATGTTTGTTTAGTATTAATCAGTGGCCATGGAGGATTTATTGTATAACATATGTTGTCTCGTACCTGCAAATAGTAAACATGATTAAATACATTTTCCTATTGAGATTGTTATGTTGTGTTTACTTAAATGTATTCTTGTGTAGAGAACTGGATGATGTGAGGATTATATCAGATGTATAGTACAAACAGACACAAACTAAATATTTGGGGCCATCACAAAAAAAATATCATGTCAACAGAGATTAAAGACGGTGTAAATGGAATAAATTATAACTGCTTTCTATTTGCTGCATGGGCTTCACTGATATATAGTGTGTGTTGACATGGGACCACCAATGTTTGATTTAACCACTTTGTCAAATAGCCAAAGCTAAATCACAAGGCTTTTGACACTGTATTGAACCTGCAGTCTTCAGACACACTCCATAATGTACCCATAAAAAATGAATGAAAAGACATCAAGAGCTCATCCTTAAGTGCTACTTGCCCAGAACGCCTTCTACTTTACCATTGCTGTTTCTTGCCATTGCTGTTTCTTCTTAGCTTACCCCAAAATCAATTGGACTTCGATGTTGGTGGGTTTTAGCAGAAGTAGTTTTAAGATGTGTGATGTGACCCCAGATTTAACACCTCTGCTGGATGCGCACACACCTTCTGATTAGTCTTCTCGTAAGGGAGTGTGATTCTGCCATAGAAGACACCAATTACCTCAGCAAATGGAGCAGTTCTACTCCTCTACAGTACAGCCAGGCTTAGGGTTGAAATTAAGTAAAGTTTGATAGTAACTTGATCACTTTTTGAGTTAGATTTAAACACCTGTATTGTATAATAGTATAACAGTAGTGACAGATTTATGCTTGTCAATTGCCAAAATCATTCTTCAAATTTCATGGTTTACTTCTCCCATGTCTGATCTGTTAAAACATTTATTTTTAACACAGACAATTATGCTATTTTAAACCCATAATTTTCGCTTTTCAAATAACAGAGAATCAGCATTTGACATCCAGTCCCTTTTTTATCCAATTAGAAACAAGAACTCAAGGATGTTATCTCAGGACCTTCTTGGTAAATAATTAACCACTTAACCTATTACCTATTGCTGTCTAGTTCTCCACAGTATAATTCAGTTTCCCTTGTCAGTGTTTGTATGGTCTCTATGAAAAGAATGATGCTTTTTTAGTCTCAATAGAAAAATTTGTCACTCAAACATTAAAAGTAAACACAATGGTTTAAGCAAATGTTTGAATGAATGTGTCATCTTAGCTTTTGATTAGAAAATATCTTTTAATGTACAGCAATGAATGTAAACAACTAATTTATAATTACAATTAAAACTGCAAGCAGTGATAAAGGACCCTTGCAGCCCTAGCAACCACTGAAGGGCATAATTTATGATGATCTGACACGTCTGTCAGTTTCCTCTTCTAATGCTGTGAAAGCTGAGGAAACGTCTCAGGAGATGGGCATTTCATGTTCCCATCCAGGTAGCACACAGAAGGAAGTTACAAGACAAAATAGCTGTCTGGTGGACACAATTGGGGCCAAAGCATGTATCCCAGCATGTATCCCAGTTCTGCTTGAGGACAAGAAAAAGACTGTTCAGTGCATCCCACAATGACTGTTGTCTTGCTTTGACTGAGATGAGAGTCAGACCTGAACTGAACTATTCAATTACTTAACTATTTGTCAAGGCTTTTCCCATTCATGTTTGAGAAAGTATAAACTCAAACTGACTAAAAGCTTTTTAGTAGCACATACTTGTATATGTACTTATATTTTAGTATAAGGCCATAGCAACATTTCCATATCCGTGGCTATTTAACACTGAACATTCTTCAGTGCACATTGTATATGATAGCAATCATAGGGAAACTGGAGTTGTAGCATTGGCCTGAGCAGGATGAGTCAGTTGGGCGGTGCTGGTCCTCAGTGCACAGACTGGAGGTGGGCAGACAGACTCATTCTGAAGCTAGGATTGTCTGTCTGTACCACGCAGCCCTGTGCCAGCTCATCACATGCAACCAGACAGTTGCAAGGGACTATGGGGAGAAGAACACACAAACATTAGTCTATAGTAAAAAATAATAATAGTACAAATTGATTACAGGGTTAGAAAGGGACATTAACGTGTATTGATGTTTTGTAATGATCTCTAAGTCAGCGCGACCAGATGTGGTTTATATCATTCTGTTTTATTCAGTTCAATTTATTTTTGTACAGCCCAAAAATTACAACAATAGCCACCCTGCAGGACTTCCCAATTTGTTGATTTAACCAGAAAGAAAATCAAACAGTGAAACAGTCATTGGTCAATAACAGAAAAGCAGATTAATCAGCATTCAAAGAAACACGCAAATGGATCCCAGAGCAACTTTGTCCTTAGACCCACCTTTTTGACAAGGAAAAAAACAAAAAAAAATGGGAAAAAGAAAAACTTGGAGGACCACAGTGAAGGAAATATCCACTCCAATGGACTCTACCAGGAAAAGATAATGACTGAACAAGGAATGAACAAGGACTGAATAAGGACTGAACAAGCAATGAACAAGGACTGAATAAGGACTGAAAATAGGACGGAAAGGCTTAAGATGTGACCAGGACTCGCACCTCCATTTTCAGTTCAAATAGAGTTAAGTTATGACAGAGCGATAGACCTTAAGTGACCATAATAAAAAAGAATTTGCCCTACTTTTTCATCTACAGCTGAGTGGTTAGTTATATCCCTTTGTGTCTGTATATTACTCTGAAGTCACTTTAGTCACGCTATTTCTTCTGTTCATGTGGTGCACTGTACATAATCATAGTCAGTTATTACACATAATAGTGCTCTAGCCTTATATTTGACATTATATCATAAGGTTATTTTCAAATGAGTGTTTTCCCTTATAGCTATTTATCTTGAATTTACGTACCTATTTCTATGCTCTTGTTGTTCTTGAACTGTGCGTTGCCACACTGGAACTTCGCCATTGTGGGACAAATGGTTATCTTATCTAGTTATTTAATTGATTAAGTCCATAATGGTTATTAACTGAAGTGGAAACATAGAGAATAAAGCCTCTCACATAATGGAATATGCAATCTGTTGCAGTTATTTTCAATTTCATCAACTACAACTAATACAAATTACAAGGACAAATCCACTCATTGCTTTTTTTCAAATCTTTTTTCATCAATCATTTTTGACTCCCCATACAACTACAGTACAAGCTTCTACAACATGGCTTTGTGCAAATGACCTAGTCTGACTTTAAAACCCCAAGTATCATCAATGGCTGGGACTCCCACAGAGAGGTACAGCGCACTCAATCAGGGTGGATAGATGACAGCGAGGCTTTTAGGAGCCTGTCACCCACCACATGGGCCATTACAGCTGCCACACAGCCCTGCCCTGATGGGGAGAGCCACAAAAGAGGGTGCTCCACAGGAAGTCTTTGACATCTCTAACCAGCTGTGTGGCAGGGAACAGAGAGCCACATCCAACGAGCTCATCGACCCCGAGTTGTCTGCAGCTTGGGCATTCTCAAACTGTGGTCCAGGGCAGGTTTGAATGAGAGTGCAGTCTAGTTTTCTGGACAGGTAGTGTTGAGTACTTGGTTTAATACAGAGGATGTTATACACTTGTTTTGCTTTTGTTGTTTTTTTATTTCGTTTGCAAGTTTAGATTTAGTTGCATAGGTTTAATAACATTCATGTACATATTTTCTCCAAAAACAATAGTGATTACCCAAAAACTATTTTTGGGTAGTTGAAGCATACTTCTTTGAATATATTTTTGGACATCAGTAATTCTAATAATAACAATAATAATGCATTATTAATTTACTCCATACTCGATGATAAGCCACTGCTGTAAGCACAGCAGCCCAGGGTTAGACTGAAGTCCCTCTGACCACAACATTCACACTAGGCAATGTGGGTCAAGTGTCTTGCCTAAGAACACAATAACACTCTTTGCCACTAGCACCCCACTGTGGCTTCACTGTGGATATTCCCAGTGGTCCTCCACCGAGTACTAATCAAGCTCAGCTTTGCTTAACCTCTGACATCTGATGAGATCAGGTTTTGACAAGGAGATTTAGCCAAGTAATTGTAATTAGTAATAACACATATTAATAACACATATATCTGATTGGCCAGAGCTCAAAGAATGTGCAGACTGCTACAACTCAGCTTTAAACTGTTTAATTAATCACATACAAGTCTGATTATGGTGATGACTAGTGTTTTAAATCATATTTTTCATGTATAGTTTAGACTTTTGCTGAAGTACAATTTTGGCAGCATTATCTGTAATTTTGTTTTTTGGTCACATAACTGTACTTTTACTCAGTGGTGTGCTGTCAGGGCCAGCATGGACTTCTCTGCTGGCCCTGACATTTCAGAAAAAATCAATTAAAATGACGTTTGTGAGGCTGTATTATGAGTGCACCTGTCTGACCAGTGCACCTGTCTGGCCAGTGCACTGTTGCTGTTAGTATCGCTTCCTGAATGTACATTTTGTGTAGAACATGCATTGCACTTGTGTAGAGCTTTCATATGTCACTCATATGGTTTCTAGATGCATAACGATAATTACATAGATAACAATGGTTAGGTGAGGTGGCTCGGGCATCTGCTCAGGATGCCTCCTGGACGCCTCCCTAGGGAGGTGTTCTGGGCATGTCCCACCGGGAGGAGGCCCCGGGGAAGGCAGCCTATAAGCAGACGAAGGAACTGCTTAGGGCCCCAAGGCCACCAGAGGGCCCCCAAGAGCCCATTCATTTATGTTGAAAATAATGATTGAAAAGTTTTTTCTGAAAACTAAACGGCTCTCGGGTATTTATACTAGGATTAATATCCTTCTAAAGGATTAGATGTGTTTTATTTCCAGTAGCTAAATATGTGCTGCCTACATTTGTTTTTGAGTCAGGCATTGGTGTGGACAGCTGTGTTTACACCGGTTTGAAGGACCCCTTTCCTCCAGGTGCACTCTGGGAGCGCTGAGGCAGCGGAGGGACGTTTGAATGTGTTTGACAGACTAAAATACTTTAGTTAGCAAAGTTAAATTTATCTAAAGTATGGGACAATGTATGAAGAGCCCAGAGGGGACAGGACTCGTTTTGGGGACAGGACTTTTCAGAGAGGACTCGAAATATGTCCCCACTTTACACCATGGGACCTGCAGATAAAACCGTGAGACTGGACGTGTATAATTCTGCAGACAGGACACACTTCAGAGGGACAGAGGACAGCAGGTGAGTCCGTTTATTACACTGGCTGTTTTTGATTGTGGCTCATCCTTTTGTCTTTAAACATCAGATGATGTGAGTCTAGCTAAAGCGTCACTGCTCCTGTGTCAGATTAACAGCGTTTATTATGACAGAAACCTCTATGTTACATCTGCTGAACGAAAGAACGACCTGTGAACGACTCCTGAATGCGCTGTACCGATACCACGTTTTGCAAAATGAGTACAAGTACTTAATTTTGAGTACTCGCTAAAACAGAGTAAAGACACCGATACCGGACATCCCTTTTACTGGTGTTTGATTATAGTAGTAAATCTAATTCATTTCGTATGATTTTTATAATATAGACTACTTTTTTATCTTAGAATACTTATCTCATCCACTGAAATCACTGTATTTAGGTATATTTCAAATATAATTTATTTAGATAAATACTTGGCTCTAATACTTACCGCTTCCTCTTTGCAGACTGCGCCATAAGCTAACTGCTAACGAGCTAACTGCTAACGCGCCACTGTTAGCATAACAGTGACTGTTGTGTTACTTTTACCAGAGCCACACTTTCACCAATATAGACATGCTGTACGTCTTTTAAAAGCTCTGAACCCACTCTGTTCAGTCGCTAAATGTGTTTGTCAATTATAATAAGTTACAATGCAGCACAAGTAAATAATCGCCAGCGCACCTTAGCAACGTTAGCATGCTACTATTGTAAACACAAGCACTGCGCTGATATCCTCTGTGAACTATAAACATCTTTTAGAGTCCAAAATATTTGTATATTTCATGTGACAGTCTCATGTGATTACAGCTGTGCTTAATGTGCAGAACAGTAAATGTGCAGCTTTATGTCCAGAGCTGCTCTGTGGAGAGATGAGCTGTGAGTCAAACAAGAGGCAGCACAGATATAGTGGTATCGGCTCTTGGTATCGACAGTCCATTGACGAGTACGAGTACTGGCTGATACTGGTATCGGTATCTGTGTGTCCTTATTATCCTCATTAATATGCGCATTTAGGCGAAATCTTAATAAACACTAAAAAAGATGTGATCCTAAAATCCTCTCTTATTTTAATGTTTAGTCCTTCCAAATGATCTGATGATTATAAATCTGATGTTATATCCAGGATGTTTCTCTTACGCAACTCTTAAATTGGAGCACTACTTTGTACTTCTTGAGTGATGTGATTTTGAAGCAAGTGTACCCTTGCTTAAGTACATCGTTCGGGTACTATATCCAATTCTGCATTTTATGATATAGAGTTGAGAAATGTAAGCCCATTTAGTCACTGGAACACATTAAAATGCACCACAATTTTAAAATTTCTCTGGCAGACCCTCCTTACTTACGTGTTTTATACTGTTATATTTGTGGCTGTTGCTATTGTGAGCCTCTAGAATTTTCAATCTTTTAACAACTGGTTGTGATGATGTCTTAATGTTGTCAAATATGAATGTGACATTGAAGTGGAGAGGGCCCCCAGGGGCAAATTCAACTTAGCGCCCCCTAAAGGCTAGGATCGGCCCTGGTTGGAGGTTAGGGTTAATGTACAGGTTTAGGATTAGGGTGGCTTTGTTTGGCCTGTTTAAGGTGAGTTTGTGACAGATGTGGCTGTCTGACAAGTGCACCTGCCTGACTAGTGCATCTGCCTGACCAGTGCCCCTTTCTGACCAGTACACCTGTCTCACAAGTGCCCCTGTCTGACCAGTGCACTGTTGCTGTTGTCACTCTATCTAATCACATATATAACAATGGTTAGAGTTAGGGTTGGGGTTCGGGTTGGGGTTATAGGATTAGGGGGGGCTTTGACATGCATCTGTGAGAGGTGAGAGTGTGCATGCAGTTCTAACGCAGGGCTGTGTTTAAATCACAATTTTGTATTTTTGTGGCTCTACAATACTTTCAAACATAACATAAATATGACGGTTCAGTGTTGTCAGAAAAACTAAAATATCCTATTAGATTTGGTGTTATTTTACTTTTTAATTAATTTCCAATACTCTTTCCACCACTGCGTCAAATACATTTGTAAAGAATACTGTTTATTAGATTTGAAATTATGCTGAACTGACATAGATCTTGCCCCATCATGAACATCCCTGGAGCAGTGTTTCATTCCTCAGTAGTGCAGTATATTTAATTAACCTACCTCTCTCTTAACCAAATAACCAGTCTTTGTCTTCAGTGGACTCTTTTCATATTCATTTTATCTTATGCTGTAATATGTGAAATACAAAGGCCAAAATGCCTAAAAGGTCATTGAGCCTAAAGCCTTAGATTACTCATGGACTGTTATGAGGAGGTGGTTGTTTATTTATGTATTACACACTTTATTCACTGATCTTTCAGCCTTTAACAATCAAAAGATATGAAATATGTTTGTGATTTCTCTGTGTTTCTCTAGCAAGTGTAAATGTGCTCCTGGTGATTTACTGGGACGCACTGTGTGCAAAGGGCTCTGAGCTCATGAATAAGCCATCAATATCTTTATGAATCAGTAATCAATGCTGCAAAGATCATACAAGCTTCCTCTTTTGAAATTAGGGGGGAAACACTCCAGACTGCCTCATTACCAACCGAACTGTAAATATCACTGCTCCATCTGTCCACACTACAAGCGGCGCACATCCCCACTATCTGTTACCACATTTTTTGTTTTTGTCGTAGCATGAATGATACCAGATTCTTTCATTGTTTTAGCTTGTAAAAACTAGTCTACACTGCACTGGGCAGAAGTTCAATAGAAAGTTAAGTTTGTCTCATCCAAAAAGTTAGAGATTCAATTGTTTGATTATTGGGAAGAAGCAGAAGAGCTTGTAAATATGAACAGAACTGAGTGGGCACCGCTTGTGTTGACATTAATACTTGACTGCACCATATAAAAGCTGTTTCACATTGACTCACACAAGACAAGAATGTCCTTGACATGAGGTCAGAAGGCTGATAATACTCAGTACATAAATCATGTGTTACCCAGAGACTGTTTATGAGGAGCTTTGTGTCTTATTACATTCACATACTGCAACCTCAAGTGATTTTGTCACATGCAGCAGTTCTCAAGCTTATTTCGTCTAATACAGTTGTAGATTTATAGGACACATTTCCAAACCCAACCACAACCACCTGTTTCTCCGAAAGGATCAAAGTCTGAGGCGACATAGGCGCTCTGACACTTATTTGTTTTCTTAGCAACGGCCTGACCTTTCCCTGTCACCTGAGGTGCTCTAATGAAGAGACACAGATGTGGAAAAATTACCAAATAAACCAATAAGGCCGGCACAGTCTCACATGCAGCCTCTTAAATTCATTTCCTGTGCTAATGTTGTAAAGCCAAATGGGAGCTCACATTTCTCAGGCAGAACACCTGCCCAGCACAGAGCAGTGCATCTACAGCACCCCCATGAGGTCATATTTAGATGTCACTTTAGGTGAAACACTGAATTGAAAGCTGGTGGTTCTCTTTGGCTATATGGCAAAATCGGCTTTTTAACAAAGAAAAGAAAAACATGTCATATAACTTCAGATTGACAGCTTGACAGTCCATCAAAGAGTTTCCCCAACTCCTCCTCATGGAAGTAAAAATAAAATGGCACAAATAGCCCTGTGGGTTGCAGCTGGTACTGTTCTGAAAATTTGAAACGACAAAAGCTTAAATAAATAACAATGATTACATTAAACATACTTAATGAATATACACTGGCACAAAACAAATTCCGTAATCCTGTAACATTTGGCTCCTGATATACCTTACAACCTTCTAGTGATACAGTACGAGACAGTCTAAAAGAACATACAACATAACATTTGTCAAGAAAATTTGTCAGAGCCACTAAATGTGTAATGTTAGCAGCTCTAATAAATACACAAACACCTGTGATATTCTGTTAGTTATTTGCTGAAAAAATAACTGTTGAAACCAGAGACCTTTACAAAGTAAACTTGCATTTCTTTTTCACATTTTTTAAAATATGTACTCAGTAACTTAAATAGTGGTATTTTGGGGCTGCTCATTCCCTCACACTCAGTGCAAACACATGCATTTATATCTAAACAATTTACCTCATATTGGCCTTGTCTCTCTGTATGGCCCTACACTGTATCTTTGTGTAAAACATGGCTGATGTGTTATTAGTCCAGTGGCACATCTGCAGCACAAGGTGACATGATAGCTGTTGCACGTTTGGATTCCTTCATCTTGTCCAGTCCAAAGAGGAGATCAAGTTGAGTTACTGGCCTCAAGCGCCCTTCACTCACGGGTCTAAAAGAGCAGACATAACAGGTCAGTCCAGTACACCATAATAAGCAGAACACTTCCTGATTACAGCCTTAATAATGCGTCTGAGAATAACATGCTGTTGCACTGCACCAAACTATTGAAAGCTCAGCTGTGCATTCACCGCTTGGAGTGGTGCAAGTTAAAAATACTTATTTTTTGTAACAATGGCTTGCTTCAAGAGAGATTTCAACAGTCACTTAGCAACAGCTGAAGACAGACATTGAAACTTTATAAGAGATATTTTTAAACCCTTTCAGTTTAATCACAGCTTAGGTATTCAATCAAAATCCAATATAATGCAAATCATGGAGAAATTGAATACTAGCAATAATTACAAGAACACTTAATAGAAAGGCTTTGGGGACTATAATAGGTATGGCGATGTTTTATCAAGCTGCAACAAAAACATCTATGTGAAACAAACACACATTGAGCAAATGACAGACTGCATATACATTAGCTGTGGTCAGGATCTTTGTACCACCTTTAACAGTTACTGACAGCAGTCATCTAGCAATCACAACCTATGCTGAAAATCCGTGCCATTTTCTTATACCTAACACCAATTCTGATTTGTATTTATTGTCCAATATACCCCACGGATTGTGATATATACTGAATAAATAATGGTTTGCATAATAATGTTACACTTGACTGGCAGACAAAAATTCACAAAGAATCAATTGTTAAAAAATAAAATACAAAGCTACATAACACAAGTCTTGTCAAATATTGGACACAGGTTTTATGTTCAAGCTCCACAGACAGTGTATTGCCAGCACACTGTACAGATGCTTAGAAAAAACAAGAGAACTTTGTGGGTGTTTTTTCTTGTGTGTGAGTCATACTTCTCTTCCTCCTCTTCGTTGTCCTGGAGCTGCTGTGCGATCTGTCTCATTTGCTCCTTTCGGACGTAATCTCTCACACGATACATTGCTGCGTCCCGGCACAGTTCCCGGAGGTCACTGCCTGAGTACCCCTCTGTCTTCTCTGCAATTTCTTTGAGGTTTATCGCATTGCTCAACTATGTAACAAAGACAGGCTATTAGCAATTTAGAACAACTTCAGGCAGGGTAAAGTGTTTTTGTATTTAAGTAAATTTTGTGGTTACCAGTCAAATGTGTAATGTGATTAGAGATGTATGAATATTTGATTTGTGCATTTCATCTCCTTTAAAAAAAGATATTTCCTTACATTTTCACCGGCTAAAATCAGACGCAGGATATCCTGTCTTTGCCTTGCATTCTGTAAACAATGACGTGATTTTAATTTCATTTAATTGAAAGTGATAAATGAATGAATGAATATTAAATAAAACTGCTACTTGCAATTGTGTAAACAACTTACTGGTAGTCCCACATGAAAAGTGGTAGGCATCCGGCGAAGAATGGCTGGGTCCACATCCTGGGGCCTGTTTGTTGCGCCCATAACCATTACCTGAAAAAAAATTATAAAAATGATAGTTAAAACATTTTTTTTAGGGCTACCCCTGAGTCCTCCAGTGTCTGAGTATCTCTATCAAACAACCAAATAATGATAAAATATCAAAAACTACTAAATATTTAATTGGTTTACCATACCATAATACCATAGGTTAGACTGACCTGAGTTGTTGTGGATGTATCCAGCCCATCCCAGAGACTCATGAACTGGGCTTTCATCATAGCTGTGGCCTCATGGTCAAGACTGGATCGGTTCCTTAAAAATGACTCTAAAATGTACAGAAAACATTTCAATACTTGATAAATTAATACACAAAAAGATTATAGGGCTTTGAATTGATATCAATCTTCAAATATACAGGAAACTTTATTAACTAAGTTGCAGTTTTGCAGGGGCAAAAATAGCTGACATCTTGACTTTTAAAATGCTACTAGTGTACAGAATATTTGCATTTTGGTTAAAATGCATAATGTAATTAGGTTAGATTGATTTCCTGTTGGATCTACTCACCAATTTCATCAATAAAGATGATGCAGGGCTGGATTTTGACAGCCAGTGAGAAAACAGCAGCAGTCAGCTTCTGGGATTCTCCATACCACATGTCAGTCAGGGTCGATGCCTGCAGGTTTATAAACTTACATCCAGAGGCTCGGGCTGTGGCTTTAGCAATCATAGTCTTCCCACAGCCAGGAGGACCAAACAGCAAAACACCTGCATATAAAAGAAATTTAAAACTTTATTAACGACGTAATGAATTAGTTATTAATTACAGGTAGCATGAGAATGGTTGAAACCTTTAGGGGGTTGGAAAAGTTTGGATCCCGCCAGCAGGTGTCTTTTCTGAAATGGCAAGATTACTGTGTCCTGAAGCTCATGTACAATTTCATCAAGACCAGCAATATCTCTCCAGGTCACCTGTAAATACAAAAGGTAAGTAAACCTCACACACAAGTCATTCGAGTTTCAATATTTTTACCTTCATAGTTTGAGGATCAACAAGGTGAGATGCGATGTTCATCTCGTACTCTGTCAGGCTGACTCCCTCAACGCCAATGCTTTTCATCAGCTGCTCTGCCTGTAAAACACACATATCTTCGATCACTAAAGTATCCATTAATAACATCTCATCATAAACATTCCTACCCGTTTCTTGGCCTGATTTTTCTGCTTGTAAGTTGGATCCATAGCCTCCACCACCCATTTGATGCCGTAGTAAGTAGCAGCTCCAAAGATAGTCAGCCTGACCAGCATCCCCAAGACTTCATTTCGAGACAGAGGCCTCAGGAGAGCCTCTCTGGGAAGATCTTTCAGCACCATCTCAGATTGTGTCAGTCCATTTATGTTATACAAGACTTTCCCAAAACAGAATAAAAAATCAAAAACAATTAATAGAAACTTAACGGATTTGTAAGGAAGCATAGTACTGCATATTATATGTTATTACAACAGGAATTACATATGCATCAGCCTGTCAGAGTAACGCAAGGAATCTGCTTTGAATGAGATATATTTTATACGACCATAGGACTGAATAATTGGAACGCAATCTGTTACACTTTATTTTAAACCATTTTCAACAAGATGTAAAGAAAGCTATCTCGACACGCCATCAGGAGCTAACAATTTCATATGCAACAACAAATCATGTTATTAAAAATGAAGACACTCGGTATGCTAGGTAATAACAAAATGTTTAAGACAAGCAAACCTGCCGCTAATAACAGGGACAACACATCACAATACATATTCTGTGGCTTTGGCTCAGAACTCGTTTTAACCATCTGATTATTTGTTTGCTGCTTTCACATAAAAATACTCACAAAAACAGCATCAGTGCAAAGATGTCCTCAAAATGCCCATTGCAACATTGCAACTAGCATCAGCGGTGCCTCTTTGTTTATGTCTCGGGTACATACAAACACTAGTACTTTCAGTTCCTATCCCTGGGTATATTGTATTTTTAGTTATTTGCCACTAGATGGCAGCCTTCCCAAACCTTTAGATACAAAAATCAGCACCATGGATAGCGACCATGTTATTGTTAAATTAAACAAACGGTTACAGTCATATAAGCAATATTGTAAAATGGTCTCTAAATTAAACTAAGACAAGGAAAAAACTAAATTCACCTCACAGTAAGAAAAGATATAGACATAAACAGGTCAAGATTGATTCAAAGCTGCCCCCATTGTAGCACCTTTTAAATGCATGTATAGGGTAAATAACTGTTAATTCTTTGGATTCTTTAGGCCTATATGAATGTACTGAGAGTGTTCCTTTTTATGTAAATGTATGTAACCATCAGTGTTGGAGGTGTTGGAGTTGATAGCACTCTGAATTTAAGCATGTCCCGAGGTAGGTGGTGGCTGCACACCGATGCATCTATTTAGCTGAGGTTGGCTGATGGCGTGGATCTAAGGCTAATCTCTGTTTGCTAACCATTTATTTTCAGGGCTGTCTGATAACAGCTAATTCAGTCTCCTTAACAGCAGCCTCACTGATAAGGCTGTAACTAATGGGCTTCGCCACCAACCCATACATCACACATGGGCCAGTGAGATCGGTAATTGTCACAAATTGTGCTACTAAATTTTAAAATGCTGGCACATATATTCTGTCTTGTCATGGATCTTTACTAAATAAATTGACCATACGTTTTGAAGAATAATCATAAGACTGATGCAGGCATAGATGTGGTTGTTTTACATCAACCACACTTCTGCAAAAATTTGCATGGATTGCATCATCACAGTTTCTATCTTATCTCTCAATGAAATGGCTTGCCAATTTTGTCGCCTAACATATTATATGAGCCTTAAACTTATTTTAATGAAGTTCAGCAAGTAAACATTGAATTTTTGTTACAACAAATGTGTGCGACTAAAATGTAATAGTATATGTAATGTATGATCTGAAGACATTTTGCTGCCCAAGCCACTTCTTTGGTTCTGGTCAGATTACTGGTGGACACAGCTATATATTTATCTAAAGGGGGGAACTAGCAACACTGAAACTATTACATTGAGCAACACTAAGTGTGCACTGGGTCTGAGTCACACTGGGCATAATCATTCAGGTCCCTAATGAATGCTCTCACACCTATTAGCATACTGGCCGGCTCAATTGTTTTCTTTGTTTTGATTTGGGTCTAAGGATGGAGTTATAGGAGATAGAGATGTCCTCTTCCCTTGTGAACTTAATGTTGGATCCACAGCATTAATATGTGCAGTAAAGGGTTCCAGATGTTGAATTTTTATTTTAGTCTAGTTGTCATGTATTGTCATGTATTCACGTATTGATACCAATTCATGGGTGAAGTGCCTAGAAATGAGGCCAATGCATCCTGTTCAGATTGTTCCATATATAAATTAGCTATAATAGGAGGGACCAGGTACCCCATGGCACATCTGTGGATTTTCCTGTAGAAGTTTCCTCTGAACTGGAAATATGTGGTATTTAAACAAATTTCCAGCATCTGACAGATTGTGGTCAGGTGACAGTTTAGTTTAGTTTAGTAGGTGACATATGTAATGCAATAATTTGACATGAACATTGCTTCAGCAGAGCACATTGCTTGAGATTAGCAAATCTATTCCTGCAATATGGTAAATGGTCACATTTTCTATAGCGCTTTTCTACCTTCAAGGCACTCAAAGCACTTTACAACAAGGAACCACTCACCCATTCACACACACATTCACAAACCAGTGTGCACAGTCACTGAGGGCAAGGTGGGTTAAGTGTCTTGCCCAAGGACACAACGACAGCATTCATCTGTGTGAGTTAGAATCGCACCGCCAACCTTCGGATCAGTGGACAAACACTCTACCAACTGAGCTACTGTCGCCCCAATACAACACAATTTTGGCACATTTATGCAATATAAATCCCTCCAGCCTTTGCAGTCAAATTCGCTGTACAAATTTGGATGCAATTTTTCAGCCTGCAAAGTCACAGTCCAAGCAGTCGACACATGGTTTGCGCACACACCTATGGCAGTGAAAGTGCTTCATAACCGGGCCTAATCCCTCTGTACTGCAGCGTGTGTCCCAGGAGATAGCGGGCTGACGAGGCCATTTTGACAAGTCCAAGCATAAAAGCATTCGACTTGTGTATCTGCGGAGTACAGCCAGAGCTCCCCGCTTCCTCCGCTCTTTGCACCTTTGCCCAAATATTCTCTCTCAAACAGTGGACCAGTTAAAATAGCAAAAGAAACAACATAAATTCAGCTGCCGTACCTGTCAAACTGAAAGCTGTCAAAATGAAATGAAAGTACAGTGCAGCAAAAGCCAGTCAGTAGCAATGGCACACAGTAATACAGTGCTGGAGGTAGGTGTTATTGAATACACTTTCTATTTAGTTTATATTCAGTACTTTTTTCATTTTTATGTTAAGATTATTCTAATAAGTATAGCATATAGTAAAAGTATTATATTAGGTCTTGATGTGGCAGACATGTTAGAATATTAATAGTAATAGGCTAACTGATAGTAGCCGCTCTAATCAAAGGTGATATAGGGAAAGTATTTCGCTTTATTAGAGTGTACCGTAATTGACCTTATACTTTTACTTGTGTAGTAAAGTAAGAGATTATAGTAGATTCAAAGCTAAAAAATCATGGGTCATGTGGAGCTGTTGGTGTTAAATGTGTCAGTGAAAATAGCATGTGTTTGTTGTGCAGCCTGTGATACGGATCTCTAGGGTAATGACTGTGCCATTCATTTCACCAGGCCTACTTAAGGAAGCTAGGTTTTTAGGTTGCTTCATCTTTCTCAGCACAAGTGGATCTGCATTTTCCTGTATGTTATAAGGCTCATTACATTCATTATATGCAATGTGCCCTTTGTACCCCAGATCATGTAACCCACGATATATTCCGGCAAACTAAAATATGCCTTTAAATTTTGTTCATGTCAGTTGTAGAATCTTTAGCAGATCTTCAAATATTGGTCTAATTGTGAGCCCCCAAAATGAATTTAACTTGCCATTTTAATTAACGTTGTGAAAGATCAGGTGGGGAGTATCAATGTTAGACACGTACTGGCACCTACAGTTTCTTTTGTGCAGCTGTACAAAGGATACATTCCAGTTATATTCAAACTAGATCTACCTTAATAATTTCAGATCATTAGGGTAGGCTACACAGGGTTTGAAATTTAATACATCCCTTGAAAGTACTTCCAACAGTGTGCAAAGTCCTCCTCTTTGTTCACTGAGCCAAAGGTAGAACTCACAAGATGACTTCCTACCGGCATCTCTGCGGTTTTGGATTGACAGTTTCTCCCATTTCCTCCTCTCCACCGGGTTTACCACAGAGCCACGCAGGGGCCAACGTACAAAGCATGCTAATTTATTCTGTTTCATTATCAGAGAAAAATGAGGAGCTCTACAGAATATATGCCACTCACACCCGGCGGCAACTGTTGCCTGTATAAACTGTGGTGTTTGAATAAATGCATATCGCAATAGAAAATTACTTTTGCTTATAGCTTGTCTTTATTTTTATTCATTTAAATCAATAATTCAAGCAGAGGCAAGTTGAGAGAGCAAGTTTCTAAGTATAAAAAAGTCTATTTTTCCTTTGCTCGCTCAGCCGTGCTGCAGTTTTCCGAGAATGACACTTTCATCAAAAACTACATAAAGGCAGCGATTGTGTTTGGGAACATCTTATCTTAAAAACACCATTTCAATAGCAACACCACAAACAATATAATGTGTATTTTTCAAAGCACTTTTTAAAAATGACAGTTCAGGAGTTTTGGTTTGCTTTGGAGAAGGCGAGTTTTGTTAAGAATTTTAAGAATGGCGGTCAACAGAAAGAAAAGTGAATAGTAATAGTTATGGTAGTAGTGGTAATAGTAGTGGTGGTGGTAGTAGTAGTAGCGGTGGTAGTGGTTGTAGTTGTTGTAGTAGTTGTTGTTATTATAGTGGTTGTAGTTGTAGTTGTTATTGTAGTAGGTGTTGTAGTTGTTGTAGCAGTTGTTGTCGTTGTTGTTGTAGTAGTAGTTGTAGTTGTTGTTGTTGTTGTAGTTGTTGTAGCAGTTGTTGTTGTAGTTGTTGTTGTAGTTGTCGTTGTTGTCGTTGTTGTTGTTGTTGTAGTTGTTGTAGTAGTTGTTGTAGTTGTTGTTGTTGTTGTCGTTGCTGTTGTCGTTGTTGTCGTTGTTGTTGTTGTTGTAGTAGTAGTATATGGAATACTAGACAAACAAACTGTTAGTTGTACTAGTAGCACAATATCTGCATATTGATTTGAATAAACATATTAAATAAATTCACTTTTGTTGTTGTGCAGACTTTATGTACCTGTTGCCTTACACTACACCACAAAGTTTGTTTATTGCATATTCTCGGATCACATTTATCTACATAAGAAATCCACTACAGAGTACCACAACCAGTTCATATAAGAGCGCGTTCACACAAGACTCTGGACCGGGTTTAATCCTGTTTTAGTACTGGTTTAGTCCTGGTCTACTGCAGGATTAGTTCCAAAAGTAGTCCCAGTTTGGATGTGGTGTTGAATCTTATCAAACTGACTTTTCTTTCCTTTTAGGTATAGTTCTTGTCAAATAAAATCAGAGCTAAATTACTCCACAAGTGTTTTTTGAAGTGAGCTACAAAAACAAGGTTACGGCTGAAGTCATTTTACGGTTAGTGATTCTGTTATGAGCCGAGCAATTATGTTTAACTGGTACAGCCGTTTGTGAGATTGTAGAAGTGACCGGCTGTTCTGAGGGTATAAATGCAGTGTGAAACAGCTTTGAGTGCTGCATTCAAAGCCCTTTAGATGGATTTGAAGTCTGGCTTTGAACGCTGCTTCTCTCACCTCAGCAGTAGCACGCATTAGCATCACTGTCTCCCAGGCATCGTCACGGTAACAGACAGTTGGGAGAGCGTTTGTCCAACTGTGGTAAAGATGGCTGTTTATTAGGTACAAATTTATTAATATTAAATGTATTACATCTATGTGTGTTGTTTTTCTTTCTATATGTCTGTCTAAAAATTGATTGATTGTGATATTTTGCCATTAAAGGTGCACTATGTATCTTTGGCACCCCTACTTTGCCTGGAATGTTCCACAGGATGGCATTGACATTTTTCTTCCTTTTATTCAATTACAGGTGTCTTTGTTACTAAAATAGAAAACGCACATCTTTCCACAAACTGACTAACTTGCTGATATCACCTGTTAGTTTTAGATACGTTTAATGCCGTATTGGGAAACATTCTGGGAAGAAATTATGCTACGATACAGTTAAAAAATGTGTAAAATGTCTAAATGAATCTCTCCAAATGCTCAATAGTGTGGCAACCCAGTAGTAAAGGTGCAATCTGTACAATGCGAGATTCTATTGTGACAGCAAATATGATTTAGGTAGAGACTGTGAGACTTGTCCCGTGATGAAAACAATTGTCCAGTTCCAGCTCTCATTCATCACCGTGACAGCACTTGGCCACGTGGAAATGAATGAATAAATAAAGGAGCACGCAGTTGGAGTGCGGATGAAGTGAAGCATGCTGGGAAGTCACTGTCAAGGCTCTGTCAGGATGTATACTGTTCAGCTCTTATTGGTAAAATGACGTCTTTTATGAGCACGACGTAACTCCTCCTATCAAATTCCTCCATCTTTCTTTCTCACTCCTGAGATCGCATACAAATATTTCTGACAAATACTATAATTCTCCACTCTGAGGTTGATTTATAGCGTATACATATATCTAGCTATTTTCCACGTCTGTCAAACCAAATGTTATTCACAGAAAAGTATTCAGCTGAAAGAAAGAAAATGTACTCGCTTGTTTACAGTTTGCTGCGTACGTTTTTGGGAGTTATTCACATATTCGTACTAGGCAACGTGAGTGAAGTGTCTTGCCTAAGGACACAACAACAGTTTTTGCCACTGGCGCTGCACAGTGACACCTCGCAGTCCCAGCGGTCTCTTGCTTAGCTTCTGGGATCAGGCTTTGACAAAGAGGAGCGGCATTTCCATATTTCATCAATGATTTATATTGAAGTGGTGAGAGGTGAGGATATTCTGTGCGCACCAGTCTCCAACAATATACATTTTAAAACGTATTCATTAAAGGTTCACTGTGGAACTTTTCTTGTGGAGAACCCTGGTCACAATAACAATGTTTATCAAGGTGTTTTAAGTGATAAAAACTCATGTAACTGAATAAATGCAAGATAGAGACGTCCAATGCCCTGCTATGGACCATTCCAAACAAAGCAACAGCAAGAAGTAAGCAAAAGGAAAACCCTCACTAGAAAATGTACATAGTGAACCTTTAAGAAGAGGTTTTTCTCCCCCAAATCAATATGCAAATCATGCCGTAAGAAACGCTAACAAACTGAGCATATTAAATGAAAAGAAGCTGATAAAACAACTTGCTGCTGTCTGCAGATATTGCTGTCCTGCTGTGTGTCTGTCATGACTACTTAGCGTAAAAACAGCAAACATTTGACCTCACCACACTCTGAACAATCGCTTTTAGTTTGACTTTGAAAACTCTCTGTATGCGCCGCTCCCTGTGTGGATTTGGAAACAACCACTCCACCCCCACTGGCCCGCTCTGAGCTATGACCTGCCAGATATCCATTATTGATCATGACTTAGTTTCCTCTGGGCTGCCTGGGTTAGCTATAGGCATTCACAATATACTTTTATGTCCTGACCAAAAGAAAAAGTAAACTGTTTTTGATAGGGAGCCCAGCCAGAGCAGTGTCGGCTGGAGCAGACACATTGGGGTCAGCTAAGTGAAGCTTTTGTCTTGTGTTAACAGCAGAAAGATGAAAGCCGGAGGGGGTGGAGCAATCAATGCTTTTTAAGAATTTTTTTTTTTTAAAAAGGGTAGCGCTAACACGAACAATATCTGATATTGAAATGATCTTTAGGGGAAAAGAAGTGAGGATTAGTGCAGAATGGCTTCAAATGAGCAAGTGTTCTGATAAGAATAGAGAATCAAGAATCAAGGTCTTGCTGTTTTGTAGTTTGCACAGCTACATTTTCAAGGGCAGAATTCACAAGTCTTAACAATGAGGCCTGCTATTTTTAACAAGTGGAAAATACTGTTCCAAAATAATTACCAAACACATCAAAACAATTAAAATAGACAAATGAGAATTGAGAATGGTGTATTTTATTTTATTACTTTTTGTTTTGTTTTTTTCATTTTTTTAATCCAGATGTTGATCCTCTTTCTCAAAACGTGTTACTTTTATTATAGGACTTATGTAGTATTGGCCTTTATAATAACTATAGATTACCAAGAAAGTTGTGAAGAGCAGAAAAGGATACTTACTCTTAACCTGCCTAACTTCCATAAACTACTTCAAGATTGCTTTATATTGAAATAGTGACAAACTGTCTGAAAACTTTGTATCGGTAAAAATACTTAGCTTATGAAAAATAACTTAACTTTGCGTAAACAGTACAGGTAGGCAAAAAACTTTAATTTACCCCATTCATCACAGTTGCTGAAACTCATCAAACTTTCGATGGTATGAATCCATCTATCTTCTTGTGGGCAAAATGGTATTGAACATCGGAGGCAACCCCTATTTTCCTGCGCGGGGACAAAAAAGGGCCTTATTTTCCTCATGAGCTGGACTCCCTCAGCCGTGGCGTATCTCAGAGAATGACACTTTCATCATAAATTACACAAGGCGGACTGATGGCACCCAGCTCCGGCCCGGGGTGCGCAGTGGGTGGGGCGGAGAGGTTCGGGCGGGGGGCACAGTGATGCTCGGCTGCACACAAAACCATATTGATTACCACTCATGTTTCTTTTGAATCAATCTCCATCACCCGTCGGCCATTTTGTGCATTATATTTCATTTGAAAAGACGGACGATTGAGGCGGCGGCGTGCACACAGGCTTCGGGAGGATCAGGAGATTTAGTTTAGTCTCGTGGCACAGTGGGGCCTCTGTAATGGAAGTCCGCTCATAACTGTCACAGCCTGGATCAGCCTCGCATCAGGGACCTGCAGGGACCGAGCCGCAGTGTTTACTCTGGGATTGAAATCATTTATGACTGGACACAACACAACAATATTTAGTTTGATTTTGCTAAATTAAATTAAAACACACATTTTAAGAGAAGATACAAGTCATTATTGTTGTTGATATTTTCGATGTGGTGTGTGGTATTGATTTTGGGAGAGGCACTAGGAAAAAAAAATCAAAGGTATTGGCATGTTAATCAGATTGGTAGAGTTTAGATAAGGGACAAACAGTCATTCAAATACACAGGGTAAATAAGTTACATTTAAAAACATGATGTAAACTGAATATGTCAATAATAACAGTCAAAGAAGAACAGACAAATAATTCATACATTTATATGACGCATTTAGCCTCCGTAGTTTGATGTTTTGTTTTGTTTTTTGTGTTTTTTTAAGAGACAAATATTAATCAACTGCTATATTAATGTTTTTATCCTCCTCTGGGTTTGCATCATTCATTCTTTAGCCTAATGTTAGACCTGGTTTATTCTCATTGTAGACTGTGTTTAGTCCTAATTCAAGCCTGATGAAAATCTTGAGGTACTCTGATGTTAAAATCTTGAGTTACTCTGAAAGCCATATAATATCTTGGGTATCTGGTGTGAAAAGTTTGAATATCACTGAAAAAGGTTTAGAAATCCTTTAGACCAGGGGTGTCCAAACTACGGCCCGGGGGCCAAATGCGGCCCTCAGACCAATTTTTATTGGCCCTCAGGCCTTCAGGTGAACTGGCCCAATTGATCATGATCAGCACTTTTTATGGCAAATTAGAGTAATCCTACCACTATAACCTAAATAACACGACACTGCACTGACATACAAACCTAATATTATATTTCAAGCCTTATTTAAAGTATGAAGTCAAAACTATGTTAAATGCACCCATCTGAATTATTGACTAAAACTAAAGTATGAAGTCAAAACTAAAAAACTAAAAGCTAAATGCACCCATCTGAATTACTGACTGTATTGACTACTGGTCTGTGGCCCCCCGAGTCGAATATTTTTCAAGATATGGCCCTCGGTGAAAAAAGTTTGGGCGCCCCTGCTTTAGACAGTACTACAGTCATCCTGATAACATCATAAAAGAAGGTTAAATCAAGAACTAACTCGGCTTTGGCACAACACCAAGAAGTCATATGTCTGTCCTACTGCAGCCCAAACTCTTTTATAACTGTTTGCCGTATATATTCACATGCAGTCCATATTGAAACAAATGCACCTTTCATAAGCCCTGGAACATTGTGCTTACATTGTGCTTTGTTTGCATATCTCTTTTCAAGGGACCGTTTATCATTTGATGTGCCTGTCCCCGCTAACCACAAATACAAACGCATCTGCTTTTGTCTAGGTTTTTTCCATATTATTTTCTACTCTTCTTCCTGAGGCATTACAGACACAGCCGTACACATTTCCCACTGCCAATCAAAGTCCAACAATAATAATGAATCCTTCCATATGAATCCGCCCAGATTTCTATATTGCCTTTGACAGGAAATTAACCCTGTGGCGGCCATTTTGTGTGTTCCCTTGTGATCCGCGTTATCCGTCACCATGACAGCAGCACCCACATGGAGAATTTATCCCCAAACACAATTGAAGTTTTGATTGTTGTGTGATAAGCTGGGCTGCAGTATGGGGCTTTTGTGATCTTTCTCCCTCTGTGTCAGATTTATTTTCCTCTACGTGTTGAGGCTGGGTCAGTCCAAACCCTCCCAGCCCTCACACCAATCTCTCAGGTCCATCAGAGCAGCAGCACCTCGGGGACACTGACTGCTGGTGGCACCAATCATCCACTTCCTTTTCTTTCTTCCCTTTTAACCATGGATGTGTCGTATAGATTTGATTTGAATTGTAAGAATTATTTATGTACTTGTATAACTTGACTAGAAATGGAGGAGAAAGATGAATGACTGGGGATGAACAACAGACGTAACCTTGTTATAGCACAGCACATTCCTCGGCACACTGACTTCTATAGACGCTACAAATACTGCTCCTACTACTACTATTACTACTATTGCCACTACTACAGCTACTTTTTCTATAACTAAAACAGCAGTCAAGTCTCTATTCACAACCTATGTTCTACTTCCAACTTCTTTTTTATAGCTTATTACTATATAACTTATATTCTTTGCTATAATATTGTTACTGCTACGACCACAACTTTTTCCTATGTATTGGCATATTGTGTTAGCATTACCGTGACAACAAATAACCTTGCTCTGGCCTCTAAAAGTTGTGAAAAGTGCTTAGAAACTCGAAGTAACAGAGTAAATAATTTGGATGCTCGGAATATACTTTGGTCAAGAGAGGAATAACTAGCTCTTCACATTTTAAAGCCAGTACAACACCCAGAACTACCACCGCAAGTACCGGTACTACCACCGCAAGTACCGGTACTACCACCGCAAGTACCGGTACTACCACCGCAAGTACTGGTACGCACCAGTACTACCACCGCAAGTGCCAGTACTACCACTGCAAGTCCCAGTACTTACCACCGCAAGTACCAGTACTACCACACTACACTAATGCATCTTCAATTTCTATCATATCTACCATAAAGCTACTTCTATGAAAACGATACTACTAGTACAACTAATTTGCTCCTATAAAGCCCATTACTTGAGTAAAAACGTGTAGATCTCAGTACCATCTCATCTATATAGTGCATAGTACATTTACAGAATATAAATTGAAGTTAAGAAAATACCACAGGTCACAGACACGTACTATAGCTTTAGCCTTGGGACTTGAGCAGCTCTTTGACTGTTGCTTCTGCACTCAGATAAAAAAAGCAAGGTGAATTAAAGTTTCGTTTTTCCAGTCCATTCAGTATCAGTAAAAGTTTGAATTATAGTTTTTAGACTACAGCATGAATATAGTCAGCTGAATATTAAGAGGAAAAGGGGTAGAGTGCGGAGGCCATATGAGGACGTGCATATTTAATCCCAGGTTTGAGTGATTAGACAGAGCGGCGGGTTGTCAGGCAGCTCCCATCAGGCTTCATTAAAATAACTCCAAAATGAATCATGTCTTGCTGTTCACTTATTAGAGCATTGGTTTATAATATGAAGAAAGTGATGTATGAGAGTTTGTGTAGCACATTACAATATCTGTAGCTCAGAAGGAAATTGACTTTACGGGGAAAGTAATGAGCTCATTAGCTGCTACTTCAAAAGTCAGTGTAAGGGAGGAAAAGAACACATATTTGACCTTTTAATCGTGATGTACTGTTGTCCCCTGAACATGGGGGATAAAGACTTTAGTCCTTAGAGATTCATTTGATCTTGTTTTTCCCTAGATAGCTTTTTTTCTTATTTTTTTACTGTGATATTAGAGACAATACAAACAATTAAAGACATTAGACCACGTGTTTCAAACTCAAGGCCCGGGGACCAAATGTGGCCCACCGCGTCATTTTATGTGGCCTGTGAGAAGGTAAATTAAAAGTCATGACTATCATTTTAAAATAAGTCTATGCTGCTTTAATGTCTGCATTGACCATAAGTGGAACTGAGAAATATTTGCAAATAATGATCCCAAAATGTTCAGGAAGAGGAAAATTGTAGGCATGGAGGGCAGGTTCAAGAAAGGTGAAGGTGCATACAAGTTTGTGCTTCAAGGAGAAAATCCTGTATATTTTTTCTGTTATGAGGCGGGATCGGTTGTGAAAGAGTACAATCTACGTCGGCATTTTGACAACAAATGTATGCAAATGTTAGCCTTCAAGAAAAACAACAAATTGTCCAATAATTAAAAGTCTGTAAAATGCTGTTTTTGAAGCAGTGATGAAGGTCTGTGAGCAGATGTGACACGATCAGATACACACTTTTAAAAATGTCAGTTTTTCAGGGGACACGGAGTTACACAGACATGTAATATTTGCAACTTTGAATAAGTAATGGTAAATGGTCACATTTTTCCGTAGCGCTTTTCCACCTTCAAGGCACTCAAAGCGCTTTACAACAAGGAACCATTCACGCACACATTCATACACCAGTGTACGCAGACACTGAGGGCGAGGTGGTAATAAATACAGAAAGAGTTATTTAACAAGTTAAAAAGTAGTTACATTTATTTTACACCACATTTGGTTACATTTAGTGGCATTTATACTTAGAGTTGCATCTGGCCCTTGATGGTGACCATTTTGCTGATGTGGCCCTCAGTGAAAATTAGTTTGACACCCCTGATCTAGACATTTTGACTTAAGGGTGTGTGTGTGTGTGTGTGTGTGTGTGTGTGTGTGTGTGTGTAGGCAGGTGAGTAATGAAACAGAAAAAGAAAACTAAAGAAATAAGAGGGAAATGATGGAAAATTTTAGAAAGAAGAGTAAAAATGCATACATAATTTACTGATGTTCAGTTTCTTTTTCCTTTTCTCCCTTTTCTCCTTCCTTCCCTCTCGTTGCACTGCCCCTTTGTTTCTTTTGTTAATTGCTTTTTTTTTTTGCCAGATAAAGTCAGACTTTCGCTTTCTTCTGACAAACCAGTTTAAAATGAAGAGTCACATGATGTTTCTGTGACGTGTTTTTGGCCGGAAGGAAGGACGACAGTGTGACTTTTTCAGACCAGTATCCTAAGTGTGAAAGCAAGGACTCCCCCTCATCTTGGTGTGGTGTATTATGGGCACATTTCCAGATATGTGTTGTGTCTTTTATCCAGTGGTATACTTTTTTTTTTTTTTTTTACATTTTAACTGTTTCCGTATTTATTACTTATTCAGATTACAATTATTGCATATGCATTTGCCTAGGTCTAAACTATGGCTGTGTAACTGCATATCTCCTGATAAATTGAGATTTTAAAACCATCATACTTTTTAATTCACCCTGTCGAGGGCCACGTAAAATGATGTGAAGGGCCACATTTGGCCCGCAGGCCTTGAGTTTGACACATGTGCTTTAAGTGCTTTTGTGCATGTTCCTAATGTTTGTTTGTTTTTTTGTTTTGTTTTGTTTTTCTTCTATGTTCTTGCTTGCTTTCCTTGTCTCCCCAAAATTTGTTTTATTGCATGACAAGTATCGTATATGACTTTGCATTACTTTACATTAGCTTTCCAGGTTTATTTTATCTTTTTGGTGAACGAGTCGCTGTCTAAGCTTTTTGTATGGTTTTACAGGTGCGTTAATCTTGTGTTTTCCCATAACCCCTTGTATTTTCTTGGTGTATTTTCTCTCTCTTTGTTCATTGCCTATTTGGAGTATTTACACTGCGTTAGGGCTTTGGTGATGTGTTTTTCTTCTTCTTTCAGTGGACTTTTTTCCTTTGTAGACAGAACTTTGAAAAATGGTTGCATCTTTCCCACTGATAGCACAGTCTTGACATAAACCACAATTTGGAATCATCTTACATTTGAGGATTTTGTGATAAAAATGACTAGAGCCTTACCCTTTTGGTGAACCTGTGCACTTGCTTGCTCTACTCTGATCTCTCTGCTGACACATATGACCATTATTCTGTTAGAAAACTGCAGTCTGCAATTTCCTGCTTATAGAGACACTTTGGCCAGACCATTACAGTGACAGGAACAGCTCGGTATTAGACTCCAGGCGTTTCTCTTCACATTGGTATTTTCCCCTCTAGATCCATTAGTGTAGTAGCTGTGTTGACTCCGAAATGAACATATAATATACACACATTGTTATAATTTGCAAAGGTCATAGGAAACACAATAGTGCATTTGGAGAATTTAATCAGGTATGTGCTACATTTTATATATTTCCTGATGGGATGTAGTGGGAATTTGCAATATTTCAAGGCTTTCTGCTCTTCAAGTGGAAGAACTGGTGTAAGCATATATTTTACTGCACCAGTGCTTGCACAGTTTAAAAAGAGACTCTCTATGTTTACTTTTGGTCACATTTTTATATATAGTGCTTTTCCACCTTCAAGGCACTCAAAGCGCTTTACATCAAAGAAGCACTGACCCATTCACACACATTCATACGAATGTGTGTTATGTGTCTTTATGTGTGTGTTAAGTGTAGTTAAGTGTCTTGCCCGAGGACACATCAGCAGCATTCATTTGTGGGAGCTGGAATTGCACCACCAACCTGGGGATCCATTGCTCAGCCAGCTCAACCGATGATGTTTATGTCAAGAACCAGATTTGAACCGTCAACCTTTGGATCAATGGACAAACGCTGTGAGCTACTGTCGCTGTAGCTACTTTTTTTAACCCAGGCGTCCAAGATGCAGGAAATATTTCACATTGCTGGACTAGACTTTTTGCCCTGGGTGCAAAAACTATTCAATTCAGCATTCCACCTGATTAAATTATTTATGAAGAATGTATAGAACTACACACCTCACTATATATGTGCTCTGTTAACAATTTGAAAGCATTTTTGACAGAATTTTCAGTTGCTGATTTCTGGGACAAAATATTACAAATAAAATAAAATAAACATCATAGGGTGGCCATTTGACATTTGAATGAACCCAATAAGACCCACATTTATAGATGCAATTATAAAATTTGTGCACCATTTGTTATATTTTGACATAATTATTATTAATCGTAATTACGAAAAATGTCAAAAAGCGAGTTTTATTTAAAAAATAAAAATCTGCAAGAGTTTAAAAGTTTAAATATTTTTTTCATGATTTAGTGAAGCAGTTGTAGCTTAAGTGTAACTTTTGTGTGAACATCTATTGCTGATCCTAAGTTCAGTTCTGTACAGTAAAAACTTGTGATTCAAACATTCTTGCAGACACATAAAGTCACTAATGGAGCGGTGCATCATTGCTCTGACATCATGAGAGATATTAAAAGTCCATAAGTAAGGAGCTAAACGCTTCTCCCTTGGGTTATTTTTGATAATATGCAACCTTCCCCCTGGGCTGCAAGAAAGAAAACTATAAATCTCTCCTAAATAGCTGGAGCAAGTGGAGCCTCATGCTGAGCACATTGAGTTAGAGAAGTGTTTCTGGTTGGGAGACACTGACAGGAAGGAGAATGTAAAGAGATATGAGGTGAAATTATAGACAGTGCACTTGAGCTCTTCAGTACATGAATATCTCAAATGTGGTAGTAGAGGCACAGGGTAGGCAGGTAATGAGGCTTCAGTAAATACCTTCATTTAAGATAGATTATAATTATAATCTTTCCCTTAGTGTTTACTGAATGATAATGTTTCTGTTCCACTGAACTATTTGAATAAAACTAGTACAAGCCAGCAAATAGTGTGTCTGTATGGCATTTTTACTTTCAGCCCTGCAGCATTAACACTTCTATGGGATGTGTAAACAAACAGCACTACATGATGACATCACTGGGCCGTGGCTTAGTTGGTTTGTGTGAGCTACAGAACCCTCTGCAGTCGCACCTGAGCATAGCACGGTTCAAAACGCCTAGTGTGAGTGCACCCTTAGATGTACTCTGTAAAGCCCTGCATATATCTTCCATCAGTGTCTGAGACACTGGAGCACTGTTCTACATCATGTACTCGAGCTGCTGTTTTCATTGAAGTTGATCCTGGTTTAATGGATTTGAGCTGAACTTCTTGCATCGTCTCCTTGGGCGCATTGACTATTTACCACATTTTTACAGTCTGTTACAGCACTGCCCAGACTAACCATGAGTTGCATCATGGTAGTGCAACTCCACAACTCTGACAGAGCAAGAGAAGTCATGTCATGTCAGATAAGCTACTTCATAAGACTGAAACTGTACAGGGCCAGTGTGCTATCATCATTTTACCCTCGAGAGACTGACGGACACGGGTAAATGGCTGTGAGCAGAGCTGTTTATTGGTGCTTAATGTAGTAGGGCATGAAGTATGGCGTTAAATTTACCTATCCCTATGCAGACAAGCAGATGACCTCATCATGTCAAGTTACAGGTCAAATCTGTGGAGATGCAACCCACAGTGAGAATGTTTCCAAGATAATATTTTAACAATAAACCACTAAACTGCAAATGCAAATAGATATGTGTAATGCCATACTGTGGGATAATCCAAGAGAAACAAAAAATATCTTCATGGAGATAAGAAGGTGGCAGACTTCCCACCAAGAAAGTTACATCTTAAAACAGTATTTCACAGTCATATGTAGAATCAGGAAGACCAAGCATTTAACATACCTCCTGCATCATTGTAAAACTGCACTTTAAAAACTCCTCCATCTATCTCTTCAGCCGCGCTCTTTACATGGGTGAATGTAAGCACATAATGGCCAGTGTGGAGTTCTGTGTCCTCAACCAGAAGTGTGTGCTTATCAGTACCAGCCTGCAGTGCCTCAACTCAGCACTGAAACTCAATTCACCCACAGCTGGGAAAGGCTGTTGTCAAAATTCATCATTGTGCATTTCTGTTTCCTAAAATATGGTTTCTAAAAATCTTACCTTTAAATATGGACTGCCTTCAAGGAACGTTTTGAAGATGCGGGCTGAAAAGATAGACACACAAAAGCAGACCTTGAACTGTGCAGTGTTGTGGCTGCACTGTAAAATGTGATGCAAATGATGTTTTCCGGAGTACCTGACTTGACCTTTCAGTGTGTCTCAAATGCTTTGAGCCCAAAGCCTCAAAAATCAGTCTGCTCCAGTTTACTCTTGGGGCATAGCCTTTATTACACTTTTTCGCAACATCAATAGCAACAAAAAAGTTGGTGAAAAGGTTATAGATTTTTAAACAGTGTACAGGCCTAATCAGTTACCTTTGTAAGAATGATCTTTGACATGCAATTTAAGGCATTGGATTTACATATTAAAGTTTCACTGTGTAACTGGATGATAGATGTTTTAATGCCATACTGTGGAGCATTCCAGGCAGAACAATAAGTCCATTGTGAGAAGCAGCTATGCAGGTTTTTGTCCTTTTAAAGGTCCTATGTTAAACAAAATGGATTCTTATGAGTTTTAAGTCATGATATAATGAGTTTTGTTTTGTTTCATTCACACATGTTTGAGCAATGTTTTATTAATAGTCTGTCTATATCCCCAAAGCTCAAAATGTTCTGTTCCACCTTGTAATATCATGAAGCAGTTTTCAAGTTAACAGCTCTCTCTAGTTCAGTAGAGATTGGCAGTTCCAGGGCCGAAAGCATCCAAATGATTCTGATGAAAGTGAAAACACAGTGGAGCGCTTCCTTTATTACCACATGACATCACAAGGTGGAACAGAGTATTTGCTGTTTGATTAAAAAAAAAAAAAAAACAAACAAAAAATCTCAATTTTTAAAGTGCTTTTCAAGAACTCTATTCATAACATTCTATCTGTTTTTGTATACGCTAATGTTTTTAGAACCGAATTGAACTTTAAACCTAAATATGTTAGAACTGCACAGAACAAGGATGATTTTAATGTAATACCTCAAGACACATTCATTTTTTACACTTTTTCAAAAGGAAACAGCAACAAACTGTGTACTAAGAACAAGTCATTTAATCTTTCCAGGAGATGATTGTAGATTTTAGAATTTATTTTACCAAAGACAATCCCTTCTCTACAAACAAAACTACATGGAGTTATTTGCTGAATTGCATCCCACAGAGCCGCAGAGTGTCGGCTCTGTCTCTGATGATTAGGCTTTTGGATGAATGTAGTGAAATGCCCTGTTATTGGTTTGAAATGCCAAAGATGAATCACATGCAGAGTGTTGCTAGAGCTCCTTTTGAGACATGTCCACACTTTTGGACTGTCTCTACTGCAGGAGCCTTCATCAAATCTTGTCTCACTATGATATAAATAGATAGAAGGCCTATGGGACACAGATCTGCTCAGTCAGCGCGTTTACATGTACTACAGCATGTTTACAGATGTGTCCTACTTACTCTACCTGCTATAGTGTAGACGTATGGATGGCTTTATGTGTGCGTAAAATTGATGATACGAAGTGGTAGTATATCCCATGGCAGAAGCAAAGCTGTTTTGTGCTAAAAAATCATTTAAAACTTCAAAACTCAGTCAAACATGTTTAAGTTTATCAGTTAAAACAGAACTATTGTGCAAAAAAGAGCTTTAAACCATGTTTTAATTGTTTCCCTTCACCATTTACTCACCCAAAGTTGTTTTTAAAGTGATTTGTGCAAGTTTGAGCAATCTTTAATCGTTTATTTTCCACTGCTCTACACTTACTTTGTTCTCCTATTTTCTTTTCTTTCTTGCAGCTCAGTTTTCTAACACAGACTTGTTTCATTTATTAAGTCATTTTTGATGAATATTGCAATTTAAAATGTCAGAATAATAACATCCACAGGTGCCATAGATTATAACTGTATGGCAGTCACAAGCACAATAGGTCTTCTTTAAAACTGATTTTGTAAACATGCGTACATTTTTGCAAGCTTGTCATCCACAGTTGAAAATAAAACTACTACTATTATGATCTCCAGTGCTGAGTTGTGTCTTGCAAACATGAATGCACTATTTCCAAATCCTTTAATTGAGATAGCACCGTTGTAAATAAAATATGAAGGGACGATGTATTTATAAGCACCGTGCAATTTTGTATCATAATTCCAAATGATTTAGACACCATGCATGTATTACTGCTGGATGGATATTTACACCTTGAGGTCAGCGGCGCTTTAAGTTGGCAACCGTAGAAGTGCTGGCTCAGGTTGTTGCTTCTCAAACTCAAAAAGTAGGACTCGCTGTGCCGGTTTTTAAGATGGAAAGGGGCACCTAGGGGGAGGGAAAATGTTCAACATGGCAACCAGGACAGCACAGCAGCTATTTAAGTCATGGCAACTTATGGAGTTGCACTGTATCCGCGGAGCAAGATGAATAAATTATAGATCGTTGCCTCATCAGTCAGGGAGAGCAAGCAACCAGTACAACTCTGATTCCCCAAAAAGTGTCTACAGTGAAACGATGCATGCATTTTTAAAGTTTGTAGAGATAAGGCTATCTTGTAGATAGACATATAATGCAAAATAAACTTTTATAAGATTTTAGCCTTGTTATAACAGCATTCCCTCATTGGTTAACTTTCTCAGAGTTTTATTTTGATTGATTGATGCATGTTTGAGTAATCCTGTGATGTCCCGCATTCGAAGCCTGAGTGTTCAGAAAATGTCTGTTTTGATCTACACACCATACCCACCCACTTAATTATAGTAAATTTGATCTGCATTCAAAAATGTTATGTAGCCATTTTGTAGCCAGAGGAGCATGTGGTTCAAATGTAGGCCAAGATCAAGGTAGAGCTGCTTAATGTCACCCTAAATCTTCACCACTTGGCAAGTTTTCATGGAAGATTACATGCAGCGACATCTAAAAGGGGAAAGTAGGGCTCCCAGCAAAGGATGGCCCCTGTCACAGGAATTGCACTAGTCACCAAAATAACATTCTTTCAGTGCCTGTTGGCTATGTGTACAGATAAGAGCTGATGTGAAACTCAGAGGAAGTGTCAGGAAGGATTCTATGTATGGCAAAAACAAGTTTGAAGAGGCCTTTGATCACGATGCTCATGATTCTGAGCAGTCAGTTTAAAGGCCCCTAAACATAATCTTTCTCAAGTTTACTTATGCGTGTGCATATCATTTACGTAAAGTGACAGTATGCAACTTTCTGGAGGTGGAGAGTCACTTCCATGTTTCCATGGAAGTGAAAGTTAAAACCATACTTCAAAGCATTCTCTATGAAGATAGACATGTTTTATGCCATGATGTGGAATATTATAGTCAAAGGAACAACATTTCCATGGAAACAAGCAGGAGGAGGCCCTCCTCCAGGCCAAAGAGATGTAAGTCTGCTCAGTTAGGACGCATGTTTTCCTATGTTTTTCAGTGCTATAAAAACACCCATAATGAAAAAATATGTTTTTATTTTAATATTTTATTTAGCAAAAAGTTATATAATATGACATTAAAAAAGGTACCAGTTTATAATAACTACTTACCTGGCAAATCCAGATTGATATATTTCTGTATTTTTATACATAAGGATATTGTCTTGTTCCCACTCCCTCTGTTGCGTCTCGAGCCCGATCAAACATGATTGTACAATCAGTTGAGTTTTTTTTTGACACATATGAAACGAAGGATCTCATTGTTCTCCTATCATTTACAAACAAAATCACATTTCTCACAGTTTAGCTTTGCTAACTGATTCTGAAGAAATGTTTACCAGTCCCTAGTATTTTTATTCCTTTTTTTCCCTGATAAACAGACATATTTGTTTTAATACGGACTGACCGTGTGTGTCAATCACACCCATCTGAAAATGGGAGGATTCACCAGTGGCCAGACTCACATCTTCATAAAATATTGGAAAAAGTGTGTATTCTGAACCGCAGGTAAAATAACTTCACTTTAATTAGTCTTAAAGAACACATATTATGCATTTTTGTGACTCAAATTCTGTAAAAAAATAAAAAATAAATAAAAAATATCTGTCACACAACTATACAGGCAAAACATGAATGGAGCATTTTTTAGTGCACAGAGAAGATGACTTTAGATTAATGGACTGATGAAACAAGCATGAATGAAGTACATTTCAAATACATTTCAAATCCACCAGGCAATGATCCAGATCTCTGAAGTAAAAAGTTTCTTTTCTCAGTTGACTTATCATTCTCACTGCAGCTGGAGACAAAGGTCAAATTGGTTCTTTCTGGTTTCTCTCTAATAAAATCCTTTCAGAATAAGAATAACTCAGCAAATGTGTTTAAAACGATCCACAATGAGTTTCCATTAGTTTTCTACCGTTTTTCGTCTTGTAAAACAGAAGTCATACAGAATTGTGCTGACCCCAAAGACTCAGGGGGCTGCATCAAGGGCCCCCAGGAAAAGACATTAGATCGAAAGCAAAAAGTTGATACTTGAAGTTTTGTTGAACCATAAGAGAAACAAAAAAAAAAAGATCCAATATTTCTACACAGTTACAGTTTGTCAACCATATATTTGTTTACATTTTGTTAAGGTATCTTCTTCTTAAATAGGGTCGTGCTCTTATCCAAGATGAATACACTGAAATATGACCTAGTGCAGTAATAGTTTCTTTTTCCCCCCTCACTGTTGTGAAGACCATAAGCCTGCAGTGCAATTGATCTCTGAGGTTGAGCCGGTGCATTTCCAAAGCAGATACAAAACACAATCAATTTGAGGCAGGAGCGGCCGGCGCCACAGTAGTTTGTGGGTAACTCAGGCTGCCCCTCTCTGTCTCTGGGGGGAAACAAAACATAAATCACATTAGAGAGGAGCATGGCTGCAACACAGCTGGTACAGTCAGGCTAAACCTGTGCCCAGAATACAGCAGTAGAGCGGGCACACAAAACAATGGGCAGATGCAATTTTACAACATTGTTAACTCAAGAAAGAGTTATGAAAATGTACATTTTGTACTTTTTGCATTATCTAAAATGACATGTCTATGGTATAAAATGGCAATTTCCCAAGTAAAAAAAAATTTCCCAAGTAAAAAAAACAAAACATTTTCAATTCATTTCTATCATAAAATGTGATACCCAAAATGAAAAATTACAAAGTTTGCAATCCTGTGCTGTCAAATGTGGAGATCCAATGTATAAATTCATTGATTAGTAAATAACAATTAATGCATTCACTCACAGTTTGCCATGTAAAGTGCACACATGCATTTCACATTTATCCTAGAACAAATCATGGCTCCTATTCATTTGTTGTTTTGGATGAGATCATAGAGATGAGTAAAATGGCAGCTGCTTTTCAAAATGAGAAAGAACAAAGTAGGTTAAACTGTTACCCACAGCTATTGCAACACTTTGTTATTAATCACAATCACATGCCCATTTTTTCTGCTGCATGTCTGAGTTTATTACACCAAAGAAATCAGGCCAAATCAGTGTTGTTTTAAGAGTCATAGTTTCATGAGGCAGGCGATGGCTCTCTAGGGGGCCATCCTCTCGCACTCTGTCCTTGGTATATTCTCTATGCTGACTGCAGGTAATAAAGAGCTTGTTCTTAGTCAGTGTTTTGATGACCGCACACAGGGTGATAATCATCTTTGGCACTACACTGCGTTGTTGATTAATTGTTGATTTTCCTTCAGAGGGGAACAAAGCGACGCATTTTACTACATGTTCATGATTACAGTGATTTACTGCCTGATTGCGAAGGTTATCTTTGTCTATGATAAAAGCAATCCTTTGGTGTGGGAACAACCTTGGGCAGACTGGCTCTCCATTGGCAGGACTATACTTTGAAATTACTCTTGAAAGAAGCTGAACTCTTGATGATGAACACAGCAGTCTTCCACCTTTTAGTGGTGCAAATGTCTCCTTTGAGAAGTGTATCAAGGACATGGGGAAGTGTCCATGTTTGAAGAGACATACATGATTGTTTGAGGAGATAAAAATGGCTCATTTGTATTCAGAGGAGAGGGCTGAGTACATCGCTGGAGGACTGATACTTGCAAATGAAAGCACCCACAGGTCAAATCAATGCTCCACAATAACAGGGTAAAGAGGCACACCAAGGCCGAGAATATTTTTGATAACACTTAGCATCTCTACAGGGCATTCCCTTGCAGATGTGTGGTGTTAAAAGGGACAAATGCTAAATAGAGCCTTTCAGTTTTGATATAGTTTTTCAGATGTATGTTGAAGCACTAACCTTCTCTTAACCTCAAAACTGCCTTTTTGTGACTTGAGAAATGTTTTTTTTTTCTTTTCAAGATGTCCAGTCTAACCTGTAGTTTAGGAGCTTCAGCAACATAACAGAAGCAAAGCTGCATACCTGCATATTTTTAAAAGCATTTAATATACACTAGAGGCATCAGAGCTACTGCAATGCCAGGCTCTGTATATTCTCACATATACACATTGCCTGCGGTTTTCCCATTAATTAGGTAATTTACCATTTAAGTTTTGGTGGCTGCACGCCATGCACCTTATCCTTCATAAGTTGTTGTAAAATTGCTGTTTGACGTGGTAAAGTGTATTATATTCATCCCCTATGGCTATAAACTTTTCGTACTCCATCACGAGTCATTCCCTGAGCCCCTGGATGGGACGCACGTTGTTTACGCCTTTTACAATTACAACAAGAGTTTTTAAAGAGAAAAAGAAAAATACACTACAAAATCCTTATCCAGTACTTAAACAAATACCCAGTACTTAAGTGCTAATTATGCACAAATCACCATAGATGTTAACACTGTTGCTTAGAGTAACATGCGCCAATTACAACAGCAAGTTAGTTAGTAAAAGGCCAAGAGCAGCAAAGGCAGAACAGTAAAATCAGTACAGTTCATATTTGCATAACAGTAATCATATCACTTACATAATGTGGTAAATGCTGTCTCTAAATGCTGTACTAGTTAGCATATAGGAAGGTCATTCATATTTTTGGCACCTTTGTCAGAACAGCTCGTGCTCACTGATCTGTAGATAACACCACAATACAAGACACAGTCACAAAGCAAACAGGATCCTGTAAGACCAAATATGTGACTAAAGACTGAGTTTAAAGCTGAGATGAATCACATCTGTGGAGGATTGTTCGTTCATTTCTATTTCTCTTCTATTTATGAACGCCCCTGATTGACATTTAAACAAAGCTCCAGGACTCAGACAAGGACTAACATTTCAAATTATACTGTCTGAGCCTTAATACTGCAAGGCCCACTGCATGTTTACATGTGTGGGCCTTGCAGTATGTATGTATGTCTGTTTGTCTGTATGAGTGCAGTTGTCTCCACTTCCTATGGATAGTGTGGCAGATCACACTAGCAAGTAGCAAATATTTTTCATTTGTACCAAAATGACTACAGGAAGCTGCCAAATCCTATGTGTATCACCGATTAAGAAAATAAAACTGGAGCACAATCTATGTGCAGTGCAGTGGGTGTATGCTGGTAGCACTGAAAACTGGAGCTGATCGGAGCAATGACGTCTTGAATACAGGAAAGATTACTATAAATATTACTCAAACATGCATACACCATTCTAACTACAACTTCTAGAGGTTAAATGAAAAGGAGAAGCAACTATATAAGGTTTTTAATTTTTGTTCAGCACTTTTCTCCTTTAATGTTAATTTTATGTCTTTTATCTTTTGTGTCTTTTTTTTATCCTGTAAAACACTTTGAATTACCTTGTGTACGACTTGTGCTATACAAATAAACTTGCCTTGCCTTAATGGATGCTCTGTCCACTATCACACTCCTCATATACATCATCGATGCATCATCCTGCATTATTATCTGACAAAACATCAGACTTTTTTTTTTTTTTTTTTAGAATGCTACAACAAAATGAGTTTACATAAATCAAAGCAGTTCCCTTGTCTGGGTTGTTCTGTTTTTCAGTCCAGTGCCCATGCAGATATATGTGAAGAGTACATGTCTCATTATCAGTCATGGGCACAGTGCTGTAGTGACTCTGGTCATGCATGATATGAGAAGTCTGGAGCCCCGCCAACACACCTCCACTCCAGTATGCCACAGCTCGGTTTCGGAGACAATTCAATTATACTTTCCTCCATCTTTGCAAAACCTCTATCTGACCTGCATCAACGCTTTCTGCTGACGGTCAACCTATGCAGAGTAATGGCACCTCGCTTGTATGGGACTCAAACTGACTGAAACCAATGGAGGTTAATGGAATGGGTGCAAGCGGCTCATTCTGATATTTTCTGCCTTTTACAGTGATTTCAGTACTATAGATGCGGAAAATTAGCCAAGGTTCAATTTCACCAAGCACAAAAGAAGATTCAAATTGCAGGTCTTACCTCGATTTGCAGAGGAAGAGACTGGAGGAGCTTTGAATCGTGCGGCTGATGGATTTTTCTTATAACCTGTAATTATATCTGTGGATTGTGCTATGGTTCACCTGGGTAATGTTAAAGATTAGAGAAGAGTGGTCGAGCTTACAAAGATCTTGCTTTCCTCTGAGTCAAACACCACTTGCGCAGGGGGCCTGATGTTTCAAATAGCACTTTTGTACTCATTTCAAATCTTAAAAATGACACATTTAAGTCTCCACTTTAATTAATTCCCAGTAGAAAACCCATTATAAAACAGGTGGGCAGACAGACCACGGAAAAGTGAGCGTTTGACATTTTGGTTTTGGTTTTCATCCAGGCATTTGTATGATAATTCAGTCGAGCAGTTGGTGCATTGTCTGGTGGTTGTATGCTTATTATTGAACAATTTAGGTGGAAGACAATAGAGGTACATGCAGTTTGTCCCCTTACACTCATTGTCAATGCCTGATATTTGGTCCGTACATGGATGGGAGACTGTAAAGAGTCTCTTGAAAGGTGCTATATAAATCCAGTGGAATTTTACTAATATTATTCATCTCAAAACCAACATGAAAACCGTAGACCGTATAAAGAAGTGGACTAACGGAGTGTGACGTTACCCGTAGCGTCACAGCCAAATGAAGCTCGTCAAGGCTCGCAGTTATATGGAGCCGACTTCCATATTTGAAATTCTGACTGCAACTATCATAGCAACTAAAGAGACAATCCAGACCGAGGTTGTTGAAAATAACACCCTTTCCTGCCCGCTGTCAATCAAACCTGTTGCTAATGCTAGAGAAAGAAGCACCTATCCTGACTAGAAAAAATAGCAAAATAAAACCCCAGGATAAAACCCCATGTGTCGTAACGGGCGTGTGTAGCGGACCAAAGGATGCAGACTCGGGGAATATTTACAGGATTTATTATGGAAATAACAAATAGTGCAGTATGAGGGTTGATCCAGCAGTGAACAGGAGGTGAGGCATGAGGCGTGGACCAGGATCCAGGGGCGTAGAGTGCAGAGACAGACAAGACAGTACCAGGGCCGGGAAGCAGGGTTGGCACAGGAATGACAAGGAATACAAGAACACAAGAACACAGGAACACAGGAACACACGAACCGAGGACATGAAGGAACGACAGGAAGACAACGATCTCGCGCTGAGTCTCTTCTCCCAGCTCCTCTTATGCACAGCAGGTGTGGTGATTGCGCTGATGGGCTGCAGGTGCGCGCTGGAGGAGCCAGGAGCCCAGCGCAGATCTGGCAGGTGAGGGAGGGAAAGAACAGGACAGGAGGAAAACCAGGAGCGGACAGTGTGGATCATGACACCATGATCATGTGGCGCAGATTAATATGAACATTTTAAGAGCAAAATGACTAGTCTGACAGCCGAAGTTACAGAGAGAGGGATGACAGTTTTTCATTAGAAAGTGAATTGGAGCCAGAGTCGATGTAGCTGGAAGCACGCCCACGCTCACTCCCTATTTGGAACGCACCAGCTACAAAGTTAGCTATGTCCATTTATATATACAATCTATGATGAAAACGTCTCCTTGTATTTCTTCTTGCTTGTTGCTCTACGTTGCTAACTAGAAAGATAATCTCCACGTTATCCAATAGATCTCAATTTGAGGAGCTGAACTGAATAGACGACATACATTTCATGCTGATAATACAATGTCATAATGTAAAACAGTACCAAAGATATAAAACTCCCAAGATTCCATCTGTGACTTGTTTGAACTATTCAGACTTTAATATCCGTTATGCATTTGTAGAAAAAAGTGTTTTAATATCCTCTTGTTCATGTGACAAGAGACACAGTATCTCTGTTATTATTGCAGTAAAATAAAACCATATTTCAAGTGCTGCTGTCCTTGTGTTGAGTTCATTGTGCAAAAGGAAAACAATTTGAAGTCATCTCAGGAGGTGTTTTTTGTGGAAATATGATAATGTTGCATGGAAGCTGCAATTATTGAGGTTAGCAGGTTTCAAATTAATGCCTTATTGAAATAACAGGACTCATGTGATAGCAACCTTTACAATAGGCAAGGCAAGTTTATTTGTGTAGCACAATTCATATGCAAAGTACTACAGAATAAGACATAGATATACACATACACAAGTGTGCAGTTCAGTGAGCTTGAAGTGAACATTGCATTAACATTGTAGGTGATCATGTGGGCTGATGAAACTTGAAATTATAAGCACTTTTTATTTTTTAAATGCTTGTAATTTTATATTACAATATTGACCATATTTAACTTCAATCAATTCAGATCTTGACAACTTTATGATTTACTTAATTACAGCTAAAGAAAAATAATGTAACTAGCCTACTTGTACATTTGCAGTACTTGGTTGTCTTTAGTGCATGTTCATTGTGGGAGTCATTTTAGGAAAATTAGGCAAAAGGCCAAAACAAGCCACTGGTCCAGAGTGGACAGCAGGGATCCATCAGGCAGCAGGTTGATGGGACAAAAAGGGCACTCATGTGTAGTGTTAGCCACATGTTGGCAGTAAAAGCTATATTTGATTTGAACATGTCTCTCTCCCACCTGGAAACAGTTAGGTCATGTTTATGGAATTTAAAATCAAAATCTTACAGTTGCTATACTTGTGTATCTCCATGTAGCAACACAGTCTCCGAGAACGAAATCTTCAAAGACACATGGTCAGTTTTTCATTCATCCCAAGGCAGGGGTGTTGGACTGAGGATATAAAGGGCACTGTTTCCTAGGGCCCACAGCAGGGAGGGCCCCCTCTTGAAGTCTGCAATATGTGTTTTTCATTAGACAACATGTAGAGCGAGTCTACCAAGGTCATTTGTACCCAGAGCTCAGGATTTTGTGCTACACGCCTATCCAACGGCAATACTGACAACAGGTGTTTGTAATGATCTGGATTTCCATTGATTCTAATGCGACCTCAACATGTGACGTTCTATGAAAGACCGAGCCAACAAACAGATGTGTTAGTTTCAGTGTAGTTAGCGCCTCCCTTCAGATACAAATAAGGCAGTGCCCACAGCAATCTGACCAGAACTGATGAGCAGCCAAACATCTTCACTCAAAAACTTGTTATCCAGTTGACAGAATTGACTTTTTCTTTTACTATAGTTTCGACCTACTATGCACTAAGCACTTTATACTTTAAATCCATGAAAAAACTCCTGCCATAGTATGTGAAGGACACTGTATTGTAACTACTCCGGCTTAAACACTGGTCTGTGCACAGCCGTTCCCATAAAGTCATTATATGCCTGTTTTGGGGATAGCACCATCACACAGACCATAGACACTTCTGCAGAAAGGACACTCACGGAAAGACGGTTCGACCTTGCGAGGCTCATTAGCATAAAGCTGCCCTGTGGGTCCTATATAATGGTGGTGCTGAAATGCGTATGAAGGTACTCACCCCTGTAACCTTGTACCATGCTAACCTGACGACAAAGAGGCTCCCATAATACCCACAGTGTGTGATCTGTAGGCATAATAAAAGACTACAATATTTTGTGAGAGGCACTTTTATTACTACATGTCTGACCATTATGGGATATTCTGAGTCACTAAATCCACAGCCAAGGTGAGGTTATCAAGAAATCATTGGAGCGAGGTTTGGAAAGTCATCGAAAAACTTTATACTGCATTACATAATAATCTTTATAGACGAGTAAGCAATAGGCCAATCCTCCACTATAAGCACTTGACCGTATACCCACAGCAGAAATAAAGTTCCTCACTCGTAACCATGGCAAATCTTTCTAACATGTTTCAGGGCTTGATAATATAGAGTGAAAAAGGGTTTAACTGAGATTGATTTTCAAACGGCATAAATACTTGGGACAGAAATTTACTAAGGAGTATTTCTACTTTTACAACAGCATCTTAAGCAACTTTATCTAACTTTTCTGGTGAAGAATCCTCAACGAACCTGCTTGTCTATATAGAAATGTTATTGCTTTGCCTGGAAAGCACCACAGTATGGCATTAATCGTGAAGTATTTACCAAGTATTTACTCAATTACAAGTGTTTTTATCACTCAGTAATGCATCACCTGTGTGTCTTCATGGATATGTTTAATGCTATACTTGGAGTCCCTCCCCCAGAAAAGTTACATAATGCATCTTTAAACCACAAATCATGTCAAGCTAGAAATGGATTTAAAAAAAACAAAAAATCGCCAGATGGCCTTCCATAGAAATACTGCAAACTATACTAGAAGAAACAGTACATCATTGCCTTCTAAATGTGATTTATTTCTCTGTTCATCCACAAACCAAATAATACAAAACTTACTCAAAAACTGCTTAAGTTGTGAGATTTTGTAGCGCTAAACTAAAAACACTAACAAAAGTGCGTTCTTGGTAGGAGACAGGCAGTTGGACTACCGAGAGTTTAAAACCAGAGCACGGCGCTGATCAATAACAGATAGATATTATTTATGTGTCTGGGTACCTGTGTCCAGCCCGAGCCTTCGAACTGTTGAAGTGAAATCTCCAAACACACAAAACGCACACAACATAAATGCTTCATATACTCATGTGATGGATCTGCTCCTCTCATGGATTATTTACACAGTTCGCGCTCACACTTTCACTCTATTCGTCTACTTTTCATGGTTGTTTGTTGACAAGGCCAAAACAACTCAATGGTAAAAAGTCAAAAATACTTCAAAATCTGATAACACAAGTTAGAAATGTGGTTATATTCTTCTACTTCTAAAAACATCCAGGATTCTGCAACTCATTTTATAACTTATAGTCATCTTATAACTACTACTACTACTACTACTACTACTATTATGACTACAGCTGTAAGTCTATTAGTATTACTACGACTACTACTGCTGCTACTACTATGGCTACTACTACTGCTGCTGCTGCTACTATGACTATTACGTCTACAACTATTAGACTATTAGTATTACTACTACTACTGTTACTAATGCTACTACTGCTACTACTATTAATACTATGATTATTACGACTACAGCTATTAGTCTATTAGTATTTCTACTGCTACTACTACTACCAATACTACAACTACTATTACTATTACGATTACAATTATCACTACTACTACTACAACTATTACTACTACTATTGCTACTACTACTACTACTACTAGTACAGAGATGAAAAAAGGGGTATACTCTCCATAATTTAATTGGTAACTGCAATGCTTTCCAAATAAAAAAACAAAAACAAAAAACCTACAAGTACTGCTACAAGTACCTTACTGCTGTTTATTTTGTTAAGACTTTTAAACATTCAGAGATTAAATCCAAGAAAAAATAATGTTATATTCACCATAATCTACTAACTGTGATACTTTAGTGCAGTCTAACCCTTGACAATATATTTTTATGCAAGAGACTCATCCTGGAATTATGTTTATATTATATTGTATATTTGTATAACTTTTGCCGCAGCCCATAATGTAGTAATTAGCATACACCTACAGTACATACACATACATCCATACATAGACATACATACTGAGCTTTAATCCTATCTAAACTAACTTGTGTCAACAAATCCATGTTCCCGTGCCCAGTACTGCATGCCTTTGGGCTGCTCTTTGTTGTGAGGTGTTTGAAATACTGGGGCGTGCTGAACATTTGGGATTACTTCAGTCCAACACAGCAGGACTGGGACCACGCTGAGCTCCCACTCTCTCTAGATCTCAAAAGCAGCCGCGAGCTTTGTCTGAACAAGCAAAGCAATTTGACTTCCCCCAAAAATATGTCTATATATAATTCAACCTACCTCAGAGGCTCAAGCCCAACAGGAGTATACATTTGAGAGAAAATAAAATCAAGTGAGGAGTTTGTGAATTAGCACATGTTTGAGCGGAGCGGCACAGTGGGTTGTCATGACTGTAGCTGTTTTAGTAGTAGTAGTAGTAGTAGTAGTAGTTGTCTGTGTCAGTCGTCCAGGTATGAGCCATAGTAAAAAAAACAACACAATCCTGTCAACTGGAGAAAAAGTTTTAGTTTTAGTCCACGATGTAACATTAAAAAAGAATGTAAAAGATGCATTATTACTGTGAGCGTGTCCGTCTCTCCACAGATCAGACCTGCTTGTCTCCATGAAGATAGATATGTGTAATATGAACATTACAATGAAGACAATCAAATGGTAAACCCTCCAGCAGAAAAGTTCCATAGTGCAGGTTTAAATACAGTATTATGTGGCCAAAGCTGTGGTAAACATCACATTTTTATATAGTGCTTTTCCACTTTTAAATCACTCAAAACACTTTATATCATGGAACCACTCACCCATTCACATTCACACTCGCACACAAAACACAACTCCAGGTCCGTTCTTGAGGAGGTAACAGCATTATAACATGGCTAAAGCTCACAAAAGTAAATTTTCCAAAATACTATTGCAAAACTCTTAAATCCTGTGTACATTTGATAAAACGAGCGTTCTTTGTCTTTGCCCATGTTGTCATCTCAAATCAATACGAGCTCATATCGAAACGTGCACATCAACAACGAATACAATTGAGTAACTGGTGAAACATTTTGAGTTTTAAATGTCATATTCTCGCTATTCAAGGTCTTTTCCAACCTATGACTTCTTGAAAATAACATAGTGAGCTCCTTCAGAACAACATATAAAACAATGTTGTGCAACGTGATTAACAAGTACTGGACATTTGGCTTAAATTAAGGAGACATCATACACCAGTGTACGCAGACACTGGGGACGAGGTGGGTTAAGTGTCTTGCCCAAGGACACAACAACAGCATTCATCTGTGAGAGCTGGAGTCTAACCTATGGGTACGTGAATCTGACTGCTCTCCCAAAAATGTTCACGTCGAGAGCGGGAATTTGAACCGCCAACCTTCAGATCAGTGGACAAACTCACACTAGTAGTTGTATAAGTAACAGTACAGCAGCAGTGTGTATATCAGCGAGGAACACTTTGCTTTTACTTGTGCTTAGTAGAGATAACTTGGAGATTTTAATGTAGTCTTAAAAAGAACACATCTTAAAAAAACCACACACATTTTTGCTGTACTAGTACAAGTTGTAAGTGGGAGGGGTAGCAGATGTGTGCGGCACTGTAAAAGTTCTTAGCACGATTTCAGCAATATTCCAAAACAGTCCACTCCTCTGTGCACAGATTTGGGTTCACCCGCTGGTCAAAAGATCATTGCGTAGGCTCTGCTATAGTTACAGTTTGAGAAATAGTGCATCATTTATTGGCATACTTAAAGCCTCACCTCCTCTCTGGTCTTGCACATGCACCTCCGTCCTGCCTCATACTCTTCTGTTGGCCGAGCTTCACCGGGCCTAATCGTGTCTTGGAGCGAGCTATCTCCAGAGATCTCATTATAACATCCAGTAGCAGCCCAGACACTGTGTAGCCGCTCCTTCTCTCATGCTATCCTCTTGTACAACCAAAGCGTGGAAAAAGCTGCCCCTCCGTGGTATTGACAAGAATAAAGCAATTATTGTTGATTAGGAAATGGCACCGCGCACCTAAGGACGAGGAAGAAGGAAAAACAGTGTGCTGAGGAGTTTGATGCAGCCATTAGCCGCAAATAACAAGTGTCACCTTGTGTCTGTCAAAAGGAGCAAGACGAGTTTCCAAGAGCTTAGAAAGTTTGAGGAGATTGACACAAATTAAAATGCCCCAAAGCCAAAGTGGGTTTGATGATCCATCTGGGCTTCCGTACGGTGACACTCATCATCTCTCCCTGCACATAAAAGTTCATTTCAGAAGTGACAGAAAACGATGTATGACACAAAATAATGAAAGTAGATGTTGAATGCCCCGATTCACTGAAATGCGAAGGACGTTTTGATACTTTCCAAAGCTGAGGTGTAATTTGAAGAATGGACCTAAAGTTTAGCACGTATTATAGCAATTTACAAAGTGAAAATACAGTTTTTTAGATTACTTTGGATTTCAGACAAGTATTTCCTTAGTACTTCCTAAGTACTTGTACTTTTTTACAGAAGGGGCAGCAGTGATGCAATAGTGTTATACAATATAAGAGAGAATGTATTAACTATTTTCACTTAAAGCCACACTATGTAACTTCCATCCTTTGGCTTTTCTATAGTAAAAGTTTTTTTTTTCTTTTTGGTTGTGTTTCTTGCACTGTAAATCATGCGTACTTGCTCTGAGTGGGCTTGCATCTCCACAAACCTGACTCTTATTGGACCTGGTTGTTTCCATGTTTCCAGTATTTCATAGTATGGCATAAAACTAATCTACCCTTAAGTATCGTTTTAACTTTCTTCTTCCATGGAATCCTGCCGGTGACATTCCATTTTCAGAAAGTTACACATTATGTCTTTAAATAAGTTAATTTTATACTACAGATTTACATGGGCTTTTATAGTTGAGGAAAAAAAAGAAATAATCATTCGACTGTCACACTAATCACAGCTGTAAAAATGAATTCCCAGCACAAACGGCTCACACCCTTGTACTAAGTGTAATTGTCAGTTTAAGTGTTTTAGTTCCATTATAAAAGAAGCATTGGACATGTCACATTTAATAAGAAAATACAATCAGACCTAAGGTGGACCATTAAACAGGAGAAATACTCTTTTGTGTCTGGAGAAGAGCTCATAAATGTGGAGATATAAATCCGGAGAAAAGAGAGCCACTCACAGAGTCACAGTTCTCATAAAGTTTTGCTACTCTCCAGACCCAAGGAATTATGGGAAATGTTTTTACAATGCCATCAATGTGCTTGAACAAGATGAGTAAAGGTCATTGTTATGGTTTGGTGATCAGGTGTGTTCAGAGTGAATTTTGTACAGTGATAACAAACTGAAAAATAAAAATATAGACAATTAATTACCAAAGCACATTTTGTCAGATCAAATAGACAATATCTGAGGAAGAAAAAGATATTCATTCTGTCTGTTTTTATATTTATATTTTTTTCTCTCATCTGATGTAATTTATTTTTAAATTTTTCAGATTGCCAGAGAGCTAGATGAATCTTTTAAAGATTCCTGTCACATTTTCTTTGAGATTTGTCACTGCTGCCCAAGTCAATTGTCACTTTTTGACAGTTTTGAGAAGTGTACATACCAGCAATGTTTTGACAACATAATCTAGGGCTGTACAGATGTTTCTTTAAATCTTGGCCATGTGTGCTGTAGATTCTCCAAAGTTTGCTCATTAAAACTTTTGCACTTTTTACACTTATCGAGTTGGCTATCTGTCCACATCTCCGCACTTCCAGGCTCACCAGTAATTGCTGTCAGGTTGTGTGCACATAAATAAACCACACTCTGCTCTCTTGGCTCCTCGCTCACAGCCATAAATGCATAAATGTATTTATCTATGTATGTAAGAAAAAACATGAAATCCAAGTGTGTAAAAGTGTACTTATGTTATATAGATATTTATACCTCTGATTACATCTGTAAAAATGCTGTTTGCACAAAAATGTTGAGGAAAAAAATGACTCATTATTTCATATCTGACATAGGATATATCAGCAGTTTCAAACTTCTTTTTATTTCTAGTACCACAAAGTATTACTTGTAATGATAATTTTGTTCCTATCAATCCATTTACTATTATCTTGTGTCATATCAATATGGCATTATCAGTTGTTAATAATGGTCAAGGATGACAAATGTACTAAAAATAACAATTTATATTTAAATGTAAATCTTTTTTTTTAAAATCTGAAATATTTCCCCTGGTAAGTTTCCTCAGGGGTCCTCATACCACTAGTTTTATTATAATTTTTTATCAGTTATGTTTAGACCTATTTATCAGAAGTTTATTGTTATTATTTTTTTAATCTTGATGGTTGATATATATGCTAATATAAAATTATAAAAGTACAGAAAGTACATTAAAAGTACAAAGAAGAAAAGTCAAAATGAAACGAAACGTAAACATGAAAGAAACACTGAAATAACGTTGCTGTTCTTATCACATGTCGTCATGGTGACAGAGCCTGTCAGGAGCATGAATAATGGCAGACCCTCTCTACTCTTGGCATTAGCCCAATTGCAAAAAGAGGATTGTCAGCACCACAAAGAGTTGAAGTGGGGGTGCCCTGGTTTACAGATGGGTGCAGTGTCCTTGTCCATCAATCCCACCCTGTCCCCCCATTGCCCCCTCCCAAAGCCCGCCTTCCTTTCCTCATAGCTCAGTGTCCTACTATCCGGCAGGAAGACGACACCCATAATGCGGGCTGACCTCCCCCTCACCCACAGCAGGGGCACACCAGCTTTTGTCAAAGGTACAAGGCAAAGCGAGTCATGCCTTTGTTACATGATACATGTGAGATACTGAGGGGGCTGTGCACTGTCAGTGTGTAAAAGATATAAAAATACAAAACACGAGTAATGTCACGAAGATGTTTTGTGCGGGGTATGGGATGAATAATCTGTTCACGTAACTGTGTAAATAAGAATAAATAAAGATCATGCTTGAATGGATGAGTAAATTAGAATCTGTAGTAACCAACTTATTTATTAGATGTGAAATTGAAGTCGAATGCTATTTGTAATCAAAATGACACAAGGTTTTGATCAAAAATGAATTCAGCTTGCCATCTATCTATTGTAATATGTTATGTTTCACTAAGGTACAGTTCACAAAATTCACACAAAGTAGTACACCAACACAATAGGTCAAAGAGCACCACTTCCGTAGTATATGTTGCATAACTGAAAATATATCTGGAAAACCAATTGCCTTATGTAAGTTCCTATGTTGGTTTTCTAAACACAAGCAGAAGCAATGAAATTATTTTATTTAGCCTAGAAGTCGCTAATTTGAGCACTTCAAATTTTGAAATTAATTGACTTGAGGTGAGCGGAATAATAAAATCTAATTATGTGGGGGCAAACTCTTGACGAGGACTAAATAAACACTGTTACTGCACGTTTTAGATCAGAAAAACCTTCAAACTGTTTCACTAAGGACATTTAAACAACCTGCAATAGCATCTTCTCATATCTATTCAAATATGTCTTTATTAAAAGCAAATTTTATCTATGATCAACAGACGTATATGCACCAGACCTCTGAGCTCGTCCTCTATTTTGCACACAAACATATTGCAAAAATAATACAAGCAATACAGTTGTTGGTCTTTCCTGACAGAAGCGGTGAGACATTGCAGTGTTGCTGTGTTTGTAAACCTTGTCGAGGCAGAATAAGATATTTCTCTGGTGGACAGGAGCTGGGTTGGTTTAGAGGACACGCTCATGATGCACGCTCATATGAAATGATTAGAGCCAAAGGAGCATGACGTGGTTTGAGAGCAGGCAATCTCTGAGCTCAAACCAGCTGGAAACCAAATTAAAACAGGCCAGTGGAACATACGAGGCAGGCGGCGCAGCTAACCCCAGTAAAAGAGCTTTTCACTTTTCATTGCATCCTAAAAGCACAGGATATTGGGGAGTGGAGAAATGGATTGGACACAGAAAGAAGCGGTATTTTGTGAATGTAACTCGTGCGATCGGTGCGGGTGTGGGCTAGTTGGAGAAAAAATGCTTTAGGTGCAATGCTGTTAATGCCTGGAATATGGCATTAAGCATATCAATCTCCATGGAGACAAGCAGATCTATTGACACTGTGCAGCTGATGTATCAACATTCCTTAGGAGGTGAAGCTGACATGAGGCATTGCTCTGTCTGAAACTTCCTCTCAAATATGACTACACTTAAAAGCTGGCTAGCACTGGCCAGTAGTTTTTCGGTGGGTCACTCTTTTTTTTATAGCAAATCAAACACTTAAACATGACCATGAAGACCTGCATTGATCACGTGCTCATCTCAAACATCCATCAAACTACCATGGTGAATTATAACCTGTCATTGAATATATCAGTGTTCCCAAACTGGTATATTTTACATAACTTTAAAAGCAAAGTCTATTGAAGAAAGTGAATACACTTCTATATCGCATTCCACATAAAACACTGGACCTGTTCTTGTATAATGCTTTCAGCCTTTGATATTGGAGATAAAAGCCTGTCAGATGTCTCCCAATCACTCGCCCGTGCACTCGGCTGAACACAGATAAAAATGATAAAACTTTCTCAGGCTAGAATAATTGGAAAGCTTTCAGAACTTTGTGTGGACACGTATCCAGTGGGTGGGTTGGACAATTACAGTGTGTGCAAGGCCAGAAGTCTCAGCGCGGCTCGAGGTGCTGGTAGGAGCTTGAACAACAAAGAATAAGCACTGCCATTAGGACTGTTACAAAAGAAAATACAAGCTTAAGAATAAATGCAGGTTTCATATATGAGATCACAATGTTCCTGCTATAATGAATGAATGTGAAACCAAACTAACTTTTAATTATCATTCTCTATACATGCTGCAATATCATAAATGCATATACAAGTCCACGGCTCTGTCTCAGTATATTCAGCAAAAGAAATGCATGGGAGTTTAACTTTTAACTACTAACCAAATTAACTAACAAATTATTCTTTATCAGTTTTGTTGTCCAATGAGGTGTAATTTTGAATCTAAATATACGTGCAAATACACATGAAGTAGCAAAACAACCAGCCATGACATTTTTGTGCAAGTATGTGGAATGAAACTTTTCTTCCCATGTACAACCTAAGAAATATTTAGGCTTCTGAGTAGCACCAGGTCTAAACTAGACTATCTGAGGTCTTTATTGGGGTTAAACCAGGTCTAAAATATAACTACACAATTGTTATACTAGTTTTAAGCAATGACTAACCCAAAGGAGGTAATGGTAACGTATAATATTCACCATTATAGAGGCTACTGAACGGCATACTATTGACATTATATGAACTGGAAAAGCTGTACACAATACCAACGATAAAAACGACCCCACAAAAACTCCTCATAAAAATGTTTATTATCCTAACTGTTATCAGAGGACAGATATCAACTGTTCACTTTTTACAATATATTACTATCATTAGACTGTTTTTATTATACATTGTTTTAAATATTAATGATTTTCAAATAACTTTGTACATGCTTTCGGGAGTCACATTCCCTGGTCTGATGAAGCAGAAAGATGAGGAAAAGGCACTCGATTGCTCTGGTCTGCCGTGAGCAATACTGTCCAAAGTAACACTGAGCTGGAGTGTAGTTTGTGTGGGCGCGCGTGAGGACGTCTCCACCGTCACCAGACAACGAGCCCCTTAGAAACCTATTACAGTTCTTCGCCAGGGCCGCGCAATATGTCCAAAGCAATTTTCCAAATCATACCCCAAAATAATCACTTTGATATGGCGATCGACAGCAATTATACCTTTTTTTTTCCGATTTCACTTCAAAAATAACACACACACTGACACACTCCTTCTTGTTTTAACGTAGAAAATTGACAATCTCTACGACCCATTTTCAGAAGCTGCGTACACGTTTTATTATTTTGTACATGTAGCCTACAGTCAAAGCTATGGGTCATTTGACGTAGTATTTGTAAGGTGTCTGTATGCTGCCCTAGCTTGAGCTTCTTAAGATGTGTTAGCGCTCCATGGCCTGAGGGTAGCTTAGCGTGTGTGTGGAGAGAGATACCACAAGCTAACACGCTAACAGCAGCTGGACCCCCGCAGTTTGCAATCCACCTGCAACACAAAGCCCCCAGCAGTGTCTCGGTGGCGCACATTAGCTCATCGGCGCCTCAGTCAGTGCCGCGGGTGTTTAATCCAGTTTCGGATCATCCACTTCTGACCCGAGCAGCGCTGGACCACAAGGCGCAGGCCGAAGTTAGCGTCTTTGGACATTTCCACCTCCAAGCACCGACCAGTGTCCCTGCTGATGATGGGGCCGTTCTGGAGACGAGATGGAGGCAGAGAATATTAATAAGTAACTTAACACATTCAAGATCAATAAGAATGTTACAGTGTTTCTCATAGACGATAGGTGAGACTATGGCGGCACATGAAACTTTAACATAAACAAATTGTGTAATATAGGTGTTTTGCAATTATTAAACTTAAAACAGCCCTTTTCAATCAGTATACTTATTTATGTTTATTGTTGATATTATTGTTGATTTTGTAATGCTCCACAATGCTTTTATGTTTTAATGCAGATTTGAAAGATCATTTGCATAGTATTACAGATTGACCTATGAAACTGTGAGAAGCACCTCTTCACTGTTGCCACTGTCATGGATATAAGTAAATGTTTAACTGTCAGGCTGCAGTAAGACACATCTTGGCACTTCCCAACCCTCATCACGCCAGACCTAAATTCCATTTTAAGATTCATGGATGCACATTTGAACAGGCACAGATGTTTAAAAGTTTTATTAAACTTTGGAATAAACTCTTCATAAAGAACTACAATGTTTCTCCTACAATGAAACAATTGACAAACTGAAGTAACTCAGTGGAATTTTCCATAAATGAAAGACTTCACAATTAAACAACAAATGCCACGAGATTAAACACATCAGCTCAGCTAATGTGACTTTTCCAGAGGATATAGCATCCCTTCAGCCTGATGCTGCCTGAGCCTGGATTTACTGTTTAGATCACATAACCACTATCTGTCTCAGCGCCTCTGATTCTTCAGACCTGACGCTCTGAGGACATCAGACCTCCAAAGCATCGGGCCCCTGGATGACACACTGACTAACATCTCTGCTCTCCCCAGGTGTATGCATGTGGCAGCTTATCTGATCTTTAATCTTTACATCCAACTCTATAGCCACACTCATTTGCATATTTCATGTTCAAATGCTCTGTTTAACTTGATCAATAAATATTCATAAAGCACAATTTGCTTTGCTTAATTTTATGCTGGATGCCCTTCCTGTCACAGCTCCCTCCATGCACTGTATTTGGGCTTGGCAGGAGTAGTATGAGGAGTATAATGTCCTGTGATTCTTTGTATGTCCAATACCACATGTTTTCTTAGTGAATGTTTGTTTGTTTTAATCTTAGAATTCCTGTCAGTGTGTACATTCACATGTAAAAAACTCAGTAATTGGATCAAATTCTTGGTGTGAGTTTATTCAAAAAAAGAAATCTGTCTTCCAAACACAGTTACTTGAATTAATCCAATTAACTTACAATGATGATCACAATAAAACGACTTTCCAATCTTTAACATTGCCACTGACATTTTTGTCTTTGCCTCATTAGTTTGCTCATTTTCCTTGTCAACACCTACTGAGTTACTCTTATTAGAAATTTACATGGCGTTTTAATTCGTTCATAACTCAAGAAATCAGATAATGATCAGATTTGTGGTGCATATAAGCATAGCCAGTGTCACAAAATGCAAGAATATGAAAGCCAAGTACATATTTTTACTACCTACTATGACGTGTGTTGAACTAAACAGACCCTCAGTCCTCTCATATGGGACCCACCTGTGTGAAGTCCCAGAGGCGCTGGGAACTCCTCGTCACAGCCTCACACTTCTTGAGGCTGGGGGTGCGTCCTCTGCCGTCGTCAATCAGACATTTGGTGTCAGGGAGGAAGGTGGTGGAGCCCAGGGGCCCCAGCTGCAGAAGGCCCTCAGTGGAGTACCGAGCCAGCTGAAAACACACACAAAAGAGAGGGTGTGATGGTGTACCACTGCTCTTTATTTGTGTATTTATTAGGATCCCCTTTAGCTGTACCCGAGGGCCTGTTAATCCTCTGTTAATCTTAGGGTCCATTAAAAAATAATTTACAAGTTTTAATTTCATAAAGATATAAAACTATATAAATAGTAATAGACATGGGAGTTTTACAGTCAAAGCAGAATATTACTGCTAGTGATGTCAAGGTTAATTGAAAATTGTAATTATTGTAATTAAGTTGCAATGTAATCATAAGAGCTAAAAAAATATAGTGAGAATTTTGGAAGCAAAAATAAGTTATTTGATGTCCCATAGGAGGAGCAGAGGAATGGTGATCTATTAAGACAAGATAAACAAAAACATGGATTTCACCGTTGTTTGGTCCTGATGTTATAATTGTGAATAATCGTAAACTAAAATAATTTAATATGGTGACATTCCTAATTACTACTAGACCTGCTATTTCATTCTCATTTGGTAAAGACCATATGACATTTATGAATAGTAAAGTTTACAGATATTAACGCAAGGATTCTTTCTGACAGGTTGCATTACGGCTGTTCCATCAATACATAAATAAAACTATTCAATACTAACAGAATTATTCAGTGTACTTTTGTTATTGCTTCCACAAATGCTACTTCGAAAACCTTGCATTGCCTTTTTCCGATTGCCAGACAAGCGTAACCACCTTTCTACAGAGGTTCAAATCTTTTTACTTATTTAAAGAGAAAATCAATTGAGTAAAAGTATCTTGTTGCTTTCACCTTCTGGATTTGAGACAGAGGGCATTCACTACTGTAAGCCTGAGCTTGCAGAGTTTGAATGGGAAAGTGACAGCGTTCCCAAAAGCAGAACTTGATCCTCGCTGGCTAATCCTGCACATGAAAGAGCCAGCGCCGATCCGTATCTGTTACGTAAGGATACAGTAGAGATAGCATTTATTATTTATCGATGCCAGTGATCCTCTCTCTGAAAGGCGAGATGCAAAAGATATGGAGGTCTACTGTACAGTCCTGCTCAGAGCACAGACCTGCTTCTTATTCACTGCACTGGAAATCAATGGAACTCAATCCCTCTCAATCTGTTGATTTATAAACAATGTCTTCTTTAATGCATAATTCATCTCTTATAATAAATATTTCAATATGATGTTGACAGTGGAATAAATTCTGCAAAAACCCTATAGCTTTTCTACATCTTAAAGTGTTGAATGAGCATGTCTGTGAGAACCAAAGTTGGTACAAGAAACTGCTTAGTCATTGCTTGACCACTATGTTATGGTTCGTTGTACACTGATTCAGTATTTTATTTTAATTGTTTTGTTTTTTGGATAATTGTTCTATAAAATGTGTTGGTAAGTTTAGTTTAGAAAGCATTGAATATAGTAATTTGTAATTATTATGGTCTCAATTGGTTCATTTCAAGGAATCCCTCACCCATTTACACAAACATCCACCCACCTGCGTGCATAGACACTGAGGGTAAAGTGGGTCAAATGTCTTGCTCAAGGACACAACAACAGTACACTCTGGTGGTAGCTGGGATTGAACTGCCTACCTTTGAGTGAGCGGGCAAAAGCTCTAACTTTCTGTCTATGCTTCAATGTTTCTTTTAGTTTTTTCTTATACTGGTATTCAAAGTAGCAGAGCAAGACCATCATGACATACCAACGTGTCTACTAGGAAAATTACACAAATGAGTTTTACATTCCTGCAGTGGGTCTTCTAGGGTCATTATGATCTGAGCAGATTTATGCATGGTGTAAAATGTGACTAGCCACAAAAGCCCATATAATCCCCCTCTAAGACCTGTTTACTGGCCTCTCTGACAGCCTCCTTCAGCTTAATACATTTACAATGAGACCGCAACAAATAATTAAGAAATGATTGAACCAGGCCATTTACCCTGAGCCTTTGAAGCTGCCTCAGACACACTGCTCCTTCTGCTCTTTGTTAAAGTTTGGGAGAGACTTGTGTTGAAGGTCAAAGTCTTCACAGGTTTTAATTAGCTGCTGACTGGAGGCACACAGCGGTCCTGTAAACCTCAAACTTGTACCTCATAATCTGTGCATTATAACTCTTTATGTGCTTAGCTCAACCAAGAAGGACATGGCCTATACTCAAAGGGCAGAGATAAGGAGCAGAGCTGTTGGCGCACATGCCACATTCATGTGATAAAGAAGATTTAATTTTAAAAAGTTAACTAATACATTGAAAGCAGAAATTCAAAAAATATTAAAGGTGATGGACACAATTTTCGTTCTGTAATCTGTAATAAATGTAAATCACTTTTAACATGTAATATAGCACAACAACAATTTTCACCATTTCACATTAAATGGCATTAAACAGGCAGTTGATGCCTCTTGTACATATACATACAAGTACATACTTTGGCCAAGTGTGGAGAGGAAAGCTTGCTCACAGTAAGAATGCATGTTTTATTATTTTTCAAACATTTTTCTTTAGCAAAATATATGTGATGGATATGTTTAATGTCATACTGTGCATGTAATAACATCTCTGTGGAGACCGACAGGTAAATGAAAAAAAAAAAAAAGTATTCATTTGTCAGAGCAGTGCATGTTAGTAAAAGGCAAACCCAACAGCACTGACAGTGACTGAAGCTGGAAGTGAAGCGAACATTTGGATTAGTGGGCGGACACTCTGCCACTGGCCCTTTCTGAGTAGACCATGAGTTTAAAACTAGTTAAATGTTAACAAAACATTTGTCAAAATCAGGTATAAGACATAAAATGAGTGCTAATCGATGTTTTGCCCAACAGCACTAGTACCTAATAGACCCGACACCTGCTTGGAATATCTGAGCAGGCTTTTCTCTCCTACAGTTTTATACTGTCAGATTTCCTCTAGAGAGCGAGCACAAAGCAAAGTCATCCCTCAGACACACTATCAAGATTTCTCCTCCGCAATTGCATAATTTTTCATAAGTAAAACGAACGTCGCTAAAGGGACGTGAAATCACAGCATCCGACTAAATTGAATCGAGCCTCCTCACGGTAAAGTCGGTCATCACAGTAATCTAATGGTGGATAGAAAGAAATTCATCTTTGTTTCCGTAGGGGATTAGAGCCTAGCAGACTTGCATTACTGGGCCTCTTTGAGAATGGAAAATGCCAGTGCGCGGCTTTCTTAATTTGACAGGTAACAAACATGACACTCGCCGGCAGCACAAGCGGTCAGGAAGAGATGAAAAAATGTAAAACAAATGAATCATGAATAATATTTGCATGTTTTGTCTTTGGAATCGCCTTTTGTCTTTTTGTACACAAACACACACATCCTGCCTCCCACCCACAGCGGTGTTTGTCCCACGCTCTTTTTAGGTAAAGGTTATGCTGAGCAGGCAGTACTCTTTTGCATATTCATATAATTACATCAGCGCTCACATGGGACCTAAACAGACTGTTAATGCATACAAAAGAGCCACTGGAGAGTATTCACTGAGATGGAGAGACAGAAAGGAATAACAAAAATACAGTTTTATATCTACAAGGAACAATCCACATCTGGGCTTATGCTGTGCCCGTCAATGTAATTTTGGTAGTGCTTGTGTCAGTTTCCATTTTGTTGCTACTGTAAATGCAGTAGCTTCCTCTGAGTTGTACTTTAATGGATTCATGCATGTTTGAGTAATCCTACTAGGTCTCTTACGATAACAAATTTTGAAGAACGACATATTGTTACCAAGAAATATTGCAATAAATGATAATATTACTACTTTATACAGTACTTTATAGCCCAGTAAACCTATTTTAAATATACTGTGTCATTAAAAGGAGTGAGCTGCAACAAAACATTAGTGATAGAAGTTATGTACCCCTCTGCAGATCAAATCTTATTACAGAAAAATGGCTAAAATCTCCCCACTATTGCAAAGTAATTGTACACATGATAAATATTAAGTCCCAAAATATATTGTTCCTATATCCTGCATTGTTCTGCATTTGAATCCTCAGAAAAATCCTCTGCCCACTTTTCTATACTTGTAATTATTTAAAAACATCAGACAAATATGTGGGGATCAAATGTAATGTAATGGAGCCTGTTTGCGCCAAAAATAGAGACTGCTGAACCATCTGTGTACATGTGGAAATCTACTCGAACTAACTCTATTATTAGCCCCTGCATTTGACAGATTTCCTATTGGTACAATTTATATACTGTGTGAATATCCGCCCATCCTTCTTTAGTATGTTATGCATGTACAGTTCACTGCCTCTGCAATCAATACCAAGTCAGAGGTTCTATAGACACACTGATCTCCGTATGAGTTACTGCTATGTATAAAGCCTGCCTATGGAGAACATTATATGACCTTGTATCCTGTTATTAGATTTTTCTGGTGTAGGTTGAGCAGTATGGAATATATATCTTCCTCTACATCTTGGTTCCTGGTGAAATACTTTAAGATGGCTAAAATCAATTTGTTCGCAGCCACTCTATGACACTCTAGTATCGCCTCCAAATGTGTTTAAACTTTTGAGATGACTTACGATAAAGGTGCAATTTCTACTAGTTTATCCAATATCTACTTCCACTCTCTCCCTGATTAAATGATGAATTTCTCTGATTCGTTGTACCTGTGATGACATGCCGTGGCAAGGGTAGAGTATTGCCTTGTCGTCGTCCTCTGAGCCCTGGTCCAGACAGTACCCGCTGGCTTTGCTGTTCCTTACCTAAACAAATAAAAGGGAAAAATTTGTGCAGCCCATGAGTATAGCGCCACATTTTTTTCAACAGGTAGATCATGATTTAAAATAACCTTGCTGGAAAGGTTCATGTAGACGGCACTGAAGTTAGAAATGTTAAAAAGTGTTATATTTAGATGAATCTGTTTCATGTTGAGCCAGACTTTCTTACTCCCTGTTCAAGTTTTGGAATCAAAATTGACCAAATATCCTTGTAACATTTAGAACAAAAAGAAATATTTAACTTCTTTTCTTTCAGGGTTACAGATTATAGCGTCTTTCTAGTTGATTCGGAGTTGTTTCTTAGTCCTTTTTTGTTTTTACTTGACTTTTTTGTTTTTACTTCCACCATGTTTTCTTTGACATGAATCGTCCATGGGTCCCTCCGCCTATTGGGAATCATGAAGACATAGTTGGATATAGTTCCAGATTATATTTTAATAGTGTTAAATACTATAAAAGCAAATGGCAAATCAGGGAATTTTTAAATCTTTGCTGAAAAGGGTAAAAAAGTGTATAAATAAGAGGATGTGTGATAACACTTGGTCAAACAATCACTAATCATTTACCCTCCTAATAAAAAAAAAAAGTCACAAATATTTTATGAAATGTATAGATCACAAAAAACACATGTGTCTAATTGTTGAATGTAAAGTCTAACAGAAAAGCTTTCCATTGATTTAAAAATAAAGAAATGACTTGAATTGATTCCCGCACTGCCTCTGTTCTTCCATATCCTTTGTGTTTCTCCTCTAACAGCGTGATCATGATTCAGGACCCGCTCTCCCCTGTCTCCTGCCCGTATGGTGATGTGTTCACTGAGCCTGGCCTGGTTTACACGTGATTTGAATGTGCACGGCTCTATTTCCAGGTTGTGACATATCGCTCATGCTGCGGTGTCAGGGAAGGCTTCACTCGACTGGTGCGGTCAACATGGCCGACTGCAACACTGATGTGAGGTGACAGACGAGAGCCACTTCCTCTCAGCAGCAATGGGGCTGCACGGGCTAAATGTGTTTGTTGTGTAAACATACCGGAAATCACTTTAATCTGAAGAATTGATTATCTGGTTGTCAATGTCGTGTGCTGAGGGATGTAATGATATCCAGACCACCAGCTACTGCATCAACGTGTTTGGGACCTTACTACAGACTGACTGATATGTGTTTTTTTCATGAGAGATGCCGATACTGATTGTTTAGAATACAATCGGTATTCTAAAAAACGATAAGCTCTACCAATATTTTGGGCAGATATACTATATAGGGCCTTTTTAGATTATTTTCCTCAAAGTATGTCATTTAAATTTATGAAAAACTGACCCACAGATCCTTTTTACCACAAACCAAACACATTTAGTGCAGTTGTGTTTTTTTTTTTTTGTATTAAAGTGTTAAAATTAAGCTTTTTGTGTATGTTCTAGGCAGCAAATCAACCAAAACAAAATATCGGCTTGTATTAGAGATATAAAAAGTTCAAATATCGAAATATCGGCCCGATGACCTGACCATTTGAGCGAACGTCTTGATGTTGTCAGCATATTTCCTTTATCTTAATATTATGGGAAAGGGTTGGAATTTGAAGTTATCTCTATAAAATGTTGAAACAAAAATCTAAAAACGGCCACTGTGTCTTAATTTTCGTATCTGTGTTTATTTAGATTTTAAAATACATCATTATTTACATGGCATATTCTCGACTGTAAAAGAGCAGCCCTGTAGACAGTCCACCCCATTCAATCTTGCATGGACTGTTTCACACACTTCACAAAGACAAAATAGGGTCAGTTGTGTTAGGTACATAGTAACTGCTCCTGTCTTATTTAGAAACCAAAACCCAAACCACTTAAGTAGATTTCGTCTGAATAATCTATAACTACCTGCCACAGTCAAAGAGGAAGCAAAGTAAGACCGATTCTCCCCACTGACAGATCTCCCGTTTCATTTGTATACATTCTGACACTACATTTGCACTGCATATTGATCTGCCTCTATTTTCCTTTGTCAGGATTGATATCAGTTAAAGAGCACATTTCAGCATTCGCTCTAATCGCATGTGGCTCCGAATCCTGTTCAATTCTTCAACCTGTCATATTCCTGTTCCCTCACCACACTGCGGTGAGGGCAGCAGAGCCCAGACCAATCAAGACGCAATGGAAAACTAATAAGTCTTTAATTAAAGCTCATTATAAGAAAATTGCATCTAATCCTATGTGATATTGCATTACCATAGCAACCAAATGTTTTTTATATCTGTGATTTAGGCTATCCATGGGTTTCACAACGATCAGAAATTACAACTATTGCCATTGTGATTAACTCTTTAAAACAAAATATATAATATCTTTTGAATGAGAAAAAGTCTTCAAGCTGTAATTGATTCCAAGGACATGACGGATGAGAGAATGAGAGGCTATAATTATACGTATAGAACTAGAGAGTGCATTCTTGGCTGTCAGTGTAAATCCATACTTAGTTTCATAAAAGCTGTAAAATATTTGCAAAGAAAAGAACAAAGCTTCCCAGTTCAAAAGCCTTGCACTGCTGTGAACAGAAAGTGAAGCGGTTCTTAGGTCAGGCCTCTGACCTCTCCGTATGTGATGGTGTTGTTGTAGATCCTCATTTCGGGGTAGACGTGTTCAAGGTACCAGCGGAAACTCCGACACTGCAGCTTCTTCCTCAGGGCCAGGCGCTCCGAAACATCCCCAAAATCAACACCCGGGTTCTGACAAAAACAAAAAATTGTACTTATTCAGTGAGTTTAATGGGGTATAATGAGGTACAATACTTTAAGATAATAATTACAGCTAAATAAATACAACAACTGCTGCTATGACTATGCTTTAACTGCCAACAAACAGCAAAAATATTTTTTTCACTGCACCAAAAGTTGTTCTCAGACAAATCAGCAGGAGCAGTACCAGATGGATTCTCATGAGTTTGTACACTCAAGCATCGCAACAATCCAGCTTATGGCAGAACTTTAAGTATTACTTCTTATTATTGCTCATTAAAAAGGCTTTAAATATACATTACAACGCAGAAAAACTAACAAAACAAGAACAGTGCAACAATTTAGTAAAAATATTGAAATAAAGGCAGTGTTTCTGACAGACAATAACATGTATTTGAGTGTGTTTGCAATGGACATTAGATGGATAGAGGCTGTAGTCATGAGGGACCTTCATTGTAATGTGGGAAGTGAGTTGCACTGAGCCAGTCCTAATCAGCTGTTTCATTATGAGTGCTCACGGCTCGATGTGTTACGGGGGTGGCTCTCAGATCGATCGAGGAACGCCTGAAGACTGCCCTGCCTGGCACAAGGTCCTGATTCGCATATATTATGACTTACAGTTTCCCATAGATGGTGCCCATAATAAATGAGTCTAAACATTATAGGAATATTATATCTTATACTATTCCTGTCTAACAGCATTTCACACTTGTGGAATACTTGGAAAGAAGGCAGCTCTGTCTTGCCAAGTCTGTGCACAAATTAACAGTGAAGGATGATCAAGGAAGGGTGGAATAAACAGAAAATACACCAATTACTGCTTGCTAACAATTTGATTTACAGGGAAAATATATACTATGTAGTCATTAATAGTTATAGATCCTGTATGTAAGTTTTTTCCCTTGTATTTGAGCAGAAATATGAGCAGCTCTGGAGGTAAAACTATATAATAAGCGCTGTCAGCATCTAATTTAAAAGCAATTTGTTGTCTAATATTCAAGAAGTGCGTGTTAGCATGCTAGTTGTTGTTTTACAGACACTATGCACTGGTCTCTGAGATTTGCTTATGAACTCATTGTGGTGAATAATTAGGATGCTCCGAATGCATAAGAGTGAGGAAAAGCTAAGGAAAAACTCTGGACCACTGAAGAACAAGCTATGTTTTTCATTTTTATAATACCATAAAAATCAGGAACAGTGCCCTTAAAACAAACTTTCATTGGTTCAAGTTTGGTCTAACATTTTCCAGCTCTAAAACTGGAGGCAGAAATGCAGCATCACCATCAGATGACACAAACAAATGCATTTAATTTCAGAAGTTGATGTTTTTAGATTTTGGACTCGGGGCTTGTGCTGTGCTGAATCATAAGCTTCCCCCCATAGCCACAGAAGTAATTTTCTCTTAGTAGCTCCAACAGACAATAACTAAACTGTTACTGTGTGTATGGGCGAGATGGGAGGCAGGCTGAAAGAACGAAGGTAGATGGAATAATTGTTGCGTTCGCTTTTTATACAGAAAACAAGATAACTCCACGCCGCAGGACAGCTGGGTAATAGCGAGCCATGCCACTGTGTTGGTAATTACACTGGAGATGAGATAGCTCCTGATTGGTTACTTATTCAGTACCAAAAATGTCCACCCCACAGCTCGAAGCAATAGTTACATGTACGGGGTTAGCTTGTCCTGCCCGCGTTTAGTGAAACATTGTGATAATATTAAGTCAAAGTGGGGGAGCACGCAGTTAGCAGCAGCCTGTTGGAGCACACTCTTTGACAGCCCCCCACAGTGCTGTCATCATTTAGTCAGAGGAGAGGTCCGGAAGCCATTGCTGGTGTCTTTCAGTCTTATTCTGCATGCTTCCATGGTCAATTAGGATGCAATGTTAAACTCTTTTGGAAGCAGAGGAGCTGTTTATTATTGTAGGTCCCATTTCAGCAGACCTCTGAAAGCAATTAGGCTAAAGTGATGTATGAAAATGGGCTGATTAGACTGAGGCTCCTCCTGTCTGACTGCTCAGCCTTCACTCTGCTACACTGAAGGTCAAGTGGGACGAAAACAGAATTTTGAGTTTCTATTGACTTGTGTCTCTGGAGAGCTCAGACGCATTTCAGAATGAGAAAGTAAGAGTAGGGTAAAGCAGAGAGAAAGATCTGAGGAGAAGGTCTACTAAGCCGAGCAAACTTACGTTCATGGGAATGTTCCAGGCCATGTAGACATGAGATTTGTATTCATCCATCCACACCTCGGCGGCTCTCAGGGCGTTGCGTTTGGCGTAGTAATCGATGTCATTGTTGTAGGGCTTCTTCGTGCGCTCAATGTGAGCCACTCGGGCACAGGGCAGGACCTCCATACTGCCTCCGCATTGCCACACCTGGGACAAGAAAATAACAACAAAACAACTTAGGATAAAAGCGTTTTCAAATAAAGCAGCTTTTGGCCAATGCCAATCTAATGCAGATGTATAACAAACAGTCTTAAATTCTGAGATAGAACTAAAATCACTTTACTCATTTTTGCACACAGTGATTTAAGCATTAAGTCAGATTTGCATTTGTGTTATCAGGGCTTATGAGGATTTGCTTCTTCTTATCAGCGCTCACGGCTGTGGCGTTTACCTGCTCCTGCTAAACACCTTCTGGAGCTGCCTGTGCATTGTGTTTGTTTTGTAGAAGCCTCTTTCTAAAGTCAACACTGTTGTTCTCAGAAAACCTAATACTGTATTTTGAGGCTAACTGCTCACATTTTCATGGTGTATGAGCTGCTAAAACAGATTAAACAGTGCTGACGGCTGCGGTCAAAGACACTGCTCATTACTGTTGCTCAGCTGTTGGGGAAAGTTCAGAGCTGGACCTTCAGTCGAGGGTCACTGCTTCATTTCACTGATTAAAATGTGGAAGGATCAGGCATGACTAGTTCAAAAACAGCCACTAAAGTAAATCAAATAAAAGATAAAAGATTCAGATATGAAATGTAGCTCACACAAGAACTCTCTCAATCATCACATCACTCAGGCAAAAGTATTTACTATGTATAATATTAATCAAAAATCAACACAGAAAATTAGACAACACTTTACAATAACTGCACCTTAATTGAGCAAATAGCTTATTAAGTATTTGTGCTCGAGGTATTAATTTGTAGTTACCAAATTAAAATGTCAAATGACTTTTTTACTTAATAATCAATGTTACGAATCATCTTTCAAACGTGATGTGTGATTGACTGGTCCCACATCAGCATCGTAAGGTCAAAATAAACGGGATTGTTAATGCAGTCTGTCGAAAGATTGGAAAAAACAATGTCCTCATTACATTCCTGGTAATAGTTTAATGATTGATTTAACTAACTATCGTAACTCATTACAAGTCATTTCCACAGATCAGTGCCACATATGGCCACAGTATACAAAGCTGCCATTGGTATAATTGAAGTTGTCTGTCAGTGGGGGGAGGCTTGTGTGATAAACAGCCTTTTCACTCTAATAGTCATAAATACAGCAGCCCTCGAGAGAGCAGCCTATGACAAGCACAAACCCTGATCCCTGCGTGTTTGTAGTGTTCAGATATATAAACCCTGGCAGGAACTAGATGTCAGCCTGAAATACATCCATCATGGCAGAACGTATTGATTTTAGTGGCACTTGACTGTGGCGCTCAAAGTGAGAAAAAGTAGTGCCAGCGCTTTCCCCCAAAGTGCAGAAAAGAAGTTGAGAATTTCATGCCACGCTAATGCAACACTGAAAACGCAACGCTATGGGGAAATAAACAGTCATTTGAATACCGTGGCATATGGTAATGTCCCTGGGTTGTATAAAGTGCTGAGACCACGCCACCCACCGTCTTGTAATGACTCACAACATAAGCAGGTTCTGAACAATTAGCTTTTTTTTTAACTTTGACATTAAAGACAAATAATGCTGTTGAACCCAGGCCATAAAATTCAGCGGTTTATTCAGCTGACCATGTTAAGTAGAGTTTATTTGATATTTAAAAGAGCTTCTCCTTCAGTTTAAATGCGTCGTCATACTCGACACTGGATTGAATATCAGCAAATAAAAAGACCTTATAAAAGCATCATAGAAGAAAGAAATGGTCCAAATGTGTGTTATGCTGTTGCTCCAAACTAATGTTGAATGGCAGACAGAGTGCCTCAAAGTTAATGCTAACTTTTATTAAAACCATGTAGTCTAAAATAAAAAAAAACTATTAAAATCTAAATTGATTCATGTAAAGACTACCCTGTTTTATATGTAGATTATCTCAGTTTGTGGTGTTATTTTAATCTGTCATGCCTCAAAATTAGCATTAGCGTTAGTATTGCGACACAAACACCTGCCTTTGGTTAGTGTTTAACATGTTATCAGAAACATGCACCCTCAAGTCATTGGCCACTGTCTTATCTTCAAATATTTATTCATTTTTACGTGACTCTGCAAACTCTAGACAACTGGACAGGAAGTAGTGGCACTGACAGTTTTTTATTTATTTGGCATGTTATTGAACAGAAATGACATGACAGACATGAACGTAAACACACCAGATTGTAAATAAAGGCTAATTTCCATTCGTTGTCCCAAGGGTGGGGTCACAGAGGGGTCAAAATAAAAATTACACAATTCCCATAGTTGCACATTCCACTCACTGCACATCCCACATATTGTACATCCCACATATTGCAAATTCCACACATTGCACCATCCAAAATGTTAGACATTCCACTCACTTCACAATTCCCATAATTGCACATTACATTAATTGCACAGACTCCATTATTCACATTTTATACCCACCCCCTCCATATTTGGGCTGTACATGCAAAATAAGCAGTGAGGTTGCCAGGACTGTTGTGCACGGACCCATATGCCAATTTACTTATTCATGGACAAACTATATCTTTACATATAGTATGACATAATCCATCTCCATGGAGACAAACAGGTGACACCACCAGGCCACATTACAGGTCAGATCTGTGGAGAGGCAACCCTGCGCTCAGTAAGAATGCACATCTTTGTATCACCTTTGTGTGTATTTTTGAGCAATTAAACATGTAATTGGATAAATGCAAGAGATTGACAAATTCCATACTATAGAACATTCCTGGCAAAGCAATAATTTCTCTATGAAGACGAGCAGGTAACGGACCACCATCTGAAATGTTACATAGTGCACCTTTATGAGACTTTTGCTGTTGTTGTTTTTTTTTAGCCACGATGCTTATTCTTCACTGTATGTCATTCAAGACAGAGTTCTCTATCCATTCACATGTTGCTGATGTGTTAAACTGTGCATTACTAAAGCCATTACAGACTTGAGCTCAGAGTTATTCCACCTGGACTGTACCTGTGAGGAGCTGCACAGAGCTTACATTTAAACAGCTCCATTGACTGAGTGACCCCTCATCTTCAGTGCTCCTGATCCACACTGACCCGGGACTAAAAATCCATTATCTCCTCACAGCACACTTTACTGTGTTGTTGCTACAGCCAATGACTTGCTCAGCTTTGCCACAACAGCTGGCTACTGCTGTGTGGGTGAGAGGGCCAATTTACAGTGAATTCTGAGGTCAGTCCTGCATTAAATGACACTAGTGGTATATTTTTGGGCGCATTCTCCAAAACCTACTTACTTTTTTGTACTGGCTTATATTTAAAGTCAATAAACTAAAGTGCAAAACAGTACAACAGTCCCCGTGGCAGCATACATATGGGACACTTGTGGTTAATTGAAAATGTGTAATCGCAGTTAGCACATTTCTTAGCACTTCAAGCTAATTGAAGAGAATTTCTTTTTCAACCACTTTAGCAGAAGGTCAAAACCCTTTAGCTAACAAGACTTGTGAAACACTTTTCTGCAACACATTTAGTAGTGTTGCTGGGTCTGTGAATATATATGTAGAAAACAAGACAGGCTTTTGGTGGCAGAAAAAAATACATCAACAAAGGATTAAAAAGTATTATGCATAATCAATTTTTGAGCTTTCTACCATATTATAATGTTGTTCCCTCATCAAAAGCATGTCTGGAGAGGTTTTGGATGTCATCCCTGCATGTGATCTCTCCCAGGCCTGATTTGAACCCTCCTTGTGGTTAGCGGTAATATTCTGTGCAATGTTCAGCCCATAAACCTCCATAAATATACAAAACTCTACACAACAACTTCACAAACCTGACGTGATGCGGTGTAGTTTGAGCAGCAGGATGCACGCTGATTATGTGGTGATCGTGCTGTGAAAGGGAAGTGACTTAGCGTAGAGAACGAAGACGGGGGGGACTCAGAACATCAAAAACAGAAGTGAAACTTATAAAACATGTTAATATGTTTTGGCAAATATAACATTTTCAAAACAAAAAAAGAAAACATGGTGATCTAAATGTGTTATGTGTTATCAGTTAATATTCCATAGACATAAAATACCTCCCTCTTTAATAACTATATCTTATAATCCAAGCAAATCTAAAGTATTGGTAAATTTATATCCTAACTGATGTTTTTCTTACGTTGACAAAAATATCTATATATATATTCTATCAAAAAGTTCTCATATCTGCCATAGTGTTCCAGTCAAGGACACGGAAATCAATATTACAGTTTGAATGTGTCTTATGACTTGGATGCAATAAAATCTGAGCGCATCCAAAAATTCTACCAAATAATTAAACCGTTGTAGACACCACATCTGTGCATAACTTATAAACTTGTCTCCGCACCAAGAAGAGTGTGACCGCACATCCAGAGTGTGAGTTATGCCCACTAAGTTTGGTTGCCAAGTCATACACACAATTTCGGCTTGTCGTATTTGGTTGTATTTTGCTTGGGCAGTGATCCACAATGTTTTCACACCTAGGGAACCAGAAAGCGTTTTTAAGTAGGAGTAGTCCAATATGGATTTTTTTTAAATATATACTTTTTAAAACGATAGCAATTTTCAGTATGTCTTTCTGCCAATAACCAATATTTGCCCATACTTGATTAAGGTTTTAAAATCCAATGCAACAACTTTTATTCTATTTCCATTTTTATTCCGTTCTCTTAAAATAAATAAATAAATAGATAAGAATTTATTTATAAGAAAATAAATACATAAATAGTTAAATAAATACATAGAAAAATTAATAAATAGAAAAATTAATAAATGAAAAATACATAAATAATCTGAGGACAAACTGGGACCAACACATGGGCTAAATGTGATTGGGGCAGAGGAAAACGCAAAAAATCTGCAACATTTTCAATATTGGACTGACTGATACCTTGGAGAGCCGTCTGATATCACCGATACTGATATTGGAACAGTCCATCCTTGCCATCTTCTCATCCCTTCATCTTCCTTCCACCATTTACAACTGGACTAAACTTGAACTTAATCCTTGCTTAAACCATGATTAAACCAAGACTAAACTAGGACTAAACACGTAGGAATGGAACCAAACAAAACAGATCTCGTTCAACTTGCAAAAAAAAGAGTTTGCTTATAAAAACTCTTCACGTACGAGCAGAGATATAGGGTGAGCCATAAATGCTGAGGTGACCCTTTTGGTGCATTGGAAATGATAATATAGAGGATAACAGGTGGTGCTCTGCAGACTGCTGGCCTGTTCAGTATGCTCCCGGCTCTATACTGTATCCCGCAGTAAAAAAGGAAAAAAAATCCACCAACTGTTCCTTCTTCCTATAAACACATTATAGAAGCCAGTGTTCATTGGGGAAAACATATTATTATCACGCTGTGAGCATCTTCGCTAACGATCAAGTCTCATGTGTTTTCTCATTGGAAAATAATTGTGCAATTTGTCATTTGAATAAATTTGAATGTAATTACAACATAAAAAGGACGCAAATGCTAATAGAAGCTTTGTCCTTGGTCCACATATAAAAAAACAAAGAGACTATATGAGAAACCTACTTTTTATACACTATTCATGGGTTTCAACATCCTGTCATAGGCAACATTTTGTTTGACATTGTTAATTGCTATGGCAGTGGTCCTAATTATTTGTCATTCTGAATGTAAAGGCTATAGAATGGATATAACTTGTTAGGTCCATACAAAAATAGCAGTTGCATAAAATCTGCTGTTTTTATAAACCAAGAGCTCTCCATGCATTGGTGAATAATTGGTATAAGGTCTAATTTTGCAAACTTTTCCAGGCTGTATTTGGACCCTCCTCATGGTTAGCAGTAAGATTCTGTGCAATATTCAGCCAACAAGTCAATGTCATCCACGCTCCCACATGACAATTCTCCATAAATACAGAATATCCAGGTTCATTAGCAAAAGTTTTCACTTTAATAAAACATGTAAATATGGTGTTTTTGGTGAACATAGCATTTTCAAAACAATAAAAGGTAACATGGTGATCTAAATATGTTTTGTGTTAGTAGTTAATACCCCATAGAAGTAAAATACCTCCCCTTTAAGGCAAGAAATCTGTACTAATTCTCCAAAGTGCTCTGCAGGCAGGCAGTGGACTTCCTGAAAAGGGAGATAATCAAATCAGATTCACAAATGATGTTATTTGCAAGCCCTCCCCTCCCACACAATGTTGTATTTTGGTGAATACTATCTGGCTGTGACCCTTGATAAAATTGTAGAATGTGTGGATGAGAGGCAGCACTTAACATGGAGTACTTTGATGTAGTGCTAATGTAATTACTAATTGAATTGAATTGTCTCCGCACATGCAGTTAGTTAATTGCAGCTGGACCATTTGCATGATAAGCTCTTAGAAGGAGTTCCCCTGAAACATGAGCCATAAACCCCATAAAGCCCATTAGCAGCAGTAAACAGGTATCCGCCATTGCAGTTACACAATACAATCAATAATACCAGCAGACAGCACCCGCACACACATGCTCTGTTTACAGCTGTAGAAGAAATGAAGGCTCTGAATGTGAATGCTGCAGTTGGACTTTTAAGTTTTGCAGTTGATTTGATTGTCATTACACAAATAAGCAATAACAGAAAACACTTACTTAGAGATTTTAATAATTAATCAGTGAATTATCAGAACCAGAATCAGAATCTCAGAAAGAAGAAAGAAAATGGACACCACATTAATTGTTTGTAAAGGCTACCAATTACTCCACCTAGACATAGACATTTACTTAATATGTGAAAATAATGTTTGCCAATTAAATTACCACATTGTTAATTGCTGTGGAAGCAGTGCCAGATTTGCATCACTCTGAAACCCATAAATTGGTGGTTTTCAGATTCTAGCACCAGATTTCCATTTTATTTTTACGATATTCTCTTAAGAAATCATTTAAATGTAAATTCACATACGTCGTAACTTCATAATTTTGATTAGTAACGAGGTAAACATTATGCCTCTGTAGTATCTTTACTAAGCTAACTGGGTTTTTTAATTAGCTGACCCCGACTTATACGATGCTCTACATTTTTTCACACAAAAGAGCATCAATTGGACTTGTTAATGATTTTTCTGTACAATGAGAACTTCAAAGTTTTAAAGTTGTTATTATTATTATTACATCTATTCCACAATATCAAATGAGCATGAGTAACTATGTTTGTGTCTTTTTACTCTTTGCCAAACTTTATTCATAATTCAACACTGAAAACTTGATCTCCTTCTACATCAGAAAGAATCACTTTATTTTAATTAGTCCAGCTTTTGCTTTGATTGTTTTTGTATGAAGGACTTATTCATGTTATTCATTTCCCTGTTGGATACATCACTACTATACGGATCCTCAAGATTTTACTATAGTTGTAAACATTTTTAACAGAGATAGTTGGAGACTTGGAGCCTCAAACCCAAAGAAATCCCAAATAGGCAGTAAAAGTTTTGTCAGCAGTGTCTGCAGTCTTGTGTCTTTGGGCAATACACTTCATCCACCACCATGCAAGAAAACATATTAGAGGTGGTGGTAAAGTGAATGGAGTCAGTGATGTATATGTTGATTGAGGATTGATTGTCTAAGTTAAATGACTCCACATTTGTACCTTACTCACCCTTTTGGGACCAGACATTCATTTATCTTTGTTTTGTTTTAACACTGACAATGTTTACATGCACCGCAAAAATCTGATTATTATCTGATTTCTGGAGTTTATTGAAGTGTCATGTAAACAGTGACATCTGACATCTGTTTTTTCACAAGGAAGATTATGCCAAAAGTGTTGTGACAAAGGCAAAAATGAAAGATAAAATGTTAAAGCTTATAGATTTTAAGAAAAATTTTTTAACCTTTTCTTCCAAATACAATGTGTCCATAAAGGCTCTTTACATGTTCTATTGTTACTCAGTAGTAGTAAAGTTTTTAATCACATTGCATTTTTCGTGAGTTCCTCAATCAAACATTTCCAGACCGTTGGATCAGAAGGTATGGACCAATTCCGTGGCCGCCACATTTACCAGATCTCACACCTCTGGATTTCTTTCTATGGGGCTATGTTAAAAATATTGTGTATTGAACAAAGATAAGCAAAACATAACAGATGCAACTGCAACCATTGATGAGGCCATGCTACAGCCAACATAGCAAGAACACGAGTACTGTCTTTATGTGCTTTGTGTGATTAATGGTGCCCATATAGAGGTGGATTTAATGAGGTAAAAAAAACAAAAAACTTTGGAAATCAATAGAACTTTGGAGTACAATAGAACAAGTCTGATTAAGATATGTTATCAATTGTCTTTATAATACTTTTTTATTGGAAAGAGATTTCATGGACATCCTGTACAACCATTTCTTTTGTTCATGTAAACAGAGACCAAAAATCTGATCTTATTGTTCTAATTATATGATTTCTGGCCATGTAAATGTTCCCATAGCTAATAATTTAACTCCTAATCTGTAACTCGGTTGAACTTGTATTTCAAATTACAATTAACAACCCACGTAGCACCATTACAAAGCCTGTTAAAACTTAAAAGACGACATTAAAAGTTAGCCTTACAATTACTGTGAGAGCTTGTGACGTTTAAACAAAAGAACAAGCTTTTTTCCAGCAGGTGTCAAGTGGAACGCCATAGCCTCTCTGCTTCACCGAGTGCCATTAATTTACTGCCAATCCAGGCACTAGATAAGACCTTTACACTACACATCATAACCCGGTCTCATTTGTTTCACTGTGTATAGAGCTGGAGACAATTACAAAACTGTCCACCTTCGAGACGCTTGCAATCATCTATACAAGCTACCAGGAGAGTTTGAATATGCGTTGGATATTGGTTATTCAGTACAATGATGCCTGGAGTGAGTGGATTATATTAACTGTCATGGCGGCCAAAAAATCTCAGAGTGAAGCTTGACAAATCCTCGCTCTTCAAAAACACACATCAAACACATTTTGCACAATTTATTTTTGCAAAATTCCACATACACCACTGCGCCCACTGTTCACTGTGTCGTTATTTTATTCCTGGCAGTTACACCAGGAAACATCTTGTACCAAGTGAAGTGGCCAAAATGTGTCATTGTACTCTGCTGCAAATCTAATTGTGAAATCATTTTTGAAAAAAAGTTTGTCCAAAACTTTTGGAGCAGAGAGCAAAATCAAGCCTTTTCACTGGGGTATGATTGTGAACATTGACTGGCACACATGGTATAAAGGTAAAAATGCCTTTTTAAATTTAAAACAGGGTAAAAACAGCTACAATTCAGCTAATACAAGAATAGTTTGGAGACAACTGCAGCCTTCAAACAATAATTGGATGCAGCTTACACACAGATTTTGCTGGTAATTTACAATATTCTTATAAGGTTAGGTTTAGGATGAATCACATCGTATCATAAAAAGTAGAATTACACAAACCCCTCAACACACATGGCAAAAGGCAAATGGACATGGCTAACTTGCTAGCTGCCTTGTATAGGAAGTAGGAAATAGGAAATGGTCATGGGCGCGGTTCTGGTTCCATCGACTGTGGCTCCAATTCACTTTACATTGAGTTCAGGCTTGTAAAATGTTAATTTTAATGTCTTAAAAAGTTCATATTAACCAGCTCTACATAATCCTGGTGTTTTTATTTCACTATTGTGTCTGTAACTCAACGTATGAACATTAATAACAAATCAGGCGTGTTCTTTCCCCGAGGTTGCTCCCAGTAGCGTTAGCAACAGGTTTGATTGACAGCGTTGCTAAGCACTTGCTCCCTGCTAAACCAGCGGTGTGGGTGAAAAGGGGCGTTACCTTCAACAGCATGGCTCCAGATTGGCTCTTTGGTTGCTATGATACTCGCAGAACTCCGAATTTGCCGCTGTAACTGCTAGCCCTGGGAAGTCCAACAGAAACAAGCCTACAAACAATCAATCACACACTAAATCCAAACAGCTGGGTGAAGTGTCTTGCCCAAGGACACAATAACAGTATTATAATTCCATTCCATTCAAAAAGTTGTGCAGTAAAACCAGCAAAAGACCAACTATTCACAACCACTGATCATTTCACGTAGAAGTCAGGACCCAGTGTTTACTTTCTCTCACTCGAATCATGACTACATGTGTCTATTGATCCACTACTTTTTCTGTCAGTCTAATCAAGTTTGACAACAGTGTGTGCCCCCGCGGCGGCCCTGATTACAGATCATAGTGCATGCGCATTCATCAGCAGCTGCCATGTACACGAGTAACGAGCTAACAAGGTCCTGGATACGGCCTGTTCTCTTAGGTGTTAATTAGTGTCAGACTCATGGTGCTAAGGCAGATGGGCTTTCCTTTAAAATGCATTTGTGCTGGAATGGTTGAATTTTGGTTTCTGTCCTGGAGTGAAAAAGCAGTGGAGGGCATCTTAGCTTTGGCACAGTTTCAACAAGTCAAGATGGGATGTTGTCCAGTATAACATATAGTAATTTTGAATATTGTGGAAAAGTGTTTATATTGCATAGATTCATTACCATGTAATCAAGCAACAGGGTCACAAAGCTTCCACACTGGCAGTTGAATCATGGACATCTGATGGGGGAAACCAGAGTGCCCAAAGGAGACCCACTCAGACATGGGCTGAACATGCAAAACTGCACAGAAAGGCCTGGGCAACCCAGAGATTGAACCCAGAACCTTCTTGCTGTGAAGCAGGAGTGCTCTCCACTGTGCCACCACAGGAGCTGCACTGCAGTTCTACAGACAACAGAGAGCAATAGATTTGCAGTTGACTATAATCTAAAAGGAAAGGTGGATTATACATTTAAAGGAATGACAATTTTGAACTGTTGTGTCTCTCATGTAAATATTATATAGATGTTATGAACAATCAGAAAATGATTACTACAGCTATTTCTGTACAAGTAAACTTGATTTTCTTTGTTCCGTGTCTTCCCAGTAGAGACTTGCCACCTGCACTTGAGATAATGACTTGGGATTGCTTTGTTGTGTTTGGGGAATTTTACCTGTTTCTGTTTTTAACTGAAACACTCTCTACGGTATTAAAGTTTCATTTGCGGCACAGAGTCATTTCCACCAAAGCTACACCTGGGTACAACTGTAACTGTAGAACATATAGATTACTGATGAAGCCACGTAAATGAACAGACTTTTTTATAGAGCGGAGCGATTATGAGCTGTTTTTAATCATAGGGACATAGAAAGCACACACAACTAATCCTCTGGTGCTGTTTCAAATGAATAATCTGGTGCCACTAACAATGTCTCCTCTCACCAGTAAGTCACTTATAGCCATGAAAGCTGTGAATGCCTCAAGGTTACAAGTCACAAGTCTCTTTTTCAAATGTGAAAAATCATCAGGGAAGACTAATGTGTTTTTATTTAAACTGTGCAATATAGAAGACACCAAGATTAAAATGGCACTACTTAACCTCATACAATACAGTTTATTTGGAATGATATCAAGTCAAATGTATTAACTAATATGGCATATTTAAAAACAGCCAACCTTTGAACAGTCGTCTAATTATTGCCATTCTCCTCTTTAGCTGAACTGTATCATTCCAACAATGTTCCTGCCTATTGATGTTAGCATTGTCTACTTCCCTAATGGCTGTTTCTTGGCTAAGATAAGGTTTACTTTATTGTCACCATAGGGAAATTTGTCCTCTGCATTAGACCCATCCTTCAATGCTGCTGGAACAACTTGTCAGGAGCAGTGGGCAAACAGCTTCAGATTTTGAGCTTGGTTTAATCAGAACTCCCTTAGTTGGAGGATTTTGTATTGGGTTGATGGGGAAAACGGAAAAGCTCCCAGAATAAAACACACCCAACCTGCAAGCTCCACACAGGAAGAACCTCGCACCAGGAATGGTCCTACATGCAGCTGGCTTTACAATCTTTCTATGAAGTAATGTGTCCCCATTTTTATAGGCGGGCATTACTTTAGTGCTGCTCTGGTCACTTATGTACAGTATTGAGTTGTTTTGCTCATTCTACCACCTCAGTGCAGGTACGAATGTTTTTTCCTCCCCCCTCTCTCCTGCCTGCCATTGTCATTATGAAAATATATAAACGCTGTACCAGAGCACGTCTTAGTGTGACTTGCTCTGCATCTATAACAGGCTTGTGTCAGAGTAGTTAAGTGTATGATAATATGTTTTTAATCACTTGCAAAACACCATTATTTCCAATTAGACCTGCTTAAGCTGCACTCAGTGTGTTTACTGATGCAGTTTTGAAAAGCATGGATTTTCTAAAACAGTGCCCAGCCCATTATTTATATATTAGCACAATATTTAAGGTTTTTCTCACTTGTTCAGCCTCTTTGAAAAACATTTACTGTAGTCCTTAGTAGGGGAGGTATTTTAACCCTATATCAAATAGCTTACAGGGGATTTTCGTAGTTATCCTTATCTGCTTCCTTTGCTTTAAGACTTCTGCTATCTTCTTTCCTATACTTCCCAAGGCTTTAAAAACAGGACAGCCCCTCCCTCTCTCCTAGACTGGATATGATCTACTCCCCACGGTCTCGTCTTTTCATTTCATGCCTCCTCTGTGCTGCGTGCATCTATAAAATGCAGGAAGTTGATGGAGAGACTGATATGGCACCCCTTTTAACTGCTCTTGTCAAAAAGGGCTCCGGCTCTTGCCCCTATAGCCTTTCATGTGCCCGCGTTTCCTTTTGCTTGTGCAGCCAAAAACGCCTCATGCAACTACCCTGCAAGTGCTCCATCCCTGTCAGAGCATCTCAGATCTCCGAGACATCCAGCAGCGGCAATTACGTGCATAGATTAAGTAATGGTGAGATAATGAATGAGATGAGCCGACGTGAGCTTACTTAGTTTTACTTAACTTTTCTTGCGGGCTTGACGAGCTTTGTTTTGTTTAATTAGTGCAGATACCCAAAATGATGCACGGCGTTCCCTGTAAATTGAATTAGCTTTTGAAACTTGGATTAAATTAAGTCAGGGAAAATGAGAATCCCATCTAATTACACCAGGTTTGTCGTGTTTATAATGATCATTGTCAAAAAGCAAATGTGTGCAAACTTCAAACTTTGCAGAATGAGAAGATTTTGAGATTATTTCATTAACATCTTCTCGTCTTCTAATGTAGCTACTGTATATTATTTTGCCTTTAATACACTCACACAATACGCTCTGTTTTGTCGTAATATCCGTACATTGGTTCCATTTTAAAATGAATATTCACATGTAGCAATATTTGTTGGCACTTTCAGTTTGCAGTAAATTAAAGTGTGTTATGTGGTTCACTGCCGTTTATCTCCATGGATCTTTCTCCGTGTACACAGGCAGATGACACTGCAAGGCCAAGTCACTTACCTGTGCCTACGAATGCATGAAAACACTTGTACAATGTTAATGCCATGCTGTAGAACATTCCAGCCAAAGCGATAACATCTGAATAGAGACAAGCATGTGGCAGCCTCATGGTGTATCTTTGAAGGTCTTATATTACACAAACCTGAGTCTTGTGAACTTGTTTTAAAGCTCACAAACTTTATAACATGGCTTTAAAAGATTGTGTGTTTACCTCATCCAAAACAGACCTGGAGTTGGGTTTTTTTTCATTCACATATGTCTAAGTAGTCCCGCATAATTAGTTTGTCTACATCAGCTACCTTTTACCTTTTGTTCAGTGGAGATCGGCAATTCCCAGGCTCAAATTATCCAAATGATTCTAGTGAAAAGCACAGTGGAGCACTTTCTGTATGACATGAGTGTTTTCTTTTTGAGAGAAGAACTCAGCCTAAATATGCAGGGTTTGTGTGTTAAACATGTGTGAATGAAACAAAACACAACTTCAGCTATGTTTTTGATGAAGAAACAACATTATAAAATAGATCAGAAAATAGCGTAATACAGGCTCTTTAAAAAGGAAAAAATGTTAGATTTACCAGAGAAACCAGGTTTGTCACATAGTTTGAGGCTCAGAACAGCACTGCATGTCACTGCTAAGCACACCAGACGCAAACATGTCAATCTGTTGCACACGTAAAACCCTAGTATACAATCCAGTATACGTCTTAAATTATATATATGCTCCCAACAGACTGACACATGCAAATCCAGAACATGTTGTAAAATGGTGGCAGATTGAATGCATAGACTAGAACACATATCACAAACACACGACATACGCAGCCCTACTCTGCAAGACCATATGTGAGCAATAAGTCAACATTAGTGGTGGTAATTTCACTCGAACAATACCTGATGTGTTTTGTCTGTTGTGTGTGTCTTAGATGGATGAGCTAGAACATACAGTAATGGAGCATGCCGTGTGTAAAGTTGAGTCCATTAAGTCCTTTGCGAATTGATTTAGCCACTAAATAATGCAGCTGTTGAATAAGACAAATGCCCGATCGATACTCAGAGCTATTGTGATCTTAACATATTGAGTATGGAAGGCAAGAGAACAGTGTTTTAACATAGACTAGATTACAAACTGGACACATTGTTACACAAGTTTATTCAGATGTTTTAGCTGGTCCAGAAGCATTTAAGGACAGACTTGATGAAGCAAAAAAAGCAAAAAAGATTTTTGACACTTATACTTATAAAATTGAATTATTATTATTATTATTATTATTATTATTATTATTATTATTATTATTATTATTATTATTATTATTATTATTATTATTTATACATGTATTTATTATTATTATTTTATTATTTGTATTATTATTATTTGTATAATTTTTTATTATTATTATTAAAATACGTAGTGCATCTTTAAGTGTAGCATAAAGAGCAGATAAGCAATAAAAAAAAAAAAAGCATTACAGTAGGCTGACCCAGTATGGACCCTTTGTTGCCATGGAAACATCATTAAAGTGACGCAAAACGGAGGAAAACATGGCCCACAAACGGCATTTAGTTCGCGTTTTAGCTCACGCCTGTTTCCATGGTGACTGAACACAGCTGGGATTTATCTATTAAGAGAAAAGACAAACTATAAGTGGTTCTCATGAGGCACTAATGGAGTTTTAAACAGAGTGGAGCTAGTTCACCTGGAAGAGGGTTCGACGCTAAACAGAAGGTCAAGCTCAGTGTGGGTTAATTTAGTGAGGGACAGTTTTGTACAGTCTCATAATATGAAATAAAATAAAGAAGTCTAGTTTATTTGAACCTGTACTATGTAACTTTTAGCGTAGGAAGACTATTGTCTGCTTGCCTCCATGATTTTTGGTTTGGAATATTATGCAGTATGACATTTAACTCAACTGCCTTATCTTTATTTAACTGCACGTGCTAAAAAAATATATTCTTACAGTAAGCAGGGTCGTCTCTCCACAGATCTGACCTGTTGTGACTTGGAAATAGGTACATTTAAAGCCACGTGGAGCATTTCAGAAGGCAATCACATGTCTCCCCCAGAAATGTTACAACATCAGCAGCCTGGAAACCACTTTTACCTCAGCTACTTTTCGGTCTCTTTGTGGCATCTGTTTGTCAATCTTCATCTTTTAGCTTCAAAAATCCTTGAAGTTATATTCAGCATTCTTGTGACCTACTTTTGGATCCCGAACCAAAGTGAAAGAGTCTTATAGTCACATAATTAGGTTTGAAAACAGTATCTTGTTGAGAGATACAACACTCATCTACAGATCTCCACTTGTGATCACAGAGGCATTCAACCAAGATACAACAAACATGGCTGCCACACTAAAACGCTCCAACACTCTGTGCGGTACAAGCTCCCAACAGCCCTCCTGATTCTGCTGTTCATCCAGTACAACAAATCTTATTATTGTGAATTTTAATTGCAGAATGCCACAGTTGTCCCAGATTTGAGGCTCTTCATGAGATGATTCAGTTTGTTGGCCTGCCTCACATATGGTCTGTGCCCGGTGTAATTTGCTGTCTGATGACCACAGGCTCTGAGCTGAGTCGGAGGCTGGCAGAGTGGCCGGTGTCTGCAGATGGTCAGGGCCTAGTGCCACTCCATAACCACGCCGCAGTCCTTCTCAAGGTGACCGTGGAGAGCGGCAGCCCAGAAGGGACCCACACAAGTGCTGATACAAAGAGGGAATGGAAAGTTTAAGTTATTATCTAGATAGAGGTGTCTGGCAGGGAAAAAAGGAACCTAGACCACGGTGAATTTCTGACTGTGAAACTAGCAAAAATGTGAGCTGAAATGAATAGCATTATCGGAATGTTTTTTTGGAAAGAACATTGCTAGGAAACAAAAAGCAAATGCCTTGAGTGAGTATGCTGGAGAGAAAATAAGAGATTCTGCTGTTTTCATGATGTTAAAGTGCAACATACAAGCGCAATACCCAGTTTAAACTAATACCTATGTGACTAGTAAAGCTCGTGTTGTTTTGTAGCAACTGACCTTGACAAAACTATACTAATTGCTATAGATTTTGACTTTTTTTTCGAGTACAGCTACTATGGAAACTGGTTCAAGCTTGGACTAACTGGTTGATGGCTCACGATATCAACTTTTTTCTCATGACTGGATCTATACTATATTTAAAACATGAATCTTTTGAGTACTATTTTGATTTCTGTACACAGCCTAAACCCGGTTGTGAAGGTGGTCCAAGGGCAAACATCTATAGCTTCGACATACTCCCAAAAGTACATCCATTTCCCGTTCAGCAGCAGATGTTTGTAGCATAAGTGTAATGTGTATTTTGTTCAGAGCTGGTATCAAAGGTTTACTATCTTTATGTTCAGATATAACTAACGGCAACACCTGACTGCATCTGCCAAACGCTTTGAGACTGCACCTGTTACCAAACCACCTCAACAAGCCATCTTTTTCACTTTGTTTTTTCTACCATCTGGAAAAAAGGCACTGCTTTTTCATTACCGGAAATGAAAAATATATGATTCATTCTGAAAGTGCAGCTAATACCTAGAAGAAAATGTAATAAGTAGGACGATGTGATTAGAAGTCGAGAATTAAAAGTGCAGAATCGAAATTTCATGTGGAGAAGCAATCTAATATTTTTCAAGTATGGGAGTCTTTGGAACCAGCTGATGTTGTACAGGCTCAGTGGGACTGGATACATCTGTCACCACTACAGTCCTGCAGAGGAGGAGGAGGAGCGTCATGGGGAAACCAATTGAGATGCAGCAAACATGTTGTTGGAGAGCAGCAGAAACTAATTCAGCGCAATATTAACAAGATTATTCGGTTTGTCTGTAAGTCTGTCCTTGGGTCCATGATCAGTGCTCCCTGTTAACTAAACACACAGGCTTTGGAACAGTTTATACTGTACATGTTCATTGTACATTTGTGTATGGCATGTTTCAGTATTGTTCCTTACTTTCTGTCCATGTTCCCAGTAGAACTTTGAAATCAGTGGACCAGATTATTCTTGGATGTTTCAAGGTCCCAGTTAAAGACTAGAGAGGACCAGGCTTTTAGTGTAGCTGACCCCAGACTCTGGAACAATCTTCCTCTGGGTATTAGAGCAGCAGTATCTTTAACATTTAAAAAAAAATCTCTTTTGAAAACTCATATACATGTACTGTACTGGCTAACAAGCTGAGCGGAGCACTTGTATTGTGTTGTTTTATCGTATTTTCGCAGGTTTTGCTTTAGAATCTTGCACTTTTTATTGCTTTTGTACAGCACTTTGGCCAGCTGTGGTTGTTTTTAAATGTACTTTATAAATAATTTTGACTTCACTTCACTTCCTTTATGTGCTGGGTCTCCATCGTAAAGATATTTTTTCAGTGTCTTTTTTTTTTTTTTTTTAATGGAAAGTCAATATGGACCAAAAACGCTATCTTGGAAGATATGAAATAAATAAATATATATAAATGAGTATAGTTATAAAGTTGCAATAAAACAACTGATAGAATTACAATGTCCAACATGAGTATTTCAGAATTTTTAGGTTACTTTTACAGTCCACTGAAGAAAGGGTTTCAAAGGACATCATACAACAATTTGAGACTATTCAGATGCCACCCAGAAGCAATTTTCAATCTGAAGATACTGGTCTCCAATTCAATTTACAATTCACTCACTTTTGTGCCATACTTTTGCACCATCTCAACCACTACATTTATATGCACATGACTGAGGACATTTTTAGCTGCAGTCCTGGTTTCAGACTGAGTGAAGTGTATTGCTTACTGACACCGCTGAGTTGCTGCTGCTGCTGTTTAATTAGCTCCATTGTCCTCACTACAGAGAGATAATGGCCAGTCACCTCCAGGCTCAACTACAACAAACGCATTACTTCAAACAAAAAAATAGTATGTTTTTAATGCATTATTTGAGAAAAGCTGTTCCTGTTGAAGTTAATAAATGTCGCAAAGTCCGCCCATAGTAAATCAGCAGTTTTCAAGATGAAGAACATTTTTGAGTGTGTTGATTAAAATGAGACGGCTTTAGCACCGCACCTTGGAGGTTTTCTTTTCTGGCAGTGCAATCATGTGGGTTTATTCGGTGCGGTTAGCCAGCTGAGGTGATTTGGGGAACTTTTAGCAATTTCAAATCAAATTTTAATTTTGCAAAAAGGAACCAGATGATTTTTTTATTTATTTTTTTATTTTACTGTTACATGTTGAGTAACTGGAAAAGCATGACATTATGCAGTAGAAACAAAATGCAAGCTGCTTACGTTACATATTTTATATACATTTACACAACGTATGCATTCTTTAAATTAAGCCAATAATGAAAAATGTCCATTGAAATGATCTACCATTTAGCCTTTTAAATACTGTATCAAATAACAATGATGTTTTACCTAAAGCCAGTATAAAATTCATTCTAAATCTCCCATATTGGACTCCAGCAGGACAATAACACATTTTCCAGATGAGGTACTGTCTGTATTATCCTTAAATTGCTATGCCAGTTTATTTGATTGTTGTGAAAAATAATTTCTTTTCTGTTATTAAACTGTTAGATTCAAAATAATTCATGTCACAGCCCTATAACATTCCCACACAAAAGATTGTCATTTTTGCTGACATTTCCCAGAGGTTTTAGAGGCAATTACAAAATAAATAGAAAGTACAAATTGAGCTGGAGACGAAATAACAGGGAACAGAGGCAGCGGGATGACCTCTGTGAGATTTGATGTAGTGTTTTACGGGACCACAAAGTATTAAAAATATAACGTGCCCTCAGGAACTTTGAAATGAAGGGCAATGTGCTGGTCGCTAAGAAGAGTGGGACCAAGTGGTGAGTGCAGAGGCCATTAGGAGATAAAGTCATATTGACACAGCTGGTATAGGATTCATCATGGCTGTCCCTGGCCTTTTGTCTGTTTGCTGAGGGAGGCTGCTGCAGAGCTCTGTGTCCTCAAATAGACTATGAGTTTAGTATGATTTATAAAGCGATAAGATCAAAATAGTGAAGCTGGCACTCAGGGAATATAAGTTTACCTCATTTCCCTGTTGCCTGGACTACGGCTGGTCTAACATGACATTACATTCATCGATTCATATGCGTTTCTGCCAAAGGGAGGAGTGTGGCAACATGTGAAGGACAAGTCAAATCCCCAAATAACTCGAGGGTTGAATGGATGATAAATAGATGTGGCTAAATCTGGTACTTTTCCAGAAATGTCAATTATAAGGTCCTTGTCAAGTCAATAAATAAAAAAAAACAAGCTGTTAACACTTGTTTCACTCCCCTCAAAGGGTACACTGTAAACCCTAATAGTATTTCTTACAAGAACAATGTGAAAAGTTTACTAAAAGGTCATTCAAATGGACTGTTTACTGAACATTGTTGAGTAATATGGTGTTTTTTTTTAACAAAGAGTAACGTTACAAGATTTAACTCAGTGGTGTTACTCACAAAGTTTAAGTATTACTAAAACTTTCCTTTAGATAGTAACATTACCAGAGTAAAATTAATAAGTTTACTCATCCAGGCATCCACTAGGACTAGACCAGGACTAAATCAGATACTAAACCAGGGCTAGACCAGGATTAAACCAGGACTAGACCAGGATTAAACCAGGACTAGACCAGGACTAAACCAGAACTACATCAGGACTAAACCAGAAGTTCTAGACAAGGACTAGACCAAATCTAAACCCGGACTAAATTAGAAGTTGAGTCTGTGTTGAGTCCAAACGCAGACTCAACACGGACTCGACCAGGACTAGGCCTGAACTAGACTAGGACAAAACCAGGGTTAGACCAGGATTAGCCCTGGACTAAACCAGGATTACATATAGTTAACCTAAATATGGTAAAAGTTGAAATTTTCTTTTTATTCTGATCTCTAGCCACTGTGTGCAGTAAAAGAAAGTTATTTTTGTCCAAAAACTAAGGTAAGGATTTAAATTTAAGATAACTCATGCTGTTGGCAGACATGTTGTGTTCATTTTAGAAGTGTGTGTTTTTACTTTAGTCAGGACTAGTCTATTATTGATTTCACTGTTAAAGACATTGCATTTTCAGTGCTGGTTCATCTTGTGCTTAAAGCTGGTCAAATGAGCCTCAGATTTGTGTTTTGTGTTGTTATTTTAGCCTAAATTTTGCAGTGACATTAGTAAGAAAACATAGTTGTCATGACTTAAAGAGTTTAAGTCACTACTAATATAGTATTAATTTAGAGGACTAACACTGACAGAGTAACTTAAATGCAAAAATGGTGTTGCTTACTCAAATATTTGAACATTATTCGTGAGTAATCATTACAGCGTATTAGTTAACAGAACTTAAGAGAACCTTGGACCTCATTCATAAATGTTTCTTAAAAACTGTTCTTCCACTTTATGATGATGCTGAGAGAAGTCTGCGCCAGATTCACAGCACGTTCCTAAGAAGCCAAATGTCTTCTTAAATGAGAGCTGTGCCTAATTCACCAACATCCAGCTGCAAACACCACCGCACTCATTTACATTTCATTTACATCAAAATTAAAATCTATCTACTAAGACACACCCTCTAAACTTCCATTTATACAGGATTTGCAGTAATACATGTAAAAGTGCGAGAGAGCGAATGAACGAGGAAGTCAGGTTGAGCAGACTACAACCTGCTGCTGTTTTACTGCTTCAGTGGCGATTTAAAATGTCCAAACACATGAACACACTCAGTGAGGATATATTTAAGCCACCAACTTGAAATAAGTGAGTGTAGTTATTGCACTTTCTGCGAGTGTATACATAGCGAGGGAGGAAGGCTGGAGTGGGGGCATGTGAGTGCGCTCTGGTCATGGGGGTGCGGGGGTGTTGAGTCCAGCGGGGCAGGCACAGGGCTGTAACAGTGGTCCATATGGAGAGCACTGGGACTGGGACAGGCTGTGGCTGTCACTGCAGCCTGTATAAAGTCTGTTAGACCAAATAGACCACATGCTCTATAAAACTTCTCATAAATGTTATTGGATCCAATATTAATATTTTTATAGGAAATTATTTAAGAAAATATATAATGTACAATCATAGAGGAATTCAAACTTTGTGCTGCATTGTCAGAGTAATAAAACAGTAGAATTTTTGTTCTTACGAGTGCTCCTGACTGTAGGATTTGTCCTTCCAGAAGAACATTTTAGGTTAAGAAAACATTTAGTGAATTCCAAAAATATTTATTAAAAGGTCTTAAGTACAAATTTGTTCGTAAGAAGGCTTCATTAATGAGGCCCCTTGTGTACAAAGTGGATTAGTAATATTAGCTGCTACTCTATTGTACTTATGTTACTAAGGTTACAGAGTATCATTGCAAGGACCTTCTGGTAACACAGATGGTTAGTACTACAACTTAAGCAACTTTTTAATTGACACATTTATGAGAGAAAAAAGCTTTAGCGTTTGCATTTCTAGCCTAGATCTTGAGTACAATTTTTTGTCTACTCTGCTGACTTCTGATAGGTAACATGACTATATAATAACATACACAAAACTAACACCTGCACATTATACAGGCTATTCAAAGTTTCTATCTGAAAATGTTAATTGCTTTCCCATCACAACACTCACAAAATTACAATGCATTGCCTTCCATTTAGTGCAAAAAACCCTGTGCTTTTGAACCAGCTGGAAACCTTTCTCCTTTCTGTTGGCAACAAAAGCCTCTCCAGCCCAAGTCAATTATAACTCCAGCATAACCTTTCAGCATGATCCCTGCTTTTCATCAGCAGCCCTCTCCATTCTGGGCACACTCGGCCATTGTGAACTAGCCCAGGCTAATTGTTAAACATGTCCGTGTCCATCAAACCTAGCCCTGAATGGCAACTGCTCACCCGGCACCAACAATAACTCTACCCCTGGACCTCAGTAGGAATAATTGTATTCAGAGACCCATCACCATTCCATTAGTACAGTATGAATGGATAAAGCTGCTTGTTGACTGCAGACCTATTCAAGCGACACTCAATGGACCTTGCTTTCTCTCGCGCATGTGGTTTATTTCGGACAGGCCAAATGGGGACGAAAAGGTAATTGCATTTGTGATGGCTTAGTGCAAATCTGGGGTCCTTGTGTCTCATGAATCAAAAGTTATAGTACAGAATATAATAGGGTGAAAGAGAGGTGGGGTTATGTAGAAGGACTACACTTTATCACAGACAACTCTATAGGGTTGTTACAGGTTTATTCGGCAAATACAGTGAAATTTATGCTGTGCTAAGAAGCAAGTAAAGAAGTAAAAGTGAGTCTGAAGTGGGGTAGTCTAAAGAATCATACATAATATCGCATTCATTCATTAAGAGTTATTAATTCTCCCATGTCTTATAAAGGTGCACGATGGAACTTATCCGGTGGAGGGTCCGCCGCCTGCTCCATTTACCTCAATACCTCTATGGAGATAAGCAATTACCCTCCACCAGAAAAGTTACATAGGACAAGTTACATCAATAAAAGAGAAAAAAAATCCATTTGGAGGGAATAGAACTAGCAACTGTATATTGCTTGGGGCAGAAATACTATTTGAAGTGGCTCATAAGGGATTTGTAGACATATTGAAAATTATGTTTAAATATTGACACACTACATTAAATGTGTACTCAATCTTGCCACTCAGAAAGAATAGCATTACCACTGCAAACGAGCGCACATATCATTTATTGTCATGCCCCAGACAGAAAACAAAAATGACTATCTTGTAACTGTCTATTTGAGCGTTAATGCGCTGGTTTTATGTAACACTGCTCCACAAAGACATAAAGTAATGGCTTAAAGTTCTGATATACAAAAGCCGACATATTCAAACCAGCACGGCACCAATTTATAGAATCAATTCTCAGGTAAATTTTCCTTTAAATACTTTCATAACGCTGTGCCCACTCTTCTGTCCCATCGAGCCTTTGAGAGCTACAGAGATGGATGTGACGACATTACATGATGAAGCAGGCTCTTTCAAGCATTTCTCATTCCAATAAGTCGAGGAGAGCGTTTAGACCCGAATGGTTCCAGTCGGCTGGAGAGAAACATTTTCTGAATTTAAACTCAAACCAATTCTTCAGCAAGTCCCTGCGCTCTCATGAAGCGTTAAATTTTACTCAAAGCACTAGCAAAAGCATTTACATTTTGCGTATACAGGCTTTGGCGCCGTTGGGTTGGCTGACGATTTGCATTAAAAGGATTCCTCCCGCCCTCCTTTCCATCTAAGAAAATTCAAAGTTTGCAAAGTTTAATCATGTCTTGTGTTGACGCCCCTGGGTTTTGTATCTTAAGCTGTCTCCCTTGGGCTGGAAACAGGAGCAGACCTCATCATAAGCTCTTCCTGAGTCTGAATATAGATTTCTCCTATCGCTCTCGCCAAGACCGCTCGTCGAAAAATTACCTCTTCAAATATTGGATTTGTAATTATGGCTTTTGTGTGGCCTTTCTGGTGAACAAATGCGCGAAAAAACTCCAAAGTGAAGACTCATTAAAAAGAAGCACATTCCTTCACAGCCAGTATTACCCCGGCCTATAACATCCACTGTTATCTTTGTTACATATTCCGGATAACTATCTAATTATTTCTCCCAAGCTCCTAACATTGTGGCACAGTGATAATATTGCATTGTACTCACCCTCATCCCTAGCTCGATGTTCTCTCCGCCGTAGACCTCCATGCCGGGGTCCAGTAGTCCGATCTGCCCAAAGTATTCTCGGTCTACCACAAAAGAGCAGCCGATCATAGCAGGAGTTCTGTAGGGAAACCGATAGAACAGTTTTAACAAGCTAAACGAGCTATAGTGGCTCTAAAGTGACCGTTTTTGGATTAAAGTTTTTGTCTGTCTGTGTTTGACTCCGTGCAAACATAATCTTTGGTATGAATTAAATGAAACAGATGGATTAAAATGTCTACGAAAAGTTATGAGGCGTTTAATCTTTTTCAAAGTTAAAGGTACATTGTAGAAGGATCAGCATCTGCTTGCCTGGACTTAATCATTTTCAAGGAGACGAACAAGTGACGCCACCAGGCCAAGTTACAGGTGAGATCTGTGAAGAGGCGATCCAGCTTTCAGTAAGAATGAATGTTTTATAAGTGTTTTTGAGCAATAAAAACACCTGTGATTGAATAAATGCTTCACACAATTATTGGTGTGGGGATTTAGGAATAATAATGGCTGCTCTGCCACTGCTACTTTCCTGCAAAACATATTAATTCACTGTATTTTATTGCGACACGCTTTCGACACATTTCTAACCAAAAATCTGATAAATACTTAAATGTCCTTACAAATAACATACCATAATGAACCCGGTTTGGCCTGAATCACTCTGTTACTTTACATAAGTGGAGTGTTACTTAAAAAAATGGTCTTACTCTCCTTCAGGCCTGGTTTTGAATACTATCTGTCAGCTATAAGTGCCGTGAGATGCACCCCCACAACATGACCCACATAAAGAGTGTTCACTACTTATCCAAAATCAGCCAATCAGGACGCTTTATTTCTCTTCTTGTCTGATAACGCCTGAGGTTATATACATACAAAGGTGGATGTGCCTGTTCTGTTTGAGGTGGTACAATAGAAAGGAGAGCAGAAGTGGAGCTGTGTTCTTATCCATCGGTTGACGTTTGACCCTGCGTGAATAGCACTACACAACACTGTACTGTATTTTATCATTTATGTTTAAGGCATTTGAAAGGAACTGTATGTCTATATGTTTTATAGGTGTCAAACAAGCGAGGTTTCTTCACAATCACAAGGTTGGGACAGGGAAGGATAGTAAATGTTCACAGAATTACAAAACATGAACATTGCATATTTTATACATCTTATTTGAACAGTATGTTTTTGCTGACCGGTCGTTGGAAAGTTCAAAAAGTAAATAAAGTCAACATACTTCATTTTATTCATTTAATTTTCTACTTTCTTATCTATTTGTCAAAGGAGCTGTGAATATTCTGCACAGATAACAACAAACACTGTTTAATTTTAGTTTTTTGTTGTTTTAAATACAGTCTGTAATGCCTTAGTCATCCAGGTAGGTTCCAATCAAAAGAAAGTTTAATTCTGTCAACTGGACAAAAGCTCTGGAGTGAATATGTTTCACCACTTTTTAGTTCTTTAGGTTACTTGTAGTTAACTAGTTAGGAGTTAGAAGTAGAAGTAATTATTTCTCTTGCCAAAAGTCTAAACAAAAGTCTATAGCAGCATATATATTTTTTTTTTTTGTATATTTCAGGCCATATTATAAAGGGGGTATATAAACAAAGTATATTTAAATCAACCCCATAAAAGCAATTATATGCCATATTTCTATTGTAAAGTGCCAGACGTTTACTTCCTTGATTACTATAGTTTTACTGCATGAGCCTCCCATCCATCACTTGTGTTATGAGATAGTTTATTTGACATGTTTATGCGGCCACAACTTGGGTCTATTATACTTTTACTGCAGTGTTTTGTCTAAGAATAGATCTCTGTGAAGCATGAGTACCCACAAACATTGGCTTTTCTCCCCTCTTGCCCTCCGTCTCCCACCGCGCTGCTCTGTCTGTGGCTCCTATAGCTCACTGGTTAAATCCCACACTGGTGACAGGAGGTTGTATGGTGTTGTTTGCTCACAGCCCACACTGAGAGTTCCCCTCATCACTCTCCTGTCTACGTGGCTGTCGCTGCGCCGCTAACTTCAGTGCTGTTTCAAGTGTCGCCTTTGGATAAGACCCCTCAGACACTTTTTAAAAAGAGATTACTTTAAATGCAAACACTGTGTATGTGTTTAAGTCAAGAGGCAGCTCCAATTATGCTGAGTGGATGCAAACTTATTATGTGGTCAGAACTCGAGTGTAAATGTGAGTTTTATGTCTCCCAATGTAGAGGTACAGCATATATTTTTAATGAGTCTAACTTTAATTAATGAGCACAGTTTTCAATGTGCTGTAGCTGATTTTTACCGCAATGTGTTTATTAAAGTGTTTCACAACTTTCAGATCCTGTCGTGTCCAGTGTTGAAAGGTAATAACAAGAAGTATTAAAGTGCTGTAGAAGTACTGTAGAATTTTTAGGTATCTTAAGTAAATTTTATAACGGGTACTTACTTTTACTTCACTACATTTGAGAGCAGTATCTGTACTTTCTACTCTGCTACATTTTTTAACTGGACTGAAAAGTAAAAAGTACTTTTCGTATAGTTTGAGGAGTTATTTTTTTTACCCTGTTTGTGGTAATATCCTGATTAAAGTTTTTTATTTCAAGTTTCGGCTTTGAGCAAACAAAAATAAATACACAAAATCCATAAGAAAAATTAAGAAATTGATTCGTATTGCTACTGTTGACCCAAATCTGTATGTTTTAATCAATATCACTACATATTAACACTTTAACAACACTTATGTGAAATACTTTTACCTTTTACTCTCAAAGAACATTTTAAATTTTTTGAAACATTAATACTTTTACTTATGTCGAATTTTTCATATGATGCTTTTACTTGAGTAACATTTTACCTGTGTATCTGTTCTTTAACTTAAATAGCATAATATTGAGTACTTCATCCATCACTGGTCGTGTCACTGCTAATGACAACTAGCATGCTAACAGCACACCAGCCTTATTTCCTGGCTTACAGAGAACATAAAGCATCACAACAGAATACAACAGTCTCATTTTGACCTACATGTACAATTTGTGTGTACTGGGACGACACAGATTTGACCAAATTATATTATACAAAGCCATTTACTAAATCACCACCACGCAGCTACTATTATTACTACTACTGCTGCATACTACTACAGCCAATACTACTCAGCCTACTGCAACTCAATTCATTTATCAAACCCAGTAAAACTTTACAGCCCTAAAGTTAAAATACATATCAAATTAAACGACTGGTAGTAAAAGTATCTAGTTACCCGACCCCTTCTTCTATTCCCTCGCGCCCTGATGTTTATGTGGGTGTATTTCAAAGCAGGAGAGAATTTGGCTCTGAACCAGGGCGTTGATTACTACTCTGCGATGGTGAAACGTCCCTCCGCGCTTCACTTCATGTCCTTAGGTACTGGGAGTATTTTTAGAGTGCAGATGGCCGGCCTGCTGGGAAAGTGCGTCCTTGTACCCCGGCCCAAACTGACATTCGGATCAGCGGATTTCAAATGCAACGCCTTCAACACTTTTATTTAAGGTCTGACCTGGGTTAATGCTGGTGAATGTGCCAAAAATATTAGACAGCTCTCATTCAGACTTTAACCTTTCTCAAATTGGAGAGATGTGACTTAATTTAATATAAGCAGCACTGCCGTTTAAAATATATCTATAAAAAGTGTGGTTGAGGTGAAACAGCTGTAGAAAGTATTTTGAATAAATTGTGCTTTAGTGACAAAAAATAGGAGTCTTCTCTATTGCCAATAATATATCAAGGCTAATTCTCACATTTAATCTAATAGATCCATACCATATATATTTTTTGTGTTGTAGGATTATACATACTAAAAACTGTAGCGTAAGTGGTGTATGGTTAATACACACTACAGTCTAAAATGGACTAGAATCACAGTAAATTTTTTAAACTTTTTGCTTTTGTTATACTCTTTTTGTCGTCATGTTACAACTAACTGGAGTGGGATTTTTTTAAGAAACACAAAAACAGTATATACACAGTTTTAAACCTGCAACCGTTCTTTTTCTTCCATTCCAAGTACAGTACTTCAGTAGAATTTTTAGATATCTGTACTTTGCTTAAGTACATTTTACAGTGGATACTTTTTATGTTTACTTCACTACATTTATAAGCAGGTATCTATACTTTCTACTCCACTACATTTTTGAACTGGACTGAAAAGTAACATCCACATCCTAACTAAAACTTTCGAGTTCAAGCTTGGCCATTGAGCAAACTAAATAAATACACAAAATGCATAAGAAAAAAAATAAATAAATAAAAACTATTCGCTTGTATTGCACATGCTGACCTAAATATGTATCTTTTTTCTATCAATATCACTACATTTACAAGTGTTGTTAATTTGTTAAAGTATGAGAAATACTTTTCACTCTTACAAGTACATTTTTAAACAGTTACTTAAATACTTTTACTTAAGTTGATTTTTTTTTCATGTGATACTTTTACTTTTACTTGAATAAGTCTTTATCTCTGTATCTGTACTTTTACTTGAGTAACATAATTGAGTACTTCATCCTCCATTGACTGCTATAAATAATATGCTGCAAATAATCTGTAATCTAATCTGTATTTGCATAATTCAGGATATGTTTAAGATACTCTTTCCATCTTTCTTGGCTTTGAATATCTTTTGCCCACTTGGGACTGAATTTCAGTGACGCACGAAGAAGCGAATACACATTTTGAATGCTTTCTCATTCTCCCAACACAGACTCGTGCTGCGCAGAAAATCTTTTGCTTTTGATAGCAGTCTGCTTCAGCACACCTCGTTTCTTTCTTTACTTCTACATTGTTCATTGAGTCCAAAGCATTGTAAAGGGAAGTCCGTCAGAGCTGCGAATGGACTTGTGTTGTTGATGGGCAGAAACCTCAGAGAAACAAGTGGACCAATGATTTCCAATAGAAATCCTCACAGCCGCCACACTTCAGCCGGCCCTTAGGCAATCTGTCGGCACACACACACACACACACACACATGAGTCGATGGCAAACTCCAAACAGCTTTGTGCGACTCCGGTTTGATTTGATCCTTTTTACATCTCTCACCTGGATGTTGCTATACTCAATCAATAGCACCGAAGAAGACTGTGAGGGAGCAGACAAAGGTGCATCAAAGTACAAAAATACACCAAAAAGTCTAAATCAAATATTTGGACAGTAAAACCTAAAAATAAAAACTACTGCTCATATGCTACAAAAACATGGTATGCCTACAGTTAGGATTAAAGATTGTCTAGTGGTTTCTAGTACGGATACGCAAAATATATATACCTCAAGATGGTTTAGATGATGTTTTTGCTTAACCTGGAGTGTGGAGCCAAATAATGAGTCTGGGGTTGCATTTATAAAACAGTACGTGGAACTCAAACCAAAAGAGTATGTAGGAAGAAAGCCCGGACTTCGTGTATGTAGAAAAATACGAGATTTGTACAACTCTTTGCACACACTCCAGCAGGTCATTTCCTCCTCACCGATGACACCTGCATGATCCCACCTCACGCCACGCCCCTACACCACCTCCATCTCCCATAAAAGTGTAATGCAAATTGTGTCCCATGTCAAGTTGTCTTTTTATAAATCCCAAACCTAATGTGAAACGTCAAGTACGCAACGCTGAGACCCCAAAACTATATCTCTTTAAAGCAAATGAGTTGAAAGATGGCTTCTAATACGTCTCTCAACAGTGATCCGCATCCAAAACAAAATGAATAATTCTGCCCTTGACTTTCAGCTGACCCTTTTCTAAAATGGCAATATAACACAATTTGCATTTATTAAATCACTCTATACGTTAACAGCGATTCTCCCACCTGCCTAATATATGCACAGCACTATAAGCTCTAAGCCATTCTTTTAATTGAATGACATTATTACAGGAAAGGCTCATATGCTGGCAATAATTTAAATTCTGGTCTGACTTCAAGTGCCAATACACCAAGCCCCCAGCAACATTCGCAATCCAGCAGTGTTTATGAATATGGAAAGGATGAAAAGCAATAGAGAAGCTGCGTCATGCTGCTAATATGGATTGACCCTGTGCACTGAGCTCCTGCCTTCACCATTTAAACAAACAACTCCAGGCAGAGCTGCAGGAACGTGGGGCTGTCAGAGCGCCCTACCTGCGTGCTCTCCTCTGTCACATACACATCAAAGCAATTAAGTGTATTTCCATTTATATGTGACTGAGTTGTGTGGATGAGAATAATAATGGGTGGAGATGTTAACTGTATGTAGCCTGCATTCTTACAGTTTTAAAAAAGATGCTACAATCACAATTGAACCTGTGCTGCCGGTGCTTTAACCTGCATATGGAGTACACATACAGGTTTTGCTCATTCTCAGTATACGGACATCATATACTGCAGCAGCACAGGTTCTGATTAATGATTAGCTGCAGGTGCTGGGGGTTTAGGTACTGAGGATTTAGATCAGAGAGTCCTTTTAGATTTAAATCAACTGAATTTCAGAATCAAAACTGGCAACTGAAATGAGAAACTTGCCTGAGGCTCATTCTGCATTCTGACTGGGTAATCATCATGTCTAATGTTTTTGTAATTAAGAATAAATGAGCATTACAGTTGTTATCAGTAAAAGCTGTATTTGATTGAACATGTTCATATCTGGGGACAGTTATCATTTAATTTTCAATATTCACAAGTGCATCATCCCAAATCTAAAAGAGTTTTCATTTGTAAAAGCAAGAAATGAGTGCGGTTACATGTGTACGAGTGTGCTGGTTATAGTCGGGCTTTTTGCGTTCCTGGTTTTGTGTGTGTCTACGCAGTATCCTGATTTCTCTATCCTGGATAAGGCAGTATCCTGATTATGAGAAACCACAATACTCTCACTGATATGTTCTTATAGTATCCAGGATAATGTGGCATGTAGAGACACTATTCTGATTTCTCACACTGGTGCTGTACTGGGCATGTGCACACTGCTCAGTATATCAAGTAACAAATATGATAGGAGTAACAACTTTCCCAAAACAACTCAAACCTCTACCAGAACTTTTAAAAACAATATTATTTTACACCTATAAACAAAATAAAAGCAGCTCATTTCAATACAACCACCTTTTAATACTTTTATTTTAAAGTATATCTTGTTTGTTTGTTATTATTTATCAAGGTTAGCAAAATGTTTAACTCCTCGCCATATCTGTGCCATGGCTGCCATAGCGACCCCTCTAAATATCCAGGATACTCTGATTAAGCTGATTGTGCATGTAAACATCATATCCAGAATACTGTCACAACTTGTCGTTAACGTACTCTATCACATTTTGTATTCTATTCTGGAGCCAAACGAGGCCTTTCTAGGGAGACTTCATGTTCTCCCTTTGCCTGGGTGGGTTTCTACAGATTCCCAAACTGAAGATTGTCCTGGTGGATGGATCAGTTAATCATAGAGGACAAATTTCCCTACTGGGATAATAAGTCAACAAATCCAGAATAGATATGCAGGAGCGGTACTTCTTTCATAGCAAAATGTCAGCCTGACCAAAGCACAAGCTAAATGACAAGCTGCTCATTTAAAACACACAATTACTGAAAACACATCTCTGCAGCTTTGTGATCCTGCATCCAAATGACCCGCATTCATCTGGATAATTAGACCATTTTGTAGCGGGAGATATATTGGTATGTTTAGGTGGCAGGTTGCGCCCCACACTCTCACCTCACTTTGATGGTTTGGGCACATGAATAAGTCATACCCTGCGGCTATCCATATTTCACCAAACACCCTCATCTATAATGGAGAGATACGTCACAGCTCACCTGATGGGGGCAGTCTCGTCGCCCTTATCCAGCCACTCCTGCGGGGGTATGATGTACATGCACCACAGGCCCCAGTTGTAACCGTGGGCCGCGTTGGCATATTGTTGCACCTCGAAGGTGTTGTATTTGATGTTGTCGATGGCGGGCAGGATGATGCGTGTGTGGTCTTCCTTCATGCGGGTCAGGATGGGTTCAGCCCTGTGGACATTGGCATAAGGAGACGTGAGGGTCTAATGTGGTAGACAGTAATGATAGAATCTACTAACTTGAAACAAAAAACAAAATATTTGCATGTGTGCGTGGAATTTTTAAACATAATTTTCTCTGAATGGATTTTGGTCTCACAAAATGGTTGATGCCAGAAAAACATGCAGTATTAGAATATGAGAGTATAAGGGCTTATGATTCGATTCGCACTTTTTGATGGGATGTTGTTCAAAGCAAAAGTTTTTAGAAGTCCAGGAACATTAACAATTGAGAGAAGATTGAAACACTAAACTATATTAGAATCCCATGCATTTCAAAACATGTATGTAGTGAATGAACTAGGTTAGCGAGTATTTTAAATGATAGGATAATTTGCTGTTAAATAATTGTACTCTTCGTGATTTGCTAAGTGTGACTTTACAATATTGTGATCTAATGTGCAGCCCTACAATGTCAAGAATTAGTAATCACTATTAAAATTAGAGAACATAAGAACACATGCAACATGCTGCTATCACCATATAAGCATACAGCAGCAGCTTTATTTCACCTGTTATGATAGAAGTACTAGCAGTGGTAGTAGCAGTAATCCTTCTTCTATTTAAGAAATATATGGGCCTACAAACAGGGGCTTTTCATATTCTGTGCATTCTTAAGGCCACTGTAATAATAACCCAGACTGTCCCTGGCTTCTTTGAAACAGAGGTCAGGAGCTCATGTTTTTGTAAGTGTTTCTGTTCTTTGGTATCGCGTGTATCCACTGACATTCAGAGATAGAGACCTAACCAATTTGTAGGTGAATGAGGTTTAGAATAGACTTATCGTGGAGTGAAAAGTCAATACTGAGATGTTTCTGATTTGTAGCACAAATAAGAAAGGGGCAATAATCATTGATTTGGCTGAAATAAAACCACAAAACAAGGTAGCAATGCTGTCAGCTGTAAAAGGTCTAATAAGGCACCAGAGAAAATGAGACTGTCCCAACTCACTTTCTGTAGAAAAGAAGAGCTACAAGCATACATAGTCTTTACTGTATAACAAATAGTTCAATTTTTACTTAAATTTGTACACTGTTCACAAATATCTACTAAATAGTGTGTTTTCTTAGCGCAGCCACATCAGCAGTTTGTGCCTTTTTGATCAGATATTGGACTGGTCTGACATCATAAATAATTCCAAGAAGTACCTCACTATGGCCAACCATTTCAGCAACTCGTATAGCAGTGTATGATGACAGGGTATTGGCACCGCAGCACAGCACAGAGGAGCTGAGGCCTATTTCACCAACCACGAGGTATTATTTACAGTAGATTCAACAGAACAGGGCCAGGAGCTACGGCAGCCTATGAGTCCTCCTTTAACTCTCAGCTCATGGCAACGTTTATTCAGCTTTCCACTGTTCTGTTGAATCAGCGTTTCTCCAACACCCAAAATGACATCTGTGATCTGCTCCCCGCCACCGCACAGAATGTCACTGGTCTGACAAACACGCATTTTAGCAGGACAAAGATAATATCATATCATCATTTTTATCAGTTGCTTGTGAAAACAGAATGTCAGACAGTGGCACTTTTCCCAAAGCAGGTAAAATCCTATAAATCCAAACAGTTGAAGAGAAAGGAAGAGGTTTAGGGAGCTCTTGAGACCAACAATATCCTTTAGGCCGAAGAGGCAATGGAAAAAATGAAGGGTTTACAAGAGCATTTGAGAAGAAATCTCTTGAAAGTGATGACACTGCTTATGATTGTCACATTTGATTTGTTCAATTATACTTTAGGTCAGAGCAAAGATAAAGTAAAAATATAAGAATTTATTTCAGCTACAGAAGCATGACAGTCAAATAATAACAACATAAAACTGGCAATGTGTTCTCTGTCACATCTTATGGTGGTAGTCGTAGAATAAATTGATGTAGCCCGAAAGTTGGAAGAAAAGGCTGAAGTTGTAATGCAGGAGAAGTTTATCTAACTTCTGTATGGGACCGAGATTCATGAATCGTCAAGACATTGTGATAGTATTGTCTATTCCAGTCCAGTCTGGCTATGCGTCTGTTGTAGGGAGTATTATACCTCTGGTAATTTAGGCCAAGATAACAAGGACGGAGCTCGCAGTGTGGGTCTGGCAGCGCAGGGTAGCAAGTATCTTTGTCACTACCATGCAATTGGACAGAATGTTAATGCAAACCTAAAAGCCCACTCATGAAACCCATGAAAACATTACTTCTTTGATTTGACATATTTGGGGCGATAGTGGCTCATGAGGTAGAGAAGGTTGATGGTTGGATCCCAGCTATAACCAGAGGGTAAGACACCATTGCCAAGTGACTGTGGCATGTGTCTGAGTGATTGGAAATTGCACAGATTGTCAGCCATATTTCCATTGTCTGTTGCTACAGAAGTTTACCAGGCACGAGTATGAGAAGTCACTACTGTAGAGCTTTGAGAACCATAACAAACTTAACCATAGATATTTTTTTTAAATTGACAATTTTAAGAAACTATTAAAGACTATTAACCAATAATTAACTCCACATATTTCACCTTTGAGCCTACAGATCTTCCTGAGTGCACTTGACGTCGACTGCGAGTGCTTGTGCCCCATAGTCGGTGATGCCACATAAAATCTCTCTGCTATTTTAAACCTTGGCCGAGAGCACTGGGCTTCAAATCCATATGGCACAGAAGGAAGTGAGTGCCACCAGCCACATTTGTCTAATCTCCTCCATGCTGACTTCATCTCCCAATCTTCAAAGCAGTCCCCATACTCGGATTCCCCTTGGTACTCTTCTAAATTTAACCCAAGTCGCTATTGTATAATAACTAATGTTTATAGTTCGCTTTCTGTGACTTTGCTTTTGTCCCTGCCCGCTCTGATACCATCTACACCTCCAAAAAGTAGAACAAATTTATCAAACGTCGCAATACATAAAGATACACAGACTGGAGTGCCCATATGCTCTAATAGATGTCTGATTTAAAGCACTTACTCAAAGATGGAGGGGAGAGTGCACTCAAGTTTAAAGGCATGCAAAATTGATAGAAGATGATTTCTTTATATTACTCGTACTTCAGAAAGTCATCGTGCTCTAAATCAAATGTAAGTTTCAAGCTCACATCCCCAGTCCGCTGCATTTAGAAATTCCCTTTGATCCCATACAGTGAAACAGATCTCAGCCCATCTTTTTATAGAGGATTTTTGCAGCCCTTTGTGGACGAGGTATATTTCTTCTATGCTATAATTTTATTTTCAATTGATCTGGTACTAAACTGGTTCATTCACCACCTTGTCATGTTATTATGTTTTATTATTTGAAGGACATTATTATTGAAGGTCAGCACGCACCAAAGCCTATCACCTTCAAACTCTATCAGTGTTTAATCAGCCCCCTACTGCGCGAGCGGTGGTACTGCGGAAACTCCAACAGCTTTCCAATTACTTTAACCTTGCGCAGTCAATCTCAAAATTAATATGCAGGTAGAAAGAATTGTGGTTAGTCTTAAAATGTCTATCAAACATATATTTTATGTTGTGCGAGTGAGGGCTCACTTCCGCTCTGCCTCTGTAAGGACTGACTCTCTGCAGCTTTCTCTTTCTTTCTGCTATCGTGGACTATGTAGTGCTATCACCTCATCTGTTTAGTCATAAGTGGTCCTGAAAAAGCTCAGAAAAGTAAAATAAACCCTCTATGACAATGTACAAACTGAAAATGAGCAAATGGCAGGCTGTTCAGTCCAACTTTCGATTTTGAGAATAGTCTTTATTGCTTTGGTTCCTAGATTTGAACAAACTATTGGATTGGCAAATGCAGCAGAATACAGGAATTAAGGCGTCTTTTTCAAACAGGGAGTGGAGAACCAATGATAAAAGAAAAAAAAAATATATATATATACATGTTTTTCCAACAAGAGGTCTCTCATTTTCACACTTTGTCCCACTTAAACAAAGCTGCTGTTCCACATTTGGTTGATTTCCATTTGGTCACGCTAATTATAACAAAATATACAGCAAAACATTACAACTACCATAAACGCAGCTAGCCGAAACCCTAATTTGTTACTAACCGGTATAAAATGCAACACTTGATTTTACACAATGGCGTTATGTTTTTTTTAATGTCCTTGAGAACCAAAAGCAGACCTGCCAGACTTCGTAAGAGCGTGATTGCAGTGATAAGATAGAGATATGCTAGCAGAGGACACATCTGGTAGTGACATTCTCTCCTCCCTCTTCTTGTACCCGCCGTTTCATCTGCGCTCCACTGCCAGGGTTATTCTTTCAGATCACATCAAATCCATATTCAAATAAGATTTTCTCTCTCCTCGCCACCTCCATCAGACTGACAGGTTCCACGGCACTTTTATACCCGCCATGTCGGTTCTTATCAGGACCAGGCGGCTTGATTTATTAACTCTTCATTCCTCATTATTTGTCTTTGGATAATGGCAGATGGCAAAATGGAGCTGCGTATCATGCTAACACACATTTGGGAAAATTAAACTAACAGGAAAAAAAATGGATAAACATGATTGGAGTCTCAACACAGCTCAATATAAGTCCCAATAATAGTTTTGGGCTGCTGTGTGTCAAATATGAGACTAAGTTCACATTTTACATTCAGATAGAGGGCAGGCGTCTATATAACTCTATAGGAAATTCATTGGCTATGTTTATGTGCACACTCAAATTGGGTCATTATCAGGTTTCTGGACATTTAAGTTTATTTAAATGACAGGTAAAGCACTAAATTGAATATGAGCAATCAGAGGGACCATTAGATAATTTTAATAATCTTATAACAAAAAAAAATCTAATGATAATAATTTTCTGAACTTTACAAACTGAAAATCTACAGAAAAACTAGATTATTATTTCTTAGAGATTGGATCCACCAACCAGCCATATTTGGATGGTGGATTTGTGGCTTAAGATTCATCACCATTTTTATTTTAATTTATTCTGGGGGAAAAATTAAATAAATAAATAAATAAATAAATAAATAAATAAATAAATAAATAAATAAATAAATAAATAAATAAATAAATAAATAAATAAATAAATAATACCAATGATACCAATAATAATTAATCATATTAATTTGTTTATGCTGACTTTTATGTGTTAAGACCCAGATATTAACCATAAACCTGGTCAAACATCGGCATCGAATCCTAACCTGTCCTCCAGCTCAGAATGCAACCTTGACATTTATAATGAATAAGTTTTCTTGTTTTTGAGCAAAATTAAAAAAATCTTGAATATTTCTGAAGCTTGCAGCCTTCAGCAACAGCCCAACAGGTCTTTTGTGCAGAACCACCATTCATTCTGGCACAAATTAGATATTGGGATGGAGCAGCACAGGCTTCATAATAGGTGGGACTTTAGATTCCACAAATACATTTTTCACCACATGCTGGCAGATAGGATTCAAAAGCAGGAAAAACACAAATGTGGTCTTTTCAGTGGTTTTCAGTGGAAGTGTTTGGCTCTGAGGACGGCTGCAGCCTCCTCTCTGCTCTCAGACTGATATAAAACTGATCCAGCAGCAGATGCCGAAAGCAGACATGATTTACCAAAGCTAAAAATATTTCCCAAGCCTTACAGACACAGGCAGGCAATAGTTTTATACAGAAATACAGCTGTGGCCTCCGCAAGTATTCTTAGTAATGTAAAAGTTAAACCAGTTTCTGTAATTATTGCCATTTAAAAAAAATACTTGATCATTAATTGACCAAGAAGCATGGCTCTTAACCTTATAAACCGGAACTAAAAGATGAAAGTGAATGATGGAATTAGGAATGTGCACTAATCAGAGCTGCATGTTGACAAAAGAAAAGTTCACGCTGAAATGGGTAAGAAAATTCCAACAATAAAATTAAAGGTACACTCCGTAACCTTTCTGTCAAGTTGCCATCTGCCTGTGTTCATGGTGACAATTACTTATTTAAGCTGGTTTATTCTGTATTTGAAGGGACAATGCACAGAAACATTAAGCTCCACACCAGATTATACCTAAACCAGTGGTTCTTAACCTGGGTTCGATCGAACCCTAGGGGTTCGGTGAGTCAGTCTCAGGGGTTCGGCGGAGGTCAAGACACGCACCCGACTCATGATTTGCAGACTGCGAGCGTCTCCAGAAGCCGGCCGTGTCTCAATTTGACAAATGCACCCTTCGGTGTGCCTATCGAAGTACCCGCCTGACTTAAATGCGCCCTTCGCACGCAGCAAGCGTTTAAGGCAGTGGTTCTCAAATAGTGAGGCGAGATGCCGGGGACGCGCGTATGACTCCACGTATGACACTAGTACTGTAGGTATCGCGTACGCAGTGCACACGCAGCATTGAGTAGGAGAGAGCGAACAGATCGTGACACAGGACAGTGAACAAGAGACACTTTTGCTAAAGAGACACTATGGAAAACATTTTAACAGGGATAAAAAGAAAGGCGGAGATAGACAGAGGTAATGAGACACACGAAAGTCACACGAAAAATAAGACAAGGAAGTCTGATGAAGTGTATTTAGCACTTGGCTTCACCGTGACTCCGGTGGGACACAAGGACAGACCGGTGTCTGCTGTGGCAGCGGACAGTATGAAGCCAAATAAGTTAAGACCCCACCTCATTATACCTCAGTCACGCTGATAAGACGCTGGAGTTTTTTCAGCGTAAACGTGCCAAATATTAACAACAATCATCCGCTTTGTGAATGTCACTTAAACCAGCGAGCACTGAGCATCATATAAGGTGGTGTACCAAATTGCTAAATTACTTGTTTTAATTTTATATTTATTTAATTTTAATGTATTATTTTGATATTTATTTAATTTAAATTTATTCATTTGATGTTTATTTAATTTAATTTTTTTGTTTTTAATTTGATATTTAATTAAATTTCATGATATTTAATTTTATTTTTTGAGTATCAAATGGTTCAATCAGTTGTTCCAAAAATATGTATAGTTCAAATAAGGATAAAAAAAATAAAAAAAATAAAAATAATTAATTACTTTAAAATAATCGCTGTAAAAACAGTAACATATTTAAAGAGCCCCATGCCTCTGCTTTGACATGAATTTACATGAAGCACAATTGGTTGCGGAGTTATGGTGTGTGTTAAAATGTTAAAAATAATAAATAGCATAAATACAATATGTTCATTATTGGAATACAAAAGATGCATTGTATTTATTCTTTGAACACAGTGATGTTAATGCACGGTTCACTTTGTGCACCAGTAAAATATACATATGTCTTGAATTTGAAAAAAATCATATTTTATTTTTCAATAAACAAGGGTTCGGTGAATGTGCATATGAAACTGGTGGGGTTCAGTACCTCCAACAAGGTTAAGAACCACTGACCTAAACAAATAGTTTCCATCTGCAGTTCTGACCTGTAACTAGGCCTGATGTTATCACCCACCTGTTTCTATGGCGATAGATAAGTCTATTTATGTATTGTGGAACAGGCAAAGTTGAATATATCCATGAAGACGAAGCAGTGGTAGACCCGCAGAAAAGATACGTAGAGTAAGTATTGACACTTCAGACGGGAGGAGTATATATGGAATTACACGAAGACGAACGACTTACAGTGAGAAGCTCCTGACACTGTACAGCTATGAGGTAAAAGAATAAGTACTTGTATCTGCTGAATTGGCTGTAGTGGATACAAAATGGTTGTTATTTCTTGATGGCATCTATAAAATGACTGGAATAAAATGTTCAGTTAACTGCAAAAAGCCATATAGCTGTAGGAACTATTACTAGCCCACAAATGTAACATCATTATACATAATATAGTGTAAATAACCAGAGGACATTATTATTTATAATGGTGCAGGCTAGCCTTATGCAGATTTTCCATTTTAATTCCCTCATGTAATTATTATGAGTTCTCTCTAGGTCATATGGCAGCAGAGAATTCAATATTGATCAGCGCTGTCTTGTGATGCATGTGTTTCATTTGGACATGCCTGAAAATGACAACCTTATCTCCAGCACACACTCAGCAGGGAGCTCCAGCATCTACTCCAATCATTAATCCTTAATAATCAGAATCAGAGCTGGCCTTGGGTTTCAAAAGCCACATAAATATCAATGTCTCTGTGTGTAGCTGCATGCTCAAGAGCCGAACACTGTAGATCCTAATTACAACGCGCTCCTATTTATGCCATTAATCCTGGTTATTCAACGGAGCTCGCAAGGGAAGAGACAAGGCTGAATGTGCAACCGCTAATACAGCAATGGGTTGAGTAGTAACACGTAACAATGTTATATATATATATTAAAAAAAAACATTCAAATTGTAAAATGCTAAGTGTTCTAAATGTAAGAGATTAAAGGACTTTGTAACTTTTTTGTGAAGATCTGCCACCTGCTTTTGTTACTGCTTTGCCTGTTGCCAAGTCGCAGTTGTGATACATGTAATTGCATCGATGGAAGATAGATGTCTTACTATGTTTTTATTATGGAACATTCTAGGGAAACCAATAACTTCATCTGCATTGCATAAGCAGAAAACACAGATTTTCTTTGAAGAAAATAAAAAAAAAAAAAACATCTCACTTGACAAGTTTAATTTGCTACTCTGTGCTATGTTTTGGGTGTTTCATCACATTATTACAACAACCTTAAGTGTTTTTTCAGCATTATTTATGAACACTTTTATTTGAGTACACTATTCTATCTAAGTCTAATGGAACATGAACACTTAGCAGATGCAACTCACTCTAAATGTTCTGCAACACTTTCTCATCCCACCCAACATTACCATACGAACAAATGCAAATCTGATTGTATCACTCCTCTGGCCCGTCGAGCTGGCTTCTTAACTCGCCATAAAGCAACATGGTGCACGGGAATAGGCAGCAGCTGTCAAGTGCGCTGTGCAGTATGATACAATTATATTTGCTTTAACGCTAATGCCAGCTAGCAATACGTCTGCGCTATGAATGCTAGTGCTGCGGGGAGGGGGGCGTGTGCCAGTGAATCACAGCGCAGCGCGGTTCAGGGCGTAAGCATTGTCTCTATGGCTCCCTGTGTGCAAGGTCATTCGCCACCCCGTCCAGCGGCGCCATCCATCTCACTTATCACTGTACGTGCCATAGCGAATAATCATATTGTGATAAATAGCAGGCTTCTCCCACTGTAACAAATGGATACAGCAGGGCAGATAGCTGGAGTGAATCTATTTGAATAAAAAGAGGATGCATAAAGGAATATGTCGCCACCTCTATCACTATGAGCATATGCTATGTATTAAATCTACATCTTTAGTAAGTGTAGAAAATCCATTGCTTTGGCATTTCAGTATAAAAGTAGGGTCTATCTTTTTACACTGTACAACTTACGTGAACAGTTGGGATATTACTTGCTAAAAAAACCTATATATGAACAAATATTACAAATCACGGAAACATACAAACAGCCATTTTTCAAGTACATATGGCCAATACTACTAAACTGTATCCACAAGAATTAAATTAAAGATCTCCCTGGTGAATTTTACTTCCTGTTTGGACATAAGCAACAGATGTGACGTGATTAAGTAAGAGGTAATACCATTCATCTGTTACTTAGCATCTACATCAGTAATGTTTAGGTTAGTTTATTTGTCATTTATAAATGGAAAAATATGTGCAAGAAGCTCAAAGTGCACCATGAGACATTAAAAACAACCATGTAAACAAACAGTAGATAATCATTACAGATGACATCCTGGCACTGTCAAATAAACAAACTATAAAGATTGAGAAGATAAAATATGAAGGTGCTAAATCAAAGTTCAAAGTGCATTGTTGAAATGTATAACAGCTCATGGGAAGAAGTTCTTAGCATGGCGAGAAGGATAGCCAGGTCATAGTTCCCGTTTTTGTTTTTTCTCTGAGTGGACCACCATGTTTAAAGCGTTCCTCTCTTTGGCTATAATGTTGCCGAAGCACACAGTGATGACTCAACCAGAAGCCTTTCAATGGTACAGCAATAAAAGTTTAGAGTTCCTTGTGAATTCTCTTAGTTTCCACAAAAAGAAAAGACGCTGCCGAGTCTTCTTAACAATGTTACTAGTGTTTTCGCTCCAGCTCGAATCACAATTTGAACATCAACATCGGCAATTACAATAGCCAGATGAATGATGTTATGACTTAACTCGATCATAAGTTTAGAGGTTTTAAATGTGTTCAAGAGAAGGCTGTTTTCTTTGCTCTACTCAACAACACTGACCTGAACCTCTGGTCTGTCACATGAGTCATTATTTGCCCTCCTCAGACTAAGGTTAGCAGTGCCCAGTGGTGGATGAAGTACTTGATTTTGTTACTTAAGTAAAAGTACAGATACAGATACAGAGCTACTTAAGTAAAAGTATTTAAGTACCCATTTAAACATGTACTTTAAGGGTAAAAAATAAAAGCATTTCACACAAGTGTTATAATTTTTTAAGTAGTGATACTGATTTAAAAATGATACATATTTTATCCAATAGTAGCAATATGGATACATTTCTTAATTTTAAACTTTAGTCAGTATATTAGCACGAACATGGTAAAAAATAACCCCTCAAATCATATGAAATGTACTTTTTACTTTTCAGTTCAGTTCAAGAAAGTAGTGGAGTAGAAAGTATAAATACGTGCTCTCAAATGTAGTGAAGTAAAAGTATCCACTGTAAAAGTTATTTAAATAAAGCACAGGCACCAGTGATATTGATCCTCCCCTATGTATATTGTAAAACATCAGCTTGACAATATACATAAGCAAATACTCAGGTTAACATGTTTGTTTTTGGAAAAAGTGCAACTCCCAACCACCCAACCACCAACCGAGCCACTTTCCCATCCCTCCGCCCTCCCTCCATCCAGCCATCAACCAGAAATCTTACAATGATGCATGGAATTAAACCTTATCTGAGCAGAACACTTGTAAAACCATCTGCCAGTTGTGTCCACAGTTCAATAATCTGTTGAGAAGCTTTTTAACTGTAGCTGGATAGTTCAAGATATGCAATGTCCAAAAAGCAACAAAGCCAGTGATTGAAGAGTATATCGTTAGGCGGTTTCCATCTCTGAGCTATTTTTTCCCCCTAACCTTTCTTCAAAAACTGCCACTTGATTGTTGCATAACTATGATAAAAAATTTACCACAGTTATTATCCAACCGAATGAGGTGATAATTTGAAAAATATGAAAACCCGTCACATTTATATCAGTCATATGGTTTCAGTTATGTGCTAGTAATAATTTAGTATCATTTGCTTGTTATGTTCTGGATGGTGTTGAATAATAAATGAAACATGAACATTTAATGTAATCATATTTTATAAAAGCTCTAATTCCTGATCCTTGGCTTCATCAGTGGAACAGTTTCAGTCAATAAGTTTAATACAAATGAGCCAAACATTTCCCCATTATACTGTATGTGCTCTGTAGCCCCGTATCATCGCTAGTGTGTGCATTAGCTGTGATAATTGATACCCCAGTGACATGTGTTCCCCATCTGTTCTGCCTCCAAAATAGACGTGCCTTTTCTGCTCCCACATAACCTGCTCACCTCCGCTGTGTTCGGCGTTCTCCACCTCCTTACTCTTCATGCTGTCAGCACTTTGGCTTTGTACACCTGTGTGCTACGCACACCTATCTGATACATCGCTCACACATCTCTCAAATATTCTTTGATTTACTGTGGCTGTATTTTTCCCTTAAGGCTTTTCTCTACTTTTCATTATATATGGGTCTGGCTTGAGTACAACAAATAATGAGCACCGAATGAATTTTGTCTTGTCTGTTAGTATCTTTACTTTGCAGAACTCATGACATGATTATAAAATATGTAGCAAAATGTGTGAAGTAGTAGGAGGGAAATTTCCTTCTGATTGGTCTGATTCATTAAGTTTGTAAAGAACATATTTGAACATTCACCATGTTTGCATGCATGCCAGGCAAATAAGATAACTGGCCTACTCTTTTTAAAAATGTTTCAAAATAAACCAGGGAACTACAAGTGAGATGCTTTGCCTCCCAATAAAACATCTGGAGAACTCTGTGGGTAGGATCGTAGTTTGACCAGTAAATTGAAACCTTTGCCTTTTGACTCAGCTCCTTCTTTACCAGAGCAGTCCGATACAGCGACCGCCTCACTGCAGCTGCTGCACCAATCCACCTGTCAATCTCTCGCTCCATCCTGTGGACATTGACAGGCGGGCTCCATCCTATGGTCATGAGCTTTAGATAATGACCGAAAGGACAAGATTGCAGATACAAGTGGCCGAAATGAGTTTTCTCTGCAGGGTGGCTGGGTGCTCCATTAGAGATAGGGTGAGGAGCTCAGTCACATGTGAGGAGCTCGGAGTAGAGCAGCTGCTCCTCCACATCGAGAGGAGCTAGCTGAGGTGTCTCAGGCACGCCTCCTTGGGGAGGTGTTGCTGGCATGTCCCCCTGGGAGGAGGCCCCGGGGAAGACCCAGGACACGCTGGAGGGGCAATGTTTCTCAGCTGACCTGGGAACGCTTTGGGGTCCCACCGGAGGAGCTGGACGACATGTCTGGGGTGAGGGAAGTCTAAGAGTCCCTGCTTAGACTGCTTCCCCCCGCGACCCAGCCCCAGATAAGCAGAAGAAAATGGATGAATGGATGGAGAACTCTGTGTACTTGGATGCTCACTGGTTGTAACAGCACAGTCTGATCGTGCTATGAGCAGAGTAGGAGAGGCAAACCACTGCACGGGGCAAGAAAAAGCAAGGAAAATCTTACATATTTGTGTGTATTCACTCGTTTTATATTAGCAGCTATGTCAAACTACGGCCCCTGCAGCATGGACTCGCTTGTGTTATTTCATTGTTATGGTCAGCTATGTTAAAGTGGGTAAAAAAAAAAAAAACACCAGAGCTTCAATGTGTTTATTTGCTAAAACACAGTTAGAATGTATGTATGTGTAGTATGTATGACAATTAGCCTACGTAAGCCTACATTAATGAGATGTCCTTATCAGTGTTTGCTAAAAGTGGAGTTATATGTATGATAGTCATTTTATTAGCAATTATGGCCCCCGTTAGCACCTATTTGGTCCTTTGACCTGCATGTAGACAGTGATAAGAGTGGTTTGACCAGTCCTGTGGAGAAGTGAGACAAAAATCAGCTGAAGAGCGTGCTCAGAGTTACCTGTGCATGTAAACGTGATTGTGTAAACCATGTTAGCAATTACAGAGTATGCGGTGTTCAACTGATGCGCTTCAGGGTTAGTGGAGCAGTTAATTAAGACAAGTTATTTAACACAGTGACATAGTATGCGATAACAAGATTATGTGAGGTTAATTAGAATAACAACACGAAAAGCTCAAGACTTTTGGTGAACTTTAGTATTATGCATATACTCACATCCAAAGTAGAACTTCTATCAATCAAAGGTATTCTCCACTACAGTATAGATGTGGAGATATCACACTGTTCTGGCTCATATACAGAGCACCTTACAAAATATACGGTTTTTCCCTTCATTCAGTGCCTCTTGTGCCTGCAGGTTCCTCCCTCTACTCTTCATCTTCAAACGCTGACAGGATGACAGCCACAAATTAGCTGCCAATTACACAGATATGAGTGACTGAGTGAGTTTGCTGGTAAACTTAAGCAGCAGGCAGACATTGGACTGAGACTCCCACAAGTAATTCCATATCACAAAATAAGCAGCAAGCCCTCGAGTAAAATAGCAATGCAATTTCAACATTTTGGCTCTCCTTTTTAATAACAGTCTTTTATTTGGGCTCTTCTGGTTTAAAAGACATCTCTTCAATAACTGGCTTTGCTCTCTTTTTAATGGGACACAAAGGGGAAGCTTATTAAAGATACATCCCTGGTAATAATAAGGGTCATTGCAGGAGAGTGCTGCTCCATCCAAATTCAGCCTTTTTCAAAATGCTCCAGGCGCCTGCGCTGCATTATACAGGAGCAGTTTTTATAATGATAATGTGATGAAAGATACACATGACAGGCATAATATTATGACCAGCTCCAAATTCTTCATGCCCTTGTTTGATTGTTACCAGTTCAATAATGTAAAAAAAAAATTGAAGAAAACATTGAACCAGGAACATTTTCTATTTTGTTACTGTACTTCCTGTCTCTTATCGGTCTGTCAGCCAATCACAGCCATTCGTATACACTAACAGTCATTTTTACTACTTTCTACATCTTATATATATATACACGGAAGACAATAAACATATGAAGCAAGATATATGGAATTATGTTTTAAATAAAAAAAGTTAAATAACTACTAAACATTGTTTGACACAGCAAAGTTTGGCTATTTAGATACAGAGTTATTTAATGTTTTTTTTCTTTGCTATATAATATATCTTACTTCCTATATTTTATGTCTTCCGTATGTATACAAAATGTAGAAAGTAGTAAAAATAAATAACAAAAAAAAAAAAAAACACTGAATGAGATGGTGTGTCCAAACCTTTGACCTTTGTAGTGTAAATGCACATTCTCTAGTCAGTCATCGTACGTCACTACTAACAGTGAGCTGCATAGATTTGAAGTTTACTTACCAACCGGTGTTGAACTCGACATGAGCATCGAAGAAGCCGACAACAGGAGCTGTGGCGGCGTTCCAACCATGAATCCTGGCTCTGATGAGACCCTCACGTTTGCTGTTCCTCACGATCTTCACCAAACCTGGGTAACGCTTGTTCACGTACTGGTCCAGGTTGAACTTTAGCTCAACTGAAAGAACAAACAAAACAACAAAATTACTTAGGTGTACGGGTCTTTCTCCCTAAATAATTTCTAAACCCAGAAATAAAAAGTGAAAAGCACCCTTAAAATCCTATCAAGTATAACAGAGGTAGTGACATTGTCTCTACAAGTAAGAAGTAATAAGAATTTAACAAGAAGAAATTTGTTTACTAAAGTTAGATGTTTTGGGGATAAAAACTGGGTTCATGCATGAACAGCGGAGGGATAAGACGATTACTTTTATTATGTGTTATTCATCCTGTGTTTGTGAGATTCCCTAATTTAAGCAATGGGGAAAAAACCTTGCAGCATGTTCTGATACGCAACCATGCAAATTACAAAAGCAGGCACAAATTCTCCAAACAACTCTCAAAAAACCCCCAAAAAACTGCGAGCTGTGAGCTGATATGAAACGAGTTTTAGGTAATTATCACAATTAACTCACTGTACAAGACCTTCACCAATACAGAGTGAGAATCTAGCATCAAAACCTTAAATTAATCAGTGCCAGAGGGTGATAAATGAGAGGGAGTTGCTTTACTTTTTAGGTGCAACCATTTTGTAAAAACCCACATTTGAATTTACAATGAACTAAGATTTAGGTCATATATTATACAAAATGGATTACTGTGAGCTGTAAGTGTTAGACTGTGGTTACCTCTTCAAAAATAGACCTGAAGTTGGGTTTTATATGTTTTATTTCATTCACACATGTTTGAGTAACCCTTGATTATTGTCTGTAACACCTCCAAAGCTCAAAATGCTCCGTTCCACCTTGTGATGTTATGAAGTGGTAGTTTTGAAGTTAACAGCTCTTTTTACCTTTTGTTCTGTAGATATTTTGCAGTTCCAACGCTGAAATCATCCAAATGATTCTGGTGAAGGTGTGTGGAGATTAAAAACATAGTAGAGCACTTCCTGTATTACCTCATGACATCACAAGGTGGCATGTTTTCAGTTTGAGAGAAGAAATATGCAGGATTTGTGTGTTAAACATGTGCAAATGAAACAAAACACAACTCCAGGAATGTTTGTAATGATAAAACGACATTATAACATAGATCAAAAAGTAGTCTAATATAGGTCCTTTAAATATCTTAAGTAAAACTCCATCTAACTTTCTACTATTTTACTTTTAACAGTCTAACCTATACGCCCCTTCAGTGCACTCCGATCCCACGGCATCGCTGCCACTGGATTATAACATCTTTCTTGGTTTGCGCTCACAAAAGGTGCGGCTGTCATCACTGGAAACAAAGATGCTCTTCCAAACAGTCAGCTGCACAAATTGCTGTCTGTGTCGGTTGCGAGGATAGATGAGTGCTCGAGCTGCTCCTCTGGGTTACTGCTGAGCGATCCACTTTCCCACATGGAGAATAATAAGGAAGCTGGTGGCGTCTACACCTAGCTCCTGACTCGCTCTCGCCACATTAATCACAGTTAGAAAGAAAAAAAGTAGTGAGAGATGGAAGAGTGATCCCCTGTCTGCGAGTGAGGAAAGCTCTGGATCAGGGTTTGAAGAACAGTGAGGCGTGAAGAGGAGGGATGGGTAAGTCGGAGAGGTAACGACAGGCTTGTACTTGTATTTAGGGTTGTCACAAGTATCAAAAATCAGATACTAATCAATGTTAAAACTAGTACCGGAGCTCCATATGCGTTTGAGAAGGGATCGAAACAAAAAAGTCGCATTCACAGATAGAAATGAACCTTTCCTGAATACTTTTAAAATGATCTTGAGCTGTATCTACTATGGAAACTACCTTGAAGACAGAGGGATTACGCAAAAATAAGGACACATGATAATATAAAAGAAAGTACCATGGTTTAATTGTGTTTGTGTCTACATTAAGAGTGTGTGTTTTCTTTTATTATTATAATTGCGGTATTGGTATAAAATATCAAGTTCATTCATTAGTACTGAAATCAAGTTAGAAATTTTAGTATCATGAGAACTCTAATTACTCTGAACTGATTCGGCGGCATATTTTGGTGCCACATTGTGTGACTTCTTTTACAGTGTAGTGATCTTGCACCATTTTTTCCATGTCCTTAATGAAGATCGGAGTAGAATTTCCAGTAACAATGAATGAGAACTGCACATTAATGACCCTTAATAAAGCATGAACAAAGACTTAATAGTAAGTCTCAGTCATTCTTTTAACTATTTGCTCATTAACTCCTTAAAACATAATTGGACCTTAAATAGCAAAAGCCTTTTGCTACGGATCAGACCTGGACGACTGAGGGTTTACACAGATATGGACCTTAAATACTAACCCGTTAACCGCCTGAACTGAAGCACTGAAACCTGAATTATTGAGGCTAATTAAGGCTGTAGATAGTGTAGTTATTATGTGTTACCAAATTTCCAGCTAACCCACTAATAAAAACTGAGATTTTAAGATGCTACCTACCTGTTACCTTTTCTTCTCCAGTTTTCTGACACAATAGTGCAGAAAAACGCATTTACTGCTAGTGACTCAGCAGCAAATCTTGTATCATTTGTTTACTTTTTTATATTGCTCTGGTTTTTTGATGTTCGATCTCTGTTGCTGCCTTTCGCGTTTTATCTCCATAGAAACATACAAAAATAGAAAACCCTAGCTATCTTATTTTAGCTTGCAGCATGTAATTTGGTAGCCCAAATCTGAGATTCTTGTTAAGTAATGCTATTAGGGTGAGTCATTTGCTCCTAAAGGCATTGCATATGTTAGGAGAAATAGTGACACTAAATAGTTTACTGAATAAATGTGGGAAGGAATGATTATGGATGTCAGAGTCGCAACGAGCTAGTTTCTGTTTAAAATGTAAACTGCTTGTCCTATACGTGGCTTTGAGAAATAAATGCACAGAGGAAATTAGGATCATTGCCATAGAGATTGACAACAAAAACAAAATACTGTATTATGTTTGAATGGGGAAACATAAAACAGGAAGCTAAATACCTAAAGCCTCTTCGTTTGATTTATCCACAACATGGCAGAGTATTCCGGTGACTTTGATAAAGGAGAAGTGGATCACAGCTTTGTCTTTTGGGAATATCTGGGACGCATTTAGAGGCACTGACCCTTTAAGTAAACCGGTCACAACATTTGACACTGAATTAAAACAAGTGCAGCGTCATGAAAAACTGTATTCCATCTCTCAAACCAAACTGATATCCAAGTGCATTTTCCACATGGACTCTCCTCTTCAATGACTCCAAGGTTATAGATCACAATCACCTTTTTATATCGCCCATATACCGCTGAAGTTTTATACAGTCCATAGATTTGATGTATTGGTTTTCAAAGTTGCACGCCGAAGATAAAGTAATCCACCTTCAATAGCGGCAGAAGCAGTAAACAAAATGGCCACATGTGATTACCTGGAGCCTGCACCTTCAAGAGAACAAATCAATGGGAGATGCAATTCCACGGTGAGGCGCTGCTTATTTTCAGAGTTTATGAACAAAACACTATTGACTGCGCTCATTTACAGATTCACATATTGCTAGTTTACTGCGCTCCCGGTGTAAAAATAGTAAAAGGATAAAAAATAGGAAAAAATATGTAAAAATAATAATAGTGTTGTGTTTGAATTACGTAGCTGTTATCTTCACTTTATATAGTGACAGTATAAGAGTAAAAATAGGCTGTTATGTTAATATACTCTGAAGAAATATTGATTTACTGTTCAAAATGGCAACAGACCTATTGTACTCTATGAGTTCTCATGTAGTGTTTTTTCCAGGGCCCAGCATATACAAGAACATTGAATTTATTAAACTATTTTAACAGTATAACAGTATAAATCATTATTTTTTTACATGGGGAATCTTCAAGTGGAATCTTCATTAATGGATGCACTGCAGACTTGAGGAATGGTTGGTCCAATTGATATGTAACTATAAACTGTCATGGTGGATATAGCCTTGGGTTGATATGTAGTTTTTCTGGTACTTGTATATGTGTGTTTAGGCCTAAGGAGAATGGTGGGAGTGTGGCATAGTGAATGAATGAAACATGAAAAGTACCAACAACACTGCGGCAAAACAACCCTACATCTCCCTGTTCTTCATGTTTTATCAACACTTGTTCGAATGTTAAATATAGATGATTTATGCATATCGTCATAACAACGATTGAACATTTTGACTCTTTTGTATATGCAATATGTTACCAACCTCTACAAAGAGCAATAAGCAAGCAGTCTGCAAAAAAAATCTACTAAAAATAACATTATGAAAATGTTCTTAGCATTGTCAGAAACACTGTCACTTTATAGAAGCAGGAAATGGTAAACGGTCATGTTTTTTTGCACCGTCAAGGCACTCAAAGTACTTTTACTTCAAGGAACCACTCACTAGGCTTGTCATGATGATTACGATATCGACTTTATGGTTTGTTTTCCATGTTATCGTTTATCATTTATATTCAGTTCAACAATATGTCGCGCTTCAAAAGAATTAGTTATCTGTCAAGATCCCAGTCTGCCTTGTGTTTAGTTTTCCCCCCTCCCTTTTGAGTCAGAGCCTGGAGTTGGGCAGAGATTCGGGCTCCTCCCATACACACTTGCAACTAATCTCTAATCAAGCTGCACCTGGGGAGGACAAAGGGACCAAGGAACTAACACTCAGCACCAGATCGCCCGTGTAGCCGCTCAGTCTCATGTTTTGCATTTCTTACTTTTCACTAAGTTGGATGTTTTTTGCTCCTCGTCAGATCCCGCTCCCTGGACCCGCTCCTCTGCCTCCGACCCAGCTCTCCACGAACAGTACGGATTACCTCGTCTCTAACCCCGCTGCCCACGATCCACTCAAGGAATACTCCAAACAACCCTACCCCCAACTGTCTGATCCATCTACTTACATTTGCATATTACAATCTATAAATAAACATTGTTAAACTGTTACCTGAGTTCTGAATCTTCAGCCCCCCTGTCAGTCACTACGACATTATCGAGACAGGCCTACCACTTGCCTATTCATACATCGGTGTACAGAGACACTGGGGGCAAGGACACAACAGCAATATTCATCTGTGGGAGCTGGAATCGCACCGCCAAACTGTGGGCCAACTTTCAAATCCGTGGACAAACACTACCAACTGAGCTACTATCGCACTTTCCACTTCACATACGGTTTCCGCTGGGGCAATTTTGGCCCCTACCGCCCTCCGCCTTTTCATCCTTCCACTCCACCCTGCAGATACCATATGATAAAAGCTATCAGAGTGTCATAATTAGTTAGTGATCCTGACTGGAGAAAGGAGAAACTTTATGAGAGTCCCTGTGATCTGGGCAAATAAAGGTTGGACTGCTCCCACTGGCGGAAAGTTATGGAGCCAAGGAGAATGCACTTTAAAAGACTGGCACAGGATCATAGCACTCATGATAAATAAATACAACTCCAGCCATAGCTTTAAATAAACAGCAGATTTCCTATAGCGAAGCGGCTGATTATAGTAGACTCAGAGGGCTTTGGCTGTTTGCTGCCTCACCTACACACTGCTAAGTTTGAATGCCCTCCTCCCACGTGGTACTGTATGTCTGCCCAGTATAGCACAATGTGATTTAAAGATGAGCTATGGGTTCTTTGGGACTACGCCAGCCCCAGAGCAAGCAGTTTGTGTTTTGTGTTTCAACAAAGCCCTGGTATTCATTCAAAATACCCAGGTGGAATGAAAAGGATTTATAATGCTGGTCAAAAAGGTCTATGTGGGTTTTTAAGAGGAGCTACTCACAAAAGGCTCCCAAACAAACAAAAAAAAAAACCCTCTACCAGGTCCCTGATCCTATCTCGCAGCGGTTAAAAGTTGCGTTATGGAACTTTTTGGTTGGAGGGTGCACCAATGTTCCACAGCATGGCATTAAACTTGATGGAGACTTGAAGACACGCAGGTGATGATACCAGGCCAAGTTAGAGATCAGATCTGTGCAAAGGTGACCCAATATCAAGGTATTTTTGAGTAATAAAATGACCTGTACTTGAATAAATACAAGAAAAATACATACTATAGAGACAACCAGGGTTATAGATCAAACAAGAAAAGTTACCTAATGCACCTTTAACATAATGTGGCTCTTGATTTAGAAATATTGCAGTGATCTGATATTTTGTATCTAGTTCAGAGCTGACACCTTTCGTTGTTCTTGTTATTGTTGTTACTGTATGTGTTGTTGTGTTGGTTGCTATGCCGACAAGTTGACGTAAAGGTTCTTTTCATCAGTTACAGGTCTGATGTGGAGACTGACTCGAGTGAATTGAGACTGCTGTTGCTTTTGTTTTGTCGTGGGTTACAGCCTACAGTAGCCCATGTGTTCATAAAATTTGAAAAAAAAAAAAAAAAACCCCAGAAGAAATCGGCATGTTTCCATACACCAGAACGATACAATATTTTACATGTGAAGCTATTTCTTTTCATTTGAATAGCCAAGGTTGTAAAATGCCCATGGTTGCCAGTTCAAATCCCACTATCTCAACGTTTTGTTGCCAAAGAGCCCTTGATCAAACCAACTATAGAATATAAAGACAGTAACACTTTTGCAGTCATACCCAAAGTCGGGCCCGGGGGCCAATTTCTGCCCTTGTACAAATTTCCACTGGCCCACAGCCTCTGGAATAAAAAATATGCGTGGCCCGCCAGCTTTGATGGTCAGTGTAAAATACACATGTACAAGCAATATTATATTTTACCAGAAGATAGCAGCAGATCCGAGCCTTTATCGCCAATTGGATAAAGGCGGGTTTAAAGAAATTCAAGCCTTTGCTAAGAAAATGCTGAGTTTGTTTGGTTGAACATATTTGTATGAAAAGACATTCTTGGTTATGAACTTGAACAAGAAACGTGCGAGGACAAGACTAACTGACTCTCACCTGCGTGATGTTTTGCGTGACCTTTTGCGTGACGTTTTGCGTGACATTTTACACATCAAAACCACTGTCTTTGAGCCAGATCTGGCCTATTTACTACAGTCCAGATCTCATTTTCACCTTAGTGCAGAGTTATTTGTTGCCTTCTAAAGTGAATAACTTTTATTGAATTTATTTTATTGTGATTATTAAAACCACTTAAATGTTCACTTTCATATTTATAATCTGTGTATCATTCATTTTGTTTTTGAAAGGTGAAAGTTAAAAAGCATTAAATAGTTCATTTGCATTTAATATTCACAGTTCAAATAATGATCAGGCAGAATGGTTGGCCTACACACATTTTCAACAGATGTGGCCCTCTTTGCAAAAAGTTTAGACTTTCCTGCACTATTGTATGCCAAAACTTAACTGTATAAAATGTGAGTATTTCATTTTAAAATATTACAGAATTTAATCATTCCACATTCTCTAAACAATGGTCAGAATCCAATCATGCCAGAATAAATAATTTTGTCTCACAGCTCATTACTGGTGTACCCTCGAAATAAATTCAAATTATTCAAGTACTCTAAGCTAACTGGATTTTTTCATACCTGACTACACCAGAATGTGACTTAGAGATGAGCTCGGGGGTGTTAGGGACCACGTCAGCCCTGAGCAGCCTGTTTGTGTATTCCTTTGTGTTTCTACAAAGCCCTGGTACATTCAGATCCTCAGCAAGGTTCAGAAAGAAAAGAAAAAAACATGGATTTATTTGTCCAACATGCACCAAAGCGGCTACATCTGTCTTGCTGAGGATTTATGGACCTGTCTAGGATTCTAATTCAAAACCAGTCCTGAAATCAATAGTGTTTATAGATCACAAGAAGCAGAGTGGTGAAGTTACCATCAGCTAAACCACTACAAGTAGTAAAGCGGTTGATAGATATTCCCATTTCTGGGTCAAAGGTATGATCTTGCTTTGCCTAAAAGGTTAAAAAAAGGCATGATATTTAACTTACAGCGTATTTAACTTATACGCTGAGAGATAACCCTGTTTGCAGTAAGTTTTTCAGGGTGTTTTTAACCAATAATAAATGCCAGTTAGATTACTTTAATACTTTAACACTTTGATAATATGAACAGGGTCGCTTCTTCACAGATCTGACCTGTAACCTTGCATGGTGGCATTGTTTACTTGTATTTCAATGTGCATGTTTAGCAATAAAAAACACTTGCAATTGTATTTTATTTAGTTTAGTACCAAAATTATGACATAAAACTAAAACTACTATTATACGGGCATTAAAAAAATTAGTTTCAAAAGTTCTTTAAATAACATTCGTAAGATCTGTTGCGCATTTACACCTCAGGAAAAAGTAACGCACTGTGGAGTATTCCAGGTGGCAGACCCCACGCCAGAAAAGTTACACTGTGCACCTTTAAAATGTCCAGTCAAAATGATAAAAGAACAATATAAGAACAGATGTTTCACACTATTTCAACTTTTTTTGGTATAAACTGACAATATAGCCACAAGCAGTAACAGTCATTCAAAATTTATGGATAAATAGACTAAAGTACCATGAGCGTAAATAAAAAGTACAAAGTTTTTCCCAGAGCCTTTACTGAAAGAGCGCTGGTACTTTTGGCAGAGCACATTGGGAATAATGTGGCCGGCGGTGTGTCAGCAGTATAGAGGTTAGCTGCCCCTCACGCGCTCACTGAAATGGCTCTGCGGCAAATTGGTTCATATTTTCCACTCCTTGACCTTTGACCCCGAGCTAAACAGTGTTTCTGGAGTGTGCATTTCAAATTCAGCTCAGGTCATATTCGCCTTGATTCTCACTGAATTATTAAAAGATAATTTCGCTGAACAAACAGGTCAGATTTACTCCCCAACACACAAGACCTTCAGTATTTACATTATACATGAACATAACTATTGCAAAAAAAGGACTTTTCTCTGAGGCGCAGTAAAAGTAGCAGTGCTAGTAGAAGCAATAACACTGTTAATATGCACTTTCTAGATAAGTTCACTCTTTTCACTTTTATTTTCTTGGTTCATAATGATACTGTAATTCTGTACTGATCTGATATTTTGTGTTTACTTCAGAGTTGTAACTGTTTATGTGTTGTTGTGAATGAAAATGGCCCAAAAGTAACTGACAGTTGATAAAAATTCATAACTCTTTTGTTTCTAAATTCTTTTCTTTTCTTTTTTCAGAGCATTTAGAACTACTCTTCCGACATTAATCTGAGCAAATACAGCACCGAGGAAGGAACCCTCATTGTACAGTGGTACTTTGAGTCAGATCAGAAACCCAGATGTGTTACCCTCGACATTTTAATACCAGAGATGCCCCAGGCGTAAAGGAATAATAAGTCGTTTTCAAAGACCTGACTAGTCCTGATTTCCTCCTGTGGGGTGATCTTAAAGAAAAGGTGTTTGTGAATAAACCTCAGACAATAAATGACTTAAAACGTAATATCGAGGATCAAATAAGAGCCATAAGCCCAGAAATGCTTAGTTTAAGAAGTGATAAAGTGCTCAAGTGTAAGTGAACTCTATATACTGCCAAAAATCTCTGGTTCAATTTACGTACTGCTAAAATTTGGTGAGTATAACTAAATAATTATAGGAGCTATTGAAGATTTAAAAGTGTCAGTGACTTTTGGGCCACCAAGTATGTGACACTTGGTTGCCATGCCGACAAGTTGATGTGAAGGTTATATTTTTTGAGTTACTGGTCTGTTTTGGACACTGTTTCTCATGAGTTGAGACTGCTGAAGTTTTGCTCTGCGGCCTTCAGTAGCCCTTGTGTTCAGAAAATAAACAACCAGAAGAAATGATGCGTGTTTCCTTACTCCCGAACACTACAATACATATAACACAAGGAGTTACAAGAAAGAAGTCTCTCTTACTGTCACTTAGTCCAAAAAAGTGATAAATTACAAGGGGGAACAGCAACTGCTTGTCTCCATGGAGATTTTATTGCTTTGCCTGGGATGTTCCACAGTACGGGACTAAACTTATCTAATGTGTATTAATACAATTGCAGGTGCTAAAACAAATATACTCAAAAATACGTATTAACCGTCTATCTTCATGGAGACATAGGTAGTAGGTAATGCCACCAAGCCAAGTTATAGGTCAGATCTGTGGAGAAGCGACCCCGTGCATAGTATCAAAGTGCATTGAAGAGCACATTTGATGCAAACACATGACTTACAAATCAAAATCACAATGTCTGCAGTTATTTAGACAATAGAATGTCTCTGTAAACAAAATAGCTAATCTTTTTACTGAAAAATCTACAAACACTAGTGCAGCCATAGTAGTATTGAAGTATTGAAATGAAAAGTATCACAGTATATACAGTATTTCAAGTAGTTTTCCTACTTGTTGATGAAGCCACTTAGTCGTATTTGTTTGTGAGGCTCAATGAGAGTGTGACTCGGCCTTGTTGTTCTGTGGAATAGTACAATTAGCTGGTGCCACGTTTTAATGGAGGTGATAATGAGAGATCCCGCACCCGGTCCTGCACGGTCAAATGGAACAAATGGAGGAGGCTGAGTCGAAACTGCAAGCACTCCAGCTGCGTCCGAGGCTCATAGTGTCAAACAAATTTCCTGTGCATTTAGCAGCTTTAGGCAGATGTAATGTATGCAGTGTTTAAAAGTGTTCAGCTCCGTTTGACATTAATATTACAAGCTGTTCTAAGCGCTATCCTGTTTCCATTATATGAGTCATTACGTTATCAATTTGGTTGTGGTATTTGGCTGAATTGAATTGTATAGGCCTCATTAAGTTTCTCTATGCGGCTAACGTGGTGAATGGGAGCCGTCTCATCTGACACTCACAGAACGTCAGTAGTTTCTCTGTATATGCTCATTGCTCAAGTTTACCTGAGTGTAGAATGAGAACGATCTGAGCCTCCAAGTACTAACCAAGTAGTCAGGACAAATATCTCCTGTTATTATGGTTGCATATGCTTGGTCTGTGTATACTTGGTCTTACCTTTCAAAACTGCAAGAGATAAAAAAAAAAAAAAAAAATCTACTTTATCTTGCAAGTGTACAGTATAAATCAATTTAAAGAATACTATAGATTTCTAATAATTCATTTTCAGTGTAGGTTTTGTTTCAATCCATTATGGATTTAGTGTACAGGGTAGGGATAAAGAGTGGGAGTGACATTCAGCAAATAGCCTGAGTCTGAAGTATGGATGTATGTATGATAGATGGATGAATGAATGGATAGTTTTGTGGTCTGTCTCTTGTAAATAATCATTATGCAGCATTCATTATTTTTCAAATCAGAAAACAGATGCTACGTCCAAACTGTTACAATCACTTTTACTCCTAAATATATTTTCATTCTCGTTTGAGTAATTTTGTGGGCTACTACTTTGTACTTCTACCTAAGTAATATTATTATTATGAAGTAACGATACTCTCACTTGCGTAAAATATTAGTTTTTTCTACCCATTCTTCAAGCCAAATTTTAATCATGAACAGAAATTCCTCAAGTCTCAGCCCTTCTAGTATCTCCTCAAATCAGCAATTTCGTCTGTACTTAATCCCATACAATGTATCAGCAACAATAAGAAAAATGATAAAATGTTAGCTACAATCAAATCTTTAATGATGTCTAATAATCTTTCCATCAGTTTATCTAGTCTTTGTTTTGTATGAGTTATATTTAAACCTGGGTATGTACTCAACACCTCTCATATTTAGCTGTGTATTTGTTGTATTTTGTTGATGTATCAATTTAAATTTTGTAATTTAGAAAATATTTAAATGAAAAAAAAAAAAAAGTTGATGTGTTTCTATAGTCACTTAAATAAAATCGAATAAATAAATAAATGTACTACTGACACTTTTTTTTCCCAAATAAACTAATTTCAAATCTTTTACTCTATTATTTAAACTAATTTCATAGCATTTGAATTATGGCTCATATTATTTTGTTGATTCTTTGCCTATTAGTTAACCGTAGCATCATAGTTAACAGTTGTCTTTTGAGGATGCTGTACACTAGGCCCATTAGCAACAAAAACATATAGATTATACAGATATAGAATATTATTTAGTGAATTAAACCTCATGACAATATCTTTACTTTGTTAAAGGTGCAGTGTGTAACCTCTCTGATACACTGCCTCTTGTCTTTGTGGCTATTATTGCTTTAACTGGATTGTACGGTATTAAAATGATGCATTAGGCTGAATAACTTGCACAAGACGTAAAAGATCAGTTTTGTTACAGTCCATTCACTTACTGCGCAGTGAATTCACCTCAAACAAACATTTACAAATAATATAATTGTACTTCTCATAGGAGTTTTCAGACACCACATTTTTACTCCTATTTGAGTAACATAGTTTACCAACAGTGTTGCTTGAGTTAAAGTTTGGCTGACTCTTTCCACTGTAAGTCTACAAAGCTTTATGTTGTGCTGACACCGCTCTTTTGGGGCTGCAAGTTTCTGGGGAAAAATATCGAATTGTGGGTTGTTGTTGTTTTTTTTTTTTGGAAAACACGACTGCGATTGCATTTTTTAAAAGTAGGACTTTGTTGCTTTCTGGATTGGATTGGTCACATATGTCAGATTGAGAGGTTTGGACATTTACAAAGGAGGGAGAGTGAAATGTGATCACATGTATAATCACATCTGTTGTTGTATTTTATGTATTTCGGTTTTTGTTTGTTGTTGCTTATGTGAAGCACTGTGCTATATAAATAAAACTGAATTGAACATTTACATTTACAGCTAAAAATGACCAAGCAGCAAAATGGAAACAGTTGACGGACCATCCAACAGAAAAGTCATATAGTGTAGCTTTAACAGTGACAAAAGAGCCAAAAGGAAATATCAAAACACTAATTGTCTAAATCTAAATTAGATCAATTTATGCAAAATCTGAGTCAAATTTTATCCAATTCAGAAGCATAACAATCAGGCTACGCAATAAAAGTAGGATTCTGTCAGAGTGCACAATTTAAACAACAATGTGTTCGATTTTTCTATTAAAAAATCAGGATTTTATGTGCTTTGAAATAATGCAGCCTTTGCAATTTCATGATGTGGCTTCTCAACTTGCGATCTCTATTTGAGTCTGATATATAGTGCAGCCCTACTTCAGATATGATTTAGATGCAAAAAAATATATGTTTCTGGACAGTAACTTCTGCTACAAACTTACTCTTTTCAAATATAAAAAAAAATACAGTAAATGCTAATGTAACTGACACGAAACAATTGCAAGATGGTGGTCTGGGCCAGTCGAGTCAAACAACACTGTGGTTGTTGTTTGGCCGTCAGCTCCTGCCTGTTGCATGAATAAAGCTCTGAGGCACTAATAAATGTCAACGTCTGTTTGAGCCCAGAAATGTGTGGTGTGGTGACAGTGGCTACTTCCTGTTGAGTCACCATGATACTGTCTGTGTGTGTGTGTGTGTGTGTGTGTGTGTGTGGGCAGTAGCGCTGAATTAGCCTGGTTAGCAGTCAGACAGACATGCAGAAAAGGTCAACAGTCCTGTCTGCATGTTAATAGTGTAATGTGTGAAGGAGAGCAGGACAAACAGCTTTCACATCTGCACCTATCATCATCAGGGTTAGTAAACACGGAGCCAGAGGTCATTCAGGGACATTCAGTGAAGTCGGGGATGGAGTAAGTTGTGGATGTGGACTGGAGTTAATAGCTCTTTTTCTGGATTGGGTAATGACTTGGGAGTTATTGAAGTGCTGTGAATGAATATAATTGCCAATAATTGCCAGACAATTGCAAGCGCTACTGCTGCTCCCGCTTCATCACAGCAATAATAAAAGGTACATTTAAACAATACATAGGCTACATAGTTTTGATGAGTTGTGACTTTTTAACCAAACTAACTAATTATCGTATTATAATATTTTCCTGACAGCCGCTCAAGCTATCTGCTTTTCACTCTACTTCACCCCTATTTTATACAACATAGTTACGTTTATTATACATGGTTTGAAACAGTAACGTCATGCATAATAAAACTACAGTGTAATTGACTTTTTCGATCGGAATGACTTACATAATGTTTGTGTCAATTCCAATATGAAATAGTGGATATTTATGTTCAGACAATCCAAGTGATAAAGAATATGATGTTGGTCCAATTGAGTTTTTTGCATGTTATAGTGGATACAATTAATCTCCCAGGTTCCATAATTTTGGATAATTTTTGACTTTTTATGTATATTGTAGGGGGCGCGATTGTCACCATTGGTTATGTGCTCATTGCTCTACTCTATTAAATATTGCACTGATGGTTAAAACTTTAGCTCTGTGCATGTGACGCTGAGCAAGTATCAAAGAAACAGGAAATATTGACAGTTTTTGACAGGTTAAACAAAAACTGTAATGAATATATAAGAAAGGAAAATTGATAATTATTGATTGCCAGTATTTCTAAATGTGGTATTTGGAGTGTGAGCTCATTTTGATCAAAACCATAGGACTAGATAGTTGTAGCGTGGGGTGACTTTTATGCCTAGGCAAGCCGACTTGGGACAGACATCAATATTTAGTTAATGATAATTTAATTATGTCACTTTTTATACAAACTATCATGCATTAGAGATTCAAATTTGAGGCCAGTGCCAAGAGAAGTCATAGAAATGAAAGTGTTATTTGCCTACATGGAACATGCCAGGAGTATCGCAGAAAAATTGATAACTTTTGAAAACTATGTCTCATGTGGCATCTGGTCTTATCTGGAGCAAAAAACAAGGAGTAGATACTTTTTATAAACCGACAGTAAAAATGGTGAAAAATTTCCGATCCAATATGACAGACTTCCTGTTCATCGTAGGGCAGTGCTCCAATTCAATTTTAGGTTTCTCTCGTGGATCTCTATCACCGTTCCAAATTTCTGTCTCATTTGCCATAGAGGTCCAATTCCAGGAGGCACTGTTGAGTCATCTTGGGCTGGACATTGCCACGATGACCGCCTGGCCAATCGATTCCACACCCCGATGTGAGAGTTTTCGCCGACATTCAGAGGGTCAAAAATGCAATCATTTGTTCAGAAAAAAAAGAAGAAAAGAGCTAAGAACAACCCACTGGTGAGGACCAATGTGCAGTGAGAGGTTTTGGCTGTGTAGAAATTAAAGGAATTTGCGAGTTTTTACAGAGAAATACACCTGAAGTTGTCTAAGATGGATGTACTCTGTGTATTCACAAACATTTTGACAAAATGCAACACTTTTTGTTTATATTTTCACATACAGAAGACAATTTATTGAAAAAAGTTTGTATTTTGGGCCAGACTAATGGAACACAGTGTCCTTCAGAATCCACTAAAAGAAATCCCGGAGTGACGTAAAGCCTTTTGTTGCTGGCTCTTTGCTTAATGGTAGCCTTTTAGAGCCACAGCGGGGAGCATGGATCTGCCACTGGTGACTACTCATTGTAGCAGCACCATGTAATTTCACTGGACTGTCTGACGCTCTTTGGTGAGAGGGAGGTCTGACTCTGTGCCAGGTGTGGAGTGAGGGCTGAAATTTTAGTGACGAGTGACGAGGATGCTGGATAAACATGTCAAGTTGAATAACATTCAACTGCTGACAAGAATAAAGCACACATCTCCTCATATAAACATGCTAGTAAGTGGTATATAGACCTAACTAGATAACTACGTCTAAAAGGTATTATCGAAACTGTGGCTTTTTGGGGTAGTTTCCAGTCTGTAGTGGTCAAAAGGAAATATCAAAAGTGGCCAAAAACAGATCAGCATTTCAGAACTCCTCCAGATATGCTAGTCTTGACCAAGTCTAACTCAACAACTGGATCTAGCTCTTTTAGCGCTAAAGGTGAGCTATGAACTTTTTCGTGGAGGGACAGTGCCCTGATAGCCTCTTGGCAATGTTATAGCTTTGTCTAGAATGTTCCAGAGCATAACATTACATTTAAATACATGGAAAGAAACATGTACCTCCATCAGATCAAACCACTACAGGCCAGATCTGTGGAGAGGTGACTCAGGTGAAAGTAAGAATGCATGTTCTTCAAGGTATTTCTGAGGGGGGAAGGCCTGTAATTGCATAAATCCAATAAAGACAGTTTAACATTATTCTCTAAAACGTTCCAGGTAACACAATGTCTCCACGAAGACGAGCAAGTGGTGGACCCTCCACTAGGAAAAGTTACAGAGTGTACCTTTAACATCTTACTGTGCCACCAAGAATTCCCAACAAGGCCATAGAATTAACATTGTCAGCTGTAGTGAGCATCACAGTAAAGACCAGCCTCCAACCTGCTACCCCATCACCATGGAGACAGCTGAACGCAGCGGCGGAGATAACCACAGTGAATACCTCCCCTGCTCCTCTCCGGGTTTATAATCGGCTTTAAAGGCAGGTGTGTGCGTCTGCCCTCAGGGGTCCTCCATCTTTATAAATGTTCTTCATAAAGATAAGCCCACGTGTGCTCCGGTGAGGCGCCACATCACACCATCACCTGCTTAAATGCTGAGGTTCAAAGTGCAGCGGAGCGGAGGAGCCAGTGATCCCTGTGGTATCTTGAAAACATCTATCAGTTCAGATGTTATCCACAGACGCACAACTGCACACAAACATGACGCTGGTTTTGCTTAATAGGCGTTTGTAATGCCGCAATGTTGACAGCGAGCTTTGAAGATGAAAAAGCATAGTGAAATACTGAGCTTAAAATAAACTGGGTCAGTCCAATGATAGTCATAAGAAAAGCCAGCAATGCACAAACAACATAATGCTTGCTCTACCTTGCCTATACATTAGAGATAAAACCAGTTCTTCTGAATATCCGACTATGGCATTTGAGATGAACTCCCATAGTCATCGAGTACGGATGTCGTGGCTGTGTTGTTCTTGTATGTTTGCATTTATACTTGGTCTCATTTATGCATGGCTTTTATTCTACCATACTTTATATTTTGCTGTTGTTGTTCATTGTTGTGTTGCATAGTGTCACCGAAGTGCCTTCCGAGCCTATGAATTTTATCCGCTGACAATGGCAATGAAGCATTTTCTGATTCTGATTTACTGTATCTAGACAAAGCACGTCCTTGCAGTGTAAAGGTGTATTCTTTACTTTCCATTCTGCTAGGATTGGAAAAATACAGGGTGAAAATCAATATGGCCTAATATTAAAGGTGTTGTGTCTGTCTTTAAAACTTGAAAAACAGAACTAGTTCAGTTTAAATGATTTGCAGTGATCCAATGTTATTCCTCATTTACCTTATGCATTTCGAAAATCCAGATTACTCACCATGTTGGGTTTATAACCTCTTTTCACTGTCAAAGACCAATGCGGGCCATTTTAGCCGCCACTGTAAAGCTAACATTAACTAGCATACTAACGTACAATTCCTGCTAATTGAGAAACTGCTCTCTAATAAGATGCAGACAGCACATAGGAGGCATATTTTGATCTACAGAGCTGCTTATACAATATATCTGTAATGCGGGAAAGAGACATTTTGCTCAAATACATGAGAGAAATCCTCTTACCACTGTCGCTGTTGTCGTCGACCAGGATGATCTCTTTGAGCAGATGTGCTGGTGTGTGGTTCACAACACTGTGGACGGAGCGCAGGATCACAGACAGAGCCTCATTCACAAAGATGAAGACCACCGAAATCTGAGGCAAGTCCTCAGGGTACGTCAGCTGCTTACACCTGCATAGGCAAACAGCACGGGGATCATGGGGGAAACACACAATGATATTCATGAAAAATCAGCAGCAAGGTGAAATCAGCTTGAAACATCTTTCAAATACACCCCATGCTAGCCACCCTAAAATGTGACTAGCAATAGTTATAAGTATGAAATATTACTGAAAATCTGTTATATTATTGAAATTGTGTTAAAAGTGTTTGACCTATCTTCTGCACTGCGCTCAGCTCCCAAGACCATTTCTCCCTTGGATCCTGGCCTTCTTTGTAGTAGAAAACTACAAAGATATCACTTTTTCCATTTAAATAAGACATTTCTTCATGAATTTCTTAGTAGAAAACATCCTTTGTAAGTAAAATAAAAATCCTCTGTTTATGTGCCAGATGGTTGGGAATGTATAGCCTGATACAGAAAGCTCACTGCTTTTAATTCTCAGTATAACTGAGAATGGATAATATAGTTTTCAAAGGCAAAAACACAATCTCAGATAGGCTCAGTTTCTATCCAGATTAAGAAACTATGGCTGTGTTCCATCCAATTTTGACTTTCACTTTCTGTGTTTGTTGGACTCATTTCTGTACAGAAATAGCACTCTTCTTCAGTACATCTGGTCCTATTTCTGTTTTATGGAGAGGCGCAGACCTGGAAATTCTGTTCTGTGCATTGACTACAGCAGCTATGGGACTAAAATTACATTTGGGCCCGAAAAGTATATTTTCACCAAAGTCACAGACAGAATCTATGTAGAATGTACTTGGTCTTGACAGCTTTGGGTATGCTACTGCACATTTTGTTTAAAATCACATTCCTCCCATATTGTGTAGTATTGGATTAAATTAAAAGTAACATAATCCATAGAGAATACGCAGGGAGACAGGGAAGTTGTTTTAGTGAAATGAGACCAGTCTGAGCTCCGTCATCTGAAGTTACAAGAGCTTCTTAACAAAACACACATCAGGCTCATCAGAGGATTTGGGCTACTGTCTGATTAAATGCATATTAATATTGTGCGCTAGAAAATTCATTTTTGTTATGCATAAGATTTGGAAATCAAGGAATATTGCATTACTGAAAGTCTGTCTTGTGTGGTGACCTTTGAACCAATACAAGAAAGTGAATTGTTGTCATTGCAATGTGTTGTCCTCAAGTTCTGAACATGTGTATAGAGTGCAGCATCTTTTTTTCTTTCTGTATTGTTGCCATTTGAAACAGATATTTTATGGCATTGTGCTTGTACCTCTACACATTACTCCATTGTGCCTGTGTTGAAACTGTATTTTCCACAATGGCCATGTATTCTTTGTGTACAGCCATTTCCATAAAAAACTGTGTATTTGTTCCACACACACAAAAATACAACCTATGGATTTGTGAACATGTCCACACAATTACAATCAACATGTTATGAATCCGTCTCCCAATTAACGGCGAGCGCCACATCTGACGAGCACCCCTCACTCGCCTCTGCCTCATGTTTCCTCATATTCAGCCCTGAGTCATTTCCACATAATGAGGTGTCTCTAATAATTGTTGTGGATGAATTATTTACAAAGGGTTTTGGCAGCTTCTGTTATTGTTCTCTACGCAATATCAAGCTAACAATCAAGGAGAGTGTAAACAGATCTGTTGTAGTCAATTGGTTTGAGTCAATGCTTGTTAAATCTTCGAGGCTTTTGATCAACACGAGGGTGGGTGAGGACAGGCTGCCATGTCGCATTAGATAACGCACAAATGACAAATGTGTTAGTGAGGCAATATTCTGCATTTGTTTGTGCTGAATCCTCCAAGCCACAAGAATGAAAAATATGAAATACTGTATGCATATTGTGTGAGAATGAACAATGTCAGTCTGCAACCTGTAGAAAATGCAAAGTCCCTCATCTGCAAGTTACAATTAGAGGCTGTTGGATTCACACAAAAAAGCTAATGTTGTAGTGAACACTGCTTTATCTTCCTGAGACCCGAGCTCTTCCATGACATGTTTTATTAATTTCTCTTTGTTATTTGGGCCCTGATGAGTGTAAATACAAAGAATTATCTTTTTACATTATGTAGTTTCTCAGAAAAATGATGTAAATCGAATGTTATCATATGTGGACATTTTAATTATTTTGATAAAACATTTGAATAATGATTTGCAAAAACTATTTATTTAAACCCTGAACACAGCAACATTTGTCCTGAATGTAAAAACAAAATGAGAAACAACAATTATCTTGGAATAATGTGTCTCGTGAGAAGATCAGGAGACAGGAGCAGGAAGACATGTGCCTTTACAAAAAAAAATATAACAAAAACATATTCTAAATATTCTAAACTGTTAAAAATATTCTAAATTGAATATATTTGCATTGTTGCTGTTCTTGTATGCTGTTATTCGTCTTCTAAAAATCTGCATTGTGGCCTAGACAACCCAAAATGTGTTGTCCACATATGAGGACGCCAGGTCTCAGGAGGTTAAATCTATATAAGGCAGTGTTTTGTCGCCCATTGCACTCTGTAAACTGTAAATGAATAAGTAAAAAAAAAATACTCTGGGGTTTATAATAGTGGCAGCTCAATAACTGGTTTGATTGTGCTGAATTTTAAAATGCATAATTTGTCATAAAGATTGTTGGATAACGTTTAAAAGAGGGTTTGGTCATGTTAGAAAGAGGTAGATCATATTATTTTCTCTTAATCATTCTGTAGTTGTATTGCGATCTCTATTTGACACTGTGGGTAATAAACTAGCGACCTGCAACAACGATATACAGCTATGTACGAACACTACTTTCCTTTCCTAACCTTGATATTACAGTACTTTACTTTCTGCTATCAAAGTCAACAGTGTGAATGTGTGCCCTTGACTGAGGACAGTATGTTTGATGTTGGTCTGCGCTCGCTGAGATCTGACCTCTACCTGTGAACCGGAGCCTCATGTAGCCTTAACAGCATTTCAAAGGTCAAAGGTCAGACCGTTGCAGGACATGGGGGGGGGGCAGGAGAGGGGTGCGCGCGGGTCACGACGTGGCACTAAAGCGATCTCCTCCTAACCTCAGTCATCTCGAGCCCTCCGAGCGGCCCAGGCTTCATTATGTGGGTGTCTCGCGTGTTAGCGGGTTCTCACCTTTCAACAATGCGAACTGGCAAGAGAGGAACTAGCAATTAAGTGGGATGATACAACAGATGGCCGATTATTTACTCCTGAGTGGATGTTGTAAGCAGCGTGCATGTCAAAAAGAAATCGTAACATACTGAAACATCTCAGTAACACTATATAAACAACAAGCGCAGGAAACACGTCTGATAATAACTGCTGTTAATTTGAAATTTCAACAGATTTTCAGGTCATTGACTAAAACTATAGTATTATTATTAACAAGGAAGTGTCATGGAAGTACAAATAGATTAATCTTGCATATTCATTCGATTGAAAATGTATTTATTTAACCAAAAATATGTTATGTTTTTTACTGTTACTGTGTATTTTTTCATTCTATTTGCACTTATTTTAATTCATATAATACAGAAAAATACAATCAAACAAAACAAATAACTACATAGGTCCACTTAAAACATTAAAACAGGTGCAGATGTGATTATAAAATGTTTATCACCAGATTATTAAAGTGCATTAGTGGTATCAGTGTATCCATTTATGAGAAGCAAAATAACCAAAAGCTTTTTTTTCCTCCATCATTTCAGTTCTAGTGCAGCCAGTTTTTAGATGCAGACAATCATGAGATCTTGTATTAAAAGTTCCCGTATCAAAGTTAAACAAACAAGTGAGATATTCAGCCAGTCTATCAAGTAATCCCTTATAAATTCAGTGTTGTTCTGACAGATAGCAATGGCCAAACTACAGTGTTGCCAGTGCCTTAACCTGCAGATAAAAGACACAGGCTTTTCTCATTCTCACTATATGGACAAGCCCTGCCTCACGTGAAAGCTCAGATCCTCCAGAATTCACTCACTGAGCTGCGAAGGCTGCACTAGCACTGATTAATGACTGGCTGCAGATGCTGGGGTCAGTCAGCATTCATATCACAAACAGTTCTTTTAGGTTTCAAATCATACACACAGTTCCTTTAACATCATACTAGAGTCTTTTTTTCCCCCATTACCTAAAATATTTCATTTAAATCTTTTCCTAGATAAGTATTTGAATTGCGGAAAACTGATCTAGCAAAAACATTTTAAAAGTACAAGTGAAGTGAAGACACGCCTTTCAGACTAAAGCCTTTTTACTCACATTTGTTCCCTCCTGTTCTATTTCATTTGTCATTGTTGGGCTCTTTTTAATCATACTGAGTCTTTGGGACAATATTGTATAACTTCTCATACATATAATGGATCATTTCTAAGAGCCATGTCCAGGTGTGTCTTCTCTGTCATATTTCGCTCTAATCTCAGTCCCGGCTTGATTGAGGACATCAATCTTATTCGTTACGCAATAAACCAATATGTGATGAGAAATCCAACACCGCCCATTCCAGCTTCAGCAAAACAATTATAAGGATGTGTGCATGTGAATCAGGGACTCGTCTTGTGGAGCAGGTTCTACTGTCAGGGACTATGGGGAGAGCTTTGTTTCACGAGCTGCTATCAATCACCCTTATAACCACAGCCCTCGTGTATAGACAGCAGAGGTAATAAGGACAAACTGAACTCCAGAGACTGAGTGGATGTTGCCTCAATTTCAAATGTATTGTTAGATGGTACAAGTGGACTTTGTCATATACTGCAGCGCTGTTCTCTTCTACAGCGCTAGGAACCAGAATTATAAATATTAGATTGATTTTGAACTTATTCCAGTTGCATGAAATCGATGAGTTGCCTTTGCGTACATATGATTTTTACAGAATCAACCAAAAATGTGCGGGCTGATTGTCGCTTATAACACCTAAAGACACACTCACGCACAGTTTTCTGAAGGGAAAATTGAATACCCGTGTTAAGTTTAGATGTTAGATCATTTTACCCCTTGACCCCTATGAGCTCTGCATTCTATAATACACTCTATGGTAAATTATCGCATTTTTATACAGCGCTTTTCCAACTTTAAAGCACTCAAAGCTCATTACATCAAGGAACCACTCATCCATTCACACACACACCGTCGTCGTATACGCAGTGTAAGCAGATACTGGGGGGCGAGTTGGGTTAAGTTGCCCAAGGACAAAATGATAGCATTCATCTGTGGGAGCCGGAATCGCACCGCTAACCTGTGAGTCGATGGATCTGACTGCTCAACCAATGACGTTTATGTCGAGAGCTGGATTCAAACTGCTATACAACCAGAGCTACAGTCACCACTAATATTATAAAACTGGATAATATCAGTTAGTATGTTTAGCTGTGTAGTAAATCTATTTTTTTTGTATCTATAGCCTAACGATACACCAACCCAAAGGTCAGCGGTTCGATCCCAACCCAGATAAGTCCATGCTATTGTTGCGTCCTTGAGCAGAAACAGCACACTTGGTAGTCTTGATTTAATCTTTCCTGAGGCAGCCATGGTTAGAGAAGAAGGTTACCGGGTTTGGAGAGAACAAATGTTGCAGATGCAGTGTAAAGTGCCCCAAAAAAGTGCTACATAAATCAAATGCATTAGTAGGTGCGGTGCTCTGGAAGTGGCTAGTGAAATCTGACCAATCGAGTCACCAATGGACATGTTTTGCATTTCTACATTAGCCGGCACCCGTACGCATACGAATGAGTAACTTATCCTTCAGGTATATTGTGGTAGTGTCTCAGACGATATGGAAAGCTTTATTTCATGAGCTGTACTATCAATCACCACCAGAAATGCAGCCCATATGTATTAGACAGTAGAGGTAATAAAAAGATATATACCAAACCACAGAGAGTATTTATTATGGAGCACTGCGCATATGTCTATCTATACCCTAAGCCCCCATAGAGGAGTGTTTTGATTGATAACCCTTTCACTGTATCATTTCTGCTCTTCCTCTCACCGCTTTTTCTATTGGCTCTCTCAATCAGCGCTGCCAGCTCTATAAATGCACTGACAGAACTGGAGTGACTGTGAGGGGTATCTCCGGTGGTTTCCTGAAAAGGGATACAACCTGACAATACTGTACACTGTCACATGTGCTCAACAAGAATACAGTGGAAGGATCTATAGACGATGTAATGAATGTGGCTTGAAATGTCAAAGGGGTAAAGCAACCTCATCATTTCTGCTTGAAACGAGGTGTCAACGAGGATTTGGGGACTGTAAAAGTGATTTTTTTTAGTTCCTATGGCCTAGATCCTAGTTTTTATTAGAAGAGTTATTGGTTTTGAGATGGGATGCACCTGGGAAATGGACAATATTTGTACAGAGAACAACCATTCAAAGTTATACAGGTCTAATTTACTATCGCCAATATGTTATTAGTGTCATATGGACCATCTTGTACTCTGAGGACTTCAGGGACCGGCCCACTGCTGGTGCCCAGAGTCAGGACGAAACATGGGGAATCAGCATTTCAGTTTTATGCAGCTAAAACCTGGAACAGTCTTCCTGAAGATGTGAGACAGGCTTCTACTTTGACAATGTTTAAATCCAGACTCAAAGGTTTTATTCTGCACTCTTCTCTTTTAATGTAAATTTTATGATGATTATTTATGTTTTGATTTGTTTGTTGATTTGATTTGTATTGTGATTTCACTGTCTTTCTTATTCTCTAAAGCACTTTGAATTACTTTGTGTACGAATTGTGGTATACAAATACACTTGCCTCGCCTTAAGAGTTGAAGATGTTGTATCTCTGATCCATGAAACCTGATGGGATAGGTCAAACTTAGGTCAATTCTACACATTTCAACATGTTGAAATGGACCTCACCTGCATGTCTGATGGATCACAATAGTAGTAGTAGTTTGTTTGATGAGCCAGTCCCTCCAACATTCAGTTTGAATACAGGAGGGTCTGGATCCAGATCATAAAGCGCGACAAATGATGTTCAAATGAGATGCCTTCTATCTCATCTTGAATATTCTCATATTATTTAGAACAAAATATAACTTATTTTACCTCATAGGAGTTTAGTGCTCTGTTTGGTGATCCTGCAGGAAGTCAAAGTAAGATATTTCTTTTACTATGGATCATACTGGATTACACAGACATGATTCTGCAGAAACCTATAGTGTTCCTCAATACTACGCACTATTTTTTTCATTTATTATTTACTCATAAGCCATCATCTTTGTTTAGACACAAACGGCCCATGCTTTTCTGTAACTGGGAGGAAAAAAAAAAATCTGTATTATTCATTTTTGTCGGCATTAATGCTATTTTACAACACAAATGTAAGCATCGGGTTGTAAATTAGACTGAAGTCAAATATAAGTTGTCCATAAAATGTGTGTTATTTGAAACTACGGTTTTGTTGGCCTTGTTACTGTATCAAATTTAGCACAGCGATCCTCCTTAAATTTGTACCTGTCCAGTGAGGTGTGCAGGCCTTGTAAAGCAGTAACAGGATGAGCGATCGCCTCATCTGTGCATAATGGCTCTGAGCACCGTGGCCAGTGCACATAATTTGACCTGGAACAAGCTCTGACAGAAACAGAGCACCATATTAAGACATATTCCCATCACATACCCCTCCACCTCATTTTACACTCTTCCACTCCTTTTCTCCCTCGCCTCCCCCTGCTGGCCGCACTCACTCGCTGCAAAAAAATTCCCATTAACCTCGCATAACCCCGAACAGTGCATGCAACGCCAAAGCAACTTTCCAATCTGTGCCGAGTCCTCTGCGAAAGATAATAGTTTGCCTTGTCATTTCTACCTTCTATCCGGAAGATAAACTCAGAGCAAAGGAAAGTGCAACAATCTGCAGCAGGAGCCTGAGCACCGGCAGGACCTTGTGATCCCATTTTGCCGCACCGGACCACTACGGGTGATGAGGTAAGCGAGTCTGTTCTGTCTTCCAAGCGCTGTTCTCTGCTTATTACCCTCACGCGGTCAGGCAAAGCCAAGGCAAGCAATATGTGCAGTATGAAACGGTCAAAGATCTCTGGGAAAGTATTGTTCTTTTTGTAGGTGTCAATTTCACCCCCAACTTCCAGAATACAGTAGATAGTGGAAGTTCTGCTTTAGCATTATTAAAAGTAAGTCTAAGCAAGTATCTTTTGCTATTACTGTGGATGTAGCCTCTGCCAACATTAAAGTGCTCATATTATGCCGTTTTCCAATCTATTTCCGAAGTTGTGTTTTGTTTCATTCACACACGTTTAACACACAAACCCTGCATAGTTAGGCTGAGTTCTTCTCTAAAACGAAAAACACTTTGTTCCACCTTGTGATGTCATGAGGAAATACAGGAAGTGCTCCGCTGTGCCTCTCAACTACAACCACCCTCACTAGAATCATTTGGATAATTTCAGCCCTGGAATTCCCATTTGTATTGAACTAAAGGTGAAAGGAGCTATCAACTTGAAAACTACCACTGCATGACATCACAAGGTGGAACAGAGCATTTTGAGCTTTGGAGATGTACAGACTAATAATAAACAGTTGCTCAAACATGTGTGTGTGAAATAAAAATCAACTACAGGCATGTTTTTGATGAGGTAACAATATTATATCATGCCTTAAAGATCATGAGAGTCAATTTTGTGTAAATATATTACCTTTAAATTATAATAATACAATTTAACTGAATCGTGGTGATACAGATCACGTGAACTGGCCCAATTGATAATAATCAGTACTTTTTACAGCAAATTTGAGTAATCCTACCACTATAACCTAAATAACCTCACACTGCATTGTCAAACAGACCAAATGTTAATATTTCAAGCCTTATTTAAAGTATGAAGTCAAAACTATGTTAAATGCACCATCTGAATTATTCACACTGTGGCCCTCCGTGTTGAATATTTTTCAAGATATGGCCCACGGTGAAAAATGTTTGGTTGTACCTGGCATACAACATCTTGGGTTCGATTCCTGGTAAAGGCTAAACTGTATGCTCTGAATTCCAAACCACAGAGAATTGGCTGTAGCCCCTTGATTAAAAACATCCCAGCATCATTGAAGATAAGAAATGACTGATATGATTAATAATTGACTAATATGGTGTGCTCTACTTCTCAAAAGCAACTCTTATCACAATATCCTGAGTGTTTTCCTCAACTACAACAATGAATTTATCACCAAGTGTCACCTAAATCTTTTGTTTTTGTCAGCTTTCGTTCTACCTATCTGTGCACTTTGAATGCTTTCCTCTTCACGGCCCGCTGAGCTGCGATGGCGCCTAAGCCTCACCAAGGACGGTAAATGGCTGGAGACGGAGCAGCGTAGAGCCCCTTTAAGTCTGTGTGTGTGAGAGTCAGGAATGTCACTCAGAACGTCAAGGACAGGAGCAGAAGACAGGGCGGTGTGCACAGAAGGAGGATTACTGAGGAGTGTGACTGTAATTATGATCAGCCCGTTTAGACGCATACACGGAGAGAGAGGACTTTATTAGAGAGAGGGGAGATGGAACAGGGGCTTTGTGGCATTGTGCGGGTTAATGGACAGTCCTGGATGATTCAAAAGTGTATTACCTTGGTTTGATTTTGAGCATGTAGCAATATATATCAAGACGGCCAAGAACACTACTGTCTCTAGATAGGTTTATTCGTATGTATGATATGAGTGAAGTGGTTTGTTTTCAAATGTGATCATTGCCACAGGTGATAGTGTCGGGTTTATATATTTTTTATTTAATTTATTTTTTCATTTTATCAAGTGGTCCAGTTTTGAACTTGGCTCTTGATCTGATTTGGTCTTGATTTGGCTCTTAAGGATATGAGATAGTGTTTTATTCCTCTCTACTTGCCTGGCATTCAGAATACACACTTCTACATTTTATGAAGATGTGAGTCTGGTCACTAGTGATTGATAGTTGGATTAGCCGTGCCATGATTGACAGGTGGATTAGCCAATCATGGACATGCATGGTCTGTCGTATGGAAAAAAAAAAAAAAAAACATCACAGGGGGCTGAACATTTTTCTGCAGAATCAATGGGTGAAGCAGAAACCTTGATTTTATTTGTAAATCATAGTTGACCAGCTCCTTCGTTTTACATGTGTCAACAGAAAGTGTGAGGACCAGACTGATCAAGCTGTACAACAAATACAGAGAAATATCATTCTGGATTTGACAGGCATCTTCTCTACACTTCCTGGGGGAAAAAATACCAATTGTAGCGATACAATACATGTCTAATTACTAAACACATATCCATAACATAGTATTTGTCCCTTTTGCATTGTAGAAGCTTCTGATTTTCCATTATTCTAAATATTTCAGGTGTTTGATTTCAAAGTCTATTGCATATTTTGCCAATACAGCCTTCTGCTCTATAGCGCTGTTGTTCCACTGCCAAGCTTCCCCAGGAAACTTAACCACAAATAAAGTTGCCAACTCTCTTATCGGCCACAAAATGTCTGAATTCCCGAGCTTTATCTGTTCTATTAAATCCTTGTCAAACCACTCCACAAATGGCAATAGAGCACTACACTAAAAATCACAGCAAACATAAACACTACTCTGCCTGCCAACAAACAGCCGACTGCCAGAAGTGAAGCTAACCTGGCGCACAACAGCACCAGCTTTCTTACTAGGTTTATTTTAATACATTTTCAAAGTGATTTATAGGACTATAGTCAACTGAAGAAATTCTTGGTTAGGTAGGGACACGATCGATTAGTCAACTAAAAAGGGGGCGTGGCAAAAGCTCTCAAAACTATTATGTATCGCCCAAATTGCATTCACAAGACTATACCTGCACGGGAGTTCATGCAAAACAAGTTTATGCAGAAAACATACTACGAAATAATGTGTATTTATAAAAAAAGATTAAACTTCATAAGAATCATAAGTTTAATCTGCCTTTTAACACATAAATATAATACTAAAAATACCAAATCTTCAGTTAACTCACACAAAAACGTCTCCTTTCCCATATAAATCTAAATAATCAAAATAAAAGTTGGCTTGTACAAATTTTGACCGACCAAGACGCCATCTACCGACAGCCTTAGTGATTTAATACAACTACCTCAAAGTAAAACAATTTTATCTTGACATGTTGGATCTAATTTACCACAAGTGCCCTATAGCAATTGCCTTTACAGCCACAATAACACATCAAAATGACAAACCAAGACGTAAAAGTCCATCCTGGGTTGAAAATGACACTAGCCACCACAAAAGAGGAGTAATGTTGCTTCTACTCCACCAAAGTAATCAGTTTCTTTCTTTGAACTTACTTCCAATTCTGAAAGTCCTCCTTTCATGTTTCTCTTCCATCTTCAAAGAGTAGCTATAGCCATATAAACAAGAAAAAAAAATGGCTAGCACATTTTTCCAGCATCGATTTCTAGTTTGTGTGGACTGGTGTACTCAGGCTTTATCAAACCTATTGGTATTGGGCTTATCTTTGGCACTGGACCATTGGGTTGGAGCCAATCCATCTCGGACAAGTCGCTACTGGTCTATCAGGGGCTCACGCACACACATACACACACACATATACACACGCGCACGCTGTCATTGGCTGTACTCTCTGTCGCCTATAGTGCTTTAGTGTATTAAAGGAGATAATTGATGAAGTTCAGAGGCACGTTTCAGGCACTCCCATCCGGGCGTACATCTATAAAACAGTTCATCTTGTTGACTGGCTCCGCCCCTCGCTCATTTGTCCAAGTCACCCTCCCAACTATATAAGCTGCATACCTTTCTATGTTAATGTGATTCTATTATTAGAGGTAAAGTTGTATAAGTACTAGCGATGCGTTGTAAGATATATTTTAATTGTTGTTTTGGAGGTATGCAAAATTATAATATTCTATATAAAAATAAATATAAAGTAAAATGCTACAAAAAGAGCTAATTGAAAATAAGAAATAAAAGAAACTTGCAACATAATATTGTAATAAACGTCCAAAATAATGATATTTATTTCGTTTTTTTTCCAATAATTTTGATGGATTGCCAAAATATTGTCCGAATATCAGCAGTAAAATTAAAATAAAATAAAAAAGATGATGATGATGATGATGATGATGATGATGATGATGATGATGATGATAGTGATGGTGATGATAATAAAAATGGAAAAAAGTCAAATTGCACACAGGCATATATGACTAGAAGTCTCAGGCATTTGAGTGCACACACATCATTAAAAGCATGACAAAATTTCTGTCTAAGAAAAAGAGAATTGTGCCAGACATAAAAGTTTTAAAAAATGAAACTGTCTTTTGACTCATTGCTGCAGTTCCTTGTGAATTATTCAAATTACAACAAGACAAAAAATGACTTTCTTTAAACCTTCCCATTTCCAGCGCCTGCTTTAATTAATCAACCAGTTCCCTTTTAGTCCCCATTTCCTCCGTTTTTCTATTTTGTGGGCGAGAAAAAAGCACCTCGGAACGAGAAAGAAATGAATGGTTATCCCACTAAAGCCTGAGGAAAGCTCCCTCGGTCATCAAATGGGCCGCTGTGTCTTTGCCGGGCCACATTGTTCCTTTGACGCTGTGTGATAGAAAATGCCACTGGCAGCCATGATTAGCCCCTCTGCCCCAATATACCACTGTATGACATCTGTGCTTCTAAATATAACGTTTACAGGAAGTAGACCATTAGAGCGGCAGGCGGGCAATGTCTGCTGGGTCTCTTTTGGGTACATTGAACCTAATGGTAAGTAATACGAAATGTCTTTATCACTACTACTGAATGGCTCTTATGGTATTGCTAGTATCTTGTTCATGTCCTTTTATGTTGGGGATTAGGCGTGTCGAAAACCATTTTCTTTTGTCAGAATACCCGTGGTTTGAGACTGGGGATAGCTCAGTGTAGGGCTGCAGGATTTTGGGGTAGAACAAACTGCGATTTTAGAATTTTGTTCATGGTGCACATTGTAAACCTCTCTAGGAGCATTTAAGAAGACCTAATGTGCTTGTGTCTGCTTTGTAGTTATAACCTATGAAACCTGTGGATCATTATGTTGTAATTTGCACATTTTAAGGTGAAATATTAATCTAAAATGACTTAACAAAAGAAAAACAGTGTCCAATCACTCCAAAAACAACTTTGAGAGGGTAAATGTGAAGGGGAAACAACTACAACATGGTCAAAAGCTCTGAAAAGTTGATTTTGCATAATAGGTCTGAGAATTTTAACTGATAATCTAATACAAGAATCAAATGAATTTCAGAACATGTTTGTTGACGTCTAAACTACAGGTACAGATAAGACTTTTCAATAGAGACAGAATATTTTGTTCTTTGCAGAGAACATTCTAATTGCAGCCACGTTTTGATAATTGCGCTAAATGAAATTGCAAATTAGCCTTAGCTCATAAGACGCCAGACAGTCTGATGCTAAAGAATATGATTAAATCGATCAAAAATCTAATGAATTTCAGAACATGTTTGTTGTGGTCTAAACTACAGGTACAAGACTTCTATAAAGACACAGGATATTTTGTTCTTTGCAGAGAATGTTCTAATTGCAGCTGCATTTTGATAATTGTGCTAACTCAAATTGCGAATTAACCCTAGCTCATAACACGCCAGACAGTCTGATGCTAAAGAATATGATTAAACTGAACAAAAATCTATGAAATCCATTCATATTTTTGTCTTGAAGTCTCCAACCAACATGGGAATTCTGGTGTTTTGTTTTCCAGGCAAAAAAACAACTCACTGTAACATTTTAGTCATTGCAATTTGTAGTTTTTCAGGTTAAATGTTTGCAAGTTTAGCTTCAAGTATGCTACCGTAACTCATTCATTTAACAGCGCATCATTGCAGACAGCTTACAGTACATGTCTAGTATAGTTTATAGCAACATAAAGCTGGTTTATTGAAGACCAAGGGCATTATAGTCATCATGTTTCAGACTCTGTAACTCGGGCTTGAGCGACTTTACAGGAGGCCACGTGTCACACATCACTGCAGGGAATTAAGACCATAAAGCAGCACATGCACCGTACATCTGTGTCCCCCATTGGACTTCATTATATTCATACTGGAGCATTTACATTTTTAGATTAAAATTTAAAGCATGCAGGCCATGTTTTTATAAGTAATATTAAACATGTCTGGAATTTTAAGAAGTATGCAAATGCCCTGCCCACGTTTTATCTAAATTGGTTCAGAGCAAAATTTAAATATTTTTCATGAACCGGGAATAATTTTATGTTTCTATGAACTAGCCTGAAATTAAAAGTTTGACTCTTGACTTTCTGTGGCAGCCCGATAAGGAAGAAAATCTGTGTACAGTACTGATTTGCAGTCTTTTGGTTTGAGCATTTTTCTTCCACTAATTTTATTAAACATTAAAGTTAAAGGTGCAGTATGTAACTTTCTGGAAGTGGCACGTCAAATACATGATTAAATGGAGATATACAGTTAAAACCACACTTCAGAATATTCTCCATGGAAATAGATATGTTTAATGCCATAGTTTGAAAGATTATAGCCAAAGGAACAACATTTGTATGGAAACAAGCAGGAGGAGGCCGAATGACAGTCAGGTTTGTGGAGATGCAAGCCCACTCAGAGTATGGACACATGTTTTTTATACATGTTTCAGAGCAATAAACACAATGCAAAATAAAACGCATGCTTTATTTTAGTCACTTTTTGGGTTAAAAAGTTGCATGCTGTGGCTTTAAATATGTTTTTGATATAACATAAATACTGAGTAAATGCTTTAACCCTATAGTGGCGTATGCTATTGTCGTCGATAGAGCGTGGTTGCTGATTTTCTATTACCGTAACTCTGCAAACAGTTGTGCTTCATGTAAATTCAAACAGCATCTCAAAGCAGAGGCATGAGGCTCTTTAAATATTTTACCATCATTACGGTAATCTGCCTCCGTTGTTCCTCGAAGGTGAGGAATGAGAACGCAGGTGTCGCGGGATTTTCTAGTCACTTACTCAATGTGTCAAAGAAAAACTACAGATGGATATGTAAAATGGAGGTAGTTGTGTGAAAAAATGCAGTGTTTTCTGATACTTCAACATGATCTTTATGGCTAAAAAAAGAATAAAAGTCTAAGCAAGCTACACTGTTCTATAGTGTGCTCAGTCCTTAAAGGGTTAAGTCGATGTTATGACAAAACATAAGCAGATTACATAAAAATATTGTTCAAAAGTACATTTGCATGTGTCACGCTACTGTCCTCATTCTAACCTAATAGCACAGGATGCACTTTTGACCCTGCCTGAGCTGAACAGCACTAATCCCACCATCCCAAATTCAACTTTACACTTTAAACATTCGTGACGCAGCTTGTATTTCCTGGCACAGCAGATGAGCTCGAAAACATGCCAATGCATTTCAACATGGAGGAGGAACATTGTGGGTTTGACGAATAATAATGTCAGTTTGCTGGCAGTGGGGCTTGTCGTACAATATGTGCCTTTGACAAAAATAGACTCGATCAACTGCTGCAGGGCTTAAACTGGCAAATATACACATCTTTGTCACCACTGGCACTTAAGTGTGAAAAACAGGTGTCAGGAACAGAATACTTGGAAAGACAAATTGTTTGAAGGAGATACTTTTTTGTGAATATATCCTAGATGCCACTATTATTTGTTAGTCACATCTTTCTTGCAAATGTGCAATATTTTATAGATAGATTCATTGGTTGCATGTGTCTTTGGGCAAGAAACCACAAATGAAACATACAAATTTATATTCAGCTACATGGAGTGTAATATTATGTCAAACCATGCCCAAATATGATCATCAAAAACATCTGATAGCACGTGTTGGTTAATCAGTGGATGTACATAATAAAAGTACAAAGAATTTCAAAATAACTCAGCTTCGATCTTTAATAATTTGTCTTTCATTTTTATTTTTGACAAATTTGTTCTTTTTTGCATTGTTTTCATTGTCAAAACAAGTACAAATGTGAGCAATCAGAAAAAAAATCTGATTACTCACATTCATTTAATTTAATTTCATTCATCTTTATTTATACAGGGAGAACCCACTGACACTACCAGACTCTCTTTTTCGTGAGTGTCCTGTTAAAATACAGAAGCATAAAAACAAAATCAAACAAAATTAACTACATAGGTCAATTTAAAACATTAGGTGCACGTGTGATTATAAACGTTTATCTCTAGATCATTTAACTGTGGCACCAGTGTATCCAGTTTTACATGTCCTTGAAATGTACTGTATTCCATTTTTGGGAAGGAAAATAACCAAAAGCTTTTTTTCCATTTCAGTTAGAGTGTAGCCAGTTTTTCGCTGTAGACAATAATGAGATCTTCTATTAAAAGTTCCTGTATCAAAGTTCAACGAGCGGGTGAGATATTCAGGCAGTCTATTAAGTAATATCTTATAAATACATTTTATACAGTGTTGTTCTCTTCAGACAGATAGCGAAGGCCAACATATTTTTTTCATAAAGTGTAAAGTGATGGGTTTTAAATTTTATCATTTAAATAAACCTGTTTTACGAAACGAAGGGCTCAGTGAAAGAGTGTATCTAAAGTAGTAGTAGTCTTTCAAAGTAGAGGCTGAAGTCTGTATGTATCGTATATATACATAATCTAGAACAGAATGAAAGGATAAGTGTTCACTGAGCCAAAACCCAAGATATTTATTGGTGGTGATTCTTTCAATCAATGTAACTTTTAGTATATAAACATTTGTAGCTTTTTTTTTTTTTTTTTTTTTTTTTTTTTTTTGAAAAAATCTAATCAGTGATAATTTAAGATTTTTGAGGAAATTTTGGATTTCATTGCATACTAAACAGCATCATCTGCATATAAATGTTTGAGGCTTTCTCTTAAATTACAACAAATTAAATTAATAAATATAGTAAAAAGTACCGGGACCAAAAATTTAGCCTTGGGGCACTCCTTTGCTTAAAGTTAAAACATCTGATTTAAACCATCGACTACTACTGCCTGGGTTCTGTTTGAAAGATGATTTTAGACGTAATTACTTGTATCATTGTCAAATCCAATATGCTTCAGGCGCTTCAAGAGGATTTTATGATCTACAGAATAAAAACCTTTAGTTTAATCAGTAAACAGTGCTACACGATATTGTTTGTCATCAAGGGCTGTGAAAATGTCATTTTAAACTTTTGTGGTTGCTTTTGTGGTTGTGATCAATTGTGACTTGATTTGCAACTAACTTTTCTAAAACTTTTGCAAGACGAGGTTATTTAGGTATTGGCCGGAAATTATTTACATCTTTAATTGTCCAACCTTTATGTAAAGAAAAACATGTGTCGTTTTCCATAATTCTGGTATAACTGCTGTTTGAACTGATAAATTAAAAACATGTAGTAGAGGACGAATTAAATATGGAATGAAAGTTTTGGGCAGCTAGTAATAGAAGTTTTATAGAAGAGTATATAATAGAAGAACAGAAGTAATCTCCTTGTAACCTCCATGTAAGTGAAAGATCTTAAAGAGAAAGTCTGACTGCTATTTGCCCGAGGTTCAGAGTCAACATAATCAAGATCAGAAGGATCACCATTATAAATAAGATAAAATGCCTGTTAAAAGCATCACGTATTTCCTGTTTTGAATTTACAATAGCTGAATGAAATATCACTTAGTAATGTATGAATACTAGATTCTGAGAGGGATCTTACTGGCCTCCGGAGCTTTGCTGAGTTTCTGTGACTTTCTATCAGCGCAGAGAGCGCAGCATTTATTTTTGTAATTAAACTTGCAATTTCTGTGTTGAACCAAGGATTGTTACAGTTTATCATTCAAATTTTTCTTTTAGGTGTATGTCGGTCTGCAATTTTGTTAAATGTCTTAATTAAAAATGTAAGACCATATCAGAGTCATGGACTGCTGATGTTAAAACGATATCAGTGTAATACCGGTCAGTGATGAAGGCTTTGCTTATTGAAATGTTGATATGACCTTGAAACCTGCACACACGATGTGTCTTTTTAACTGTTGTATTTTGAATACACCCGACTGAACAGTGGTCACTAAAATCCAGTGGGAAAACACCATTTTGAGTTATAATAGTTTGGGACTCTTTCTCCAGCCAGTTAATATTTATATCTCCCATTAATAGAACATTGTAATTTTCCAGTTTACAAAACATCATGATAGATCATTAACAGCATTTTTGGGTGTCAAAGTGCACGATTAATATCAGCAATAGCTTTTTTTTAAATCAGGATAATTTACATAACTAACAGACAGAGACAGACATTAAAACATTTACGCTTTGAGCAGGAGAATAGAAGGTCCACAGACACGTGATCTTTGACAAAAAATGGCAACATCACCTTCTTTAAATTGCCTGTTACAATAAAAAAAAAAAAATGTAATTTTCAATATTTTCGTTATCACTTATTTTGTTTAATAGCCAGGTTTCAGAAAATATAAATATTCCTGGATCTGTTTGATTTGCCCAGACTTTAATGTAATCTCATTTAGATGTGATATATATTCAAATGTACACTTCCCAGTCTCTTCCTTGTCTTGAAGTTTTGAACATCAGATAGGCCTGACTCTTTAGGGATGTTAGGCTCATTTGAGTTTCACTGAGATCAAACTGATGCCTGGGTATTTGTATGCCATATTGATGTCAACCAAGTTACACAACCTTCGATCTTTTCTTTCATGTCTATATGAGAAATCTGCAATTTGTTTTAATGTGGAATCTAAGCACTGATTTTATCAAAGAGTCATGTGAGATGCTGTTTATCCTATGCATAAGGAGTTACTCAGTGGCCTATTAGGTGCAGACTCCAGTTAGTTTGATATTGTCACTAATCAGTTTTCTTCCAGCCCTCTGTAAATGAATGCCATAGTGGGCAAATAGATTATTCCTCTTTCATAATCTACAAAAAATATCCACAAAAGGAATTCCTAGAGCACTGCAATAACCCTTCACTTGGACTTGAAGCTGGCTCATCTGACTAACCTTCATGTGGATGAAACTGGGAGATGGAATTGGACCAGACATTATGCATTGTTTTCCCGAGTTTAACATTGATTTGATGTCACTTTCCAGCACCTCACACTGTTGTAGTTTAATGTCATTGGAGCCGATGTGTACGCTCACAGTGGATATGTCCGTACAATTGGACAGTGTGTGTGAGAGCATGGTGTTTACATGTGATACTTGAGCTCCAGGTTTGCACTTGTTTTCTGCCCTTTAGATAGCTACATGGTGTACCACAGATGAACCAATCAGGAGCCGGGTGCAGGTCTTGTTCAGTGAAGGACACAGTTCCCTTACCAACCAAGGCCAAGCTGACTGATGATTAATCACATACTGAGGAGGTTTTCTTTTGCCCTCTTTTCCATGTTTGTAGTATCTTTATGAACATGGGAATTACTACGACTTTGTGGTTGTAATGCAGTGGGTGTCTCTGTGATGTCCCACAAGGATCTAAGAGGGAGGATTTGATGGACATGGAAACTCGTTCAGGTCAAGAATGTTAAATCTATTTGACAGCTCTAATGGCTGCCTCTGATTAGGACTTGCATGATGATGTGAGTGTTTTCCCTTTTGTTTACTACTGAGGGACCAGTTGTGCAAGGGAGTAGAGGATGTTGGGCCCTTTGGTTTAGCTGCGTCATGACAACCCCATGTATCATGATGAACATGGGTAGAGGTTGGCTGACTGCATCTCACCAGCAGGAGTGAAATTTACACCGGGAACCACTGTGGTCTAATTCATTTATCATGGTGATGGACATTTCTCACTGTCACCAGTGAGTGAAGGAGCTGCTCACGACACTGGCTCTGGGTTTAAGTCAGTAAGAAGATGCGGTTCTCTAGTTCTGTCATCCTCATTTCCAATAGTAGATATCTGTCACGGTGCGTCAAGCCGGCAAGCGACGCCAAACTTTACACTAAGGAAAGTGTTCCACCACCGCGTCCACACAAGGCTAGAGCAACGATCTGGATGTCCGCCTGAAGGACAGGGATGGCTGGGTGCAGAGAGGACACTTGTCTCTAAAGCCTGTCATGGAGCCAGATTGTACAATGGCAAAGCGGGGTGTTGCTAACACCACGCAGCGGCAGCTGAACCAATGGAGCCAGTTCTGTCCCCCAACACAGACAGAGGACGTGATGAAGCAGCAGTTATACTCTGAGCTAAGAGCGACATCAATTCCACATCAACTGTTTACGTAAACAATTTACATTCAATAATCTGATCATTCCAAAAAGCAGATAATGATCAGATTTTTGATGTACTTTACTATATCTTAAACTCACACAGTTCTACATGAAAATAAGTATCATGCAAAATATAGTTGAAACTCACTTTTTGGGCCTGTAGTCTGGGATGCTCCTGTCCAGAGAGATGCGGTCGCTGAGCTGGGCGTTGTACCCATACTCCTCGTACTTGCCCTCCGCGTCACGACTGTCTTCCCCCAGAGTGGCAGCAGCTCCCCCCTGCCCCAAACCTCCGGGACCCTCCACCAACCCCATGGGCTTGGCCAGACCTGAGTGACAAAGCAAAGACAAAACAATAACACACTAGTCTCCTCACACACACACACACACACCTGTGTAGACTAAAGAGAAGTAGACAGGTGAGGAGAGAGGCCGTGGAGAGGGCAGAATGCTGACAAGTGGAGAAGATCCGCCGTGACACCTCTGAGACCCATTCACACGACATCATTATACTGTCTGTCAATGAAGGAGCGGCAAAACACTCAGAGATGTCACATACAAGTCAGAGTGGAGGGGGGTTGGCTGTGTACTTGAATAAAAAATATGATTGGCTCTGAATATTATGAAACAGTTGAAAAAGTTGAAAAGTTCATTCTTTTACTGTAAACCACATCTACATCAATACTGTTTCCTCAGCTTTGGCAGTTGAGGTTCACAAACGTTTTTTAGCTCAAGCTCTGGAGACGGGTCTGCCCCTGACAGGTTGTCCCAGCAATATTGAAGCATGAGTCCAATGCAGAAGAGAAATTTCCCTATGGTCGTCTCATTTTGACCCTAAGAGCTGCTTTTGCAATATATCTGGAATGGGACAAACCTGTAATCTACTACATGGCCAAAAATCAGATCAGGTACAGCTAGTTTAAAACAGATATTAAATAAACAATAGTGGACAGTCATGTTTGATTACTTTAAGTGAAGATCGACATGGCAAGAGACAACACTTCAACGTTACACTTAACCACATGGGATCAACATTGGAAACATTAAAACACCTGTATTACCATAAAGTGCTATTACACAATCCCATTTAGTAATTCAGCATTTTGACTATATGCGTTTCTCTATAAATCACTGACACTCCAAAATAATACTACACAATATAAATTTTAGGAAAGCGCCGGAGTGGAGAAGTGGTTTTATCTCTCTTGTTTATCCCAGCAGATGGACACAGTGCAGACAGTCAGTAAACAGTGTTCTGCTCTCATCCTCACCCTCCAGGAAGCTTCCACTAATCACCACATTTGGACGGTCCCCGTCCTCTGGTGCTACTGCAGATCTGTAATTGGGACTGAAATGTGCAAACTGGCTGTTCCCTGGAGGGGGATTAGTGATGCCCCATACCCACCATGAATGCTGCTGCGGTGGCATTCTGACAAGTGGTTCAGACTACTGGTGCACACCTTTACTACTTAGTACTTGGGCTGCTGATTCCATTAATACTATTGTTCCTGTTACCACTACTGTTACCACTACTGTTACCACTACTGTTATCACTACTGCTACTACTATCACAACCACATCTACCTCCTACCTACACTGTACCTGCACTGCTGAAGAGTACATTACTTTAGAGTTTACAAACAGTTATAGGGGCTGTTTCAGATTTATAAATGATGAGTTAGGTGTATTGATTTGAGTTGGATGAAAAAGAAAGAATTGTGGATTCAGTCTGGCAATATGGTGGCTTGTCATGTGTCTAAGTATCCATGATGATTACATTAAAATACTGCTTGGTTTTATGACAGTGTGTCAGTTTCTGTCATAAGCTACTTATACTTGCTATTATACATGCAATTTTTTTATTACATTATTATTTTTTACAGCTAACAGTTGTTGTGTGCCTCTACTACTGCATTGAAAATTCCTACTCCTACTTTAATATACCCATAACTACTACTTCCTTGGACCTGCTATCGCTACTGCTGTGTTGGTATTTTGACAACACACCGTAGGGGTCAAGACAGGGGCACATGTCTGGCTCAGTGGTGGTCGTTGTCTCACAATAAGAGCTGTCCCCTCCAGTGCACATGAAGACTGGAGAGCTCTCAACCTCTGTTAGAAGTAGGACAATGCCTGCTAGCTTTGTTTTCTGGTCCTTCCTGTGTCTCTGCTTCCTCCGTCTGATTGAAAGGAAATGCCATTATGGTCGGAGGATATGCCTAAAATTAGACCTGGAAATTTGATTCGCCCTTGTTTTATCAGTAGCTCGCTGTAGACTCAATCTGATTGTGACTCGCTATGCAGTGGTGCAATTGAAATGCTTTGAATCAATGCATTATAAAAGCAAACTATGGACATTTTGCCCTGCTACTACACTGATATACACTGAATGAGATGAATATAAAGTTGGAAAATAATACTAGAACTAAGCTAAACCATTACAACCATCACAAAGTAAAGTCAACATTTATTTTCTAGATGCTTTCAACAGTAACTTTTTCAGTTACGCAAAGTAGGTTAGGCCATGACAGGCACAGTGTGGTTAAAAATGTATGTCCGCACAGTCATGAGTCACTTTGTGTAAAAGCATCACAAAGTGCAGCTGTTGTTGCTGCAGCAGAAGCTAAAGGCCAAGGACGAGCTGCTGTAGGGAGCTCAACCACCAGTGACCATAAACAGTACGAGTGCACTCTAGACAAAACAAATCACAGCCTGTACTTTAAATTATCCACTCAAAGATGCTTTTTTTCCCTAGAATGCTACACAATATGGCAAAAACATGTTTATGAGCGCACTCTCACAGTAAGTATGCATGTTTTCAAGGTATTTTTAAAGCAAAAAACACATCTAAGTGAATAAATGTGTTCATAATTTTAAGATGCTTAACACCAAACTGTGGAACATGCCAGAAAAAGCAATGATATCTCCATGGAGACAAGCAAATGAGAAACGTTACATTTAAATTGATAGAAAACATTGATCCTTTTGCACTAACCACTCAAGACCACCCAGCTTTGATCACGCAATAACCTTTAACAAAACTAAAGCAGGTCAAAACCAGGTCATGCAGGTCTACACCACCACTAAAACAAAAATAGATTAAATTCATTCCATTCTAACTACACTTCTAAGACATGGCGTGCCCTGGCATCGGTTGGACTCCTCAGCTCCCACACTCCACAGAGCACCTCAGCCACATCCATCATCTCACTATGAGGCAATTACAGGCTAACATCTGCCTGTGCACTCAAACCTCCTTCTCCATCTGAGCTTCAGCTGGCCCCGCCGTGCCCTTCCTCCCCAAGAATCTGACTATCATTGTCTGGATACGCACACACATCTGTCAAAGCGCTTCACCACTTCACCAGCGTGTCCAAAGACATCTGACATGCTCCTGGCTGTGCATAATGCTGTCCTATCGTAGAGTGACACATTCAGATACGTGTAAGTGTGTGGCGTTTGGGTATAGATTAGCAAATGACGCTGCTAGATATGACAAATAGGGAAAGAACACTGATTAAACGTCCATAGATATTAGCAAAAATAATAGAGAGTAAGCAAAAAGAAGTACAGAACAACTCATTAAACTACTGCGCCACTACTGCTAAATACATGTCTCACTCTATAAAGTATTTAGCATCTTAAATTCTCCATTGGTTCAACATTAGGCTAAATGAATATTCTCTGAGATGTGACGACACAATCCCGACCAGATTTAATTGTTGAGCCTTTCATCATCATCCCAAATTGTAGTATACTGACTTTTAAAACCCTGCAATCCGGTTTACAAACACTAAAAGGGTCCATAACTGTCATACATTATAAAACAGCCACCTCAATATGTTGCTTTTAGCTCGTTGAGAAAATTCAAAAGTGACCCCATTTTTAATCAATAATTGAAAGACAGAAGTGGATTCGTGCGTGTCCGATGAGAAGGAGTGGGGTCTAAATATTGATGCTGGGTACAGACCACTCATATCCCAAAGAGAAATCACTTTTTATAGAGAGATTAAAGCCTCCAAAGACCAAAACAAATATGAAGCCTGAGTGACAAGGGATGGCATTAATTTAGTGCAACCACTGTGAAGGCAAAGTGAAGGCATGTCAGCGCCGTAACAGCTCAGATTCACAAAGGAGAAAACTGCTGAATGAATTAAATCTAGTTTCATTTATTTCTAGGTAAGAGGAGACGGAATAATAAGGTTTTTCTTGCTCATTTGAGAGTCGGTGGTGAGAATATCCCAACTTTCTTTGGATCTTAAAAATGTTCATGGAGACAAGCAGGTGGCAAACCTGTCAGCAGAAAAACAATGTTCTTAAGTGCGGGATTACATTTGCATTCATTAAATATTGCTGAAAAATGTTACTTGGTGGCTTGTCTCCATGGAGATTAGTTTAATGACTCATAATGGGACATCCCAGAGAAAGCAAGTTACATAGTACACTTTCAAAAGACTTCTAGCTAATCGTTCAGTCACTGGATTTGGAGCAATATTCAACTTTTTGTTCCAATTTTGTCCCATGTTTGGTCTGGGAGACACGGTTTACTTTCTGAATTATATTTCCTAATCATAGACTGTATATATTAAAGGACATAGCTAACCTGCTAGCTGCCGCCACGTTCCAAATAAGACGTGATAATGGCCGCGCTCCCGTGGTCAGAATTCCTAATATACGCTAGAATCCAAATGCGCCCTATAACCGCTAGACTCGATAAGCTTCATTTGACAGGAGCTGAACGCTATTAATGACATCACGCTCCTTTAGTCCACTCCTTTATGCAGACTATGGTCCTAATACCGGCATTGTGCACTCCTGTGGTCACCAGTGGTCAATGGTAAAGCATACAGCACAGCAAACTGCATGTGTGGGAAGCAGCACAGAAATTAGCTATTCACCGTTTTACTAAGGCATATGAGTATCTTTTGTATCTTTTATAGACTGCTGGACAAACTGTGCACCACCTTCATCCACAATGACAGTGCTGCCAATACTGAGTCGAAGGCAATTTGAATACAGCCTGTTCTGCTAATAGGGCTTCACTAAAAAGAGTTGTTTTTGCACCAGTATGTTTCTATGGCAGCTTGGACCAACACAATATTGGCTTTGTAAGGGCTTTTAGGCATCGGCATTAGTGTTCCTATTGAGAGGCATCCAAACTGAATACTCCACACAATTCAATTTTAAACTGGATTCAGAAAGAGCCCTTTTTAAAGGTCCCTGTTGCAGAATGGCGTAATTGCAGTTTTTTAAATAATAATTCCATTTACAAAAAAACATCTATGTAGAAATTTAATAAAAGTACATGTTTTCATTGACAACAACCCAAGAAATGGGTAGTATTCTGAGCTGCTCTACCAAACAAAATTATTTAGGATTAACCAAGCCTCGGGTAGAAAATTGAATGCCTTAAAAATTCATCTATTTGGTATTCATAAGACTTTGAGCAAGCACCTAAGTAAACTTATAAATTTTAAGTATAAAATAATGAACTTCAATGTTCCAACTAGCAAAAATACAAAACTCAATTGTCCAACTTTTAATGATTATTTCTGTTAGATTTGCGTATTCATATCTTAGATGATAGTGGGGAGCCAGAAGGAGCCAGAAGTAGCCAGAAACGACTTAAAAGATAGGCAAGGGGAACAAACGGACTATAATTAGATAGAAATTCACTGGCCCCCAAAATCAAATCAAACCCCCTACCCCTACCCCCTAAGAGGCACCATGTTTGCACCTCTCAGTCGGCCTTCAACAAAATAAATTACATGAATAAAAATACACCATCAGAATTGCCATATGCAATCAGGGAGCGGAGGGCAAATGAAAAATCAAATACATCTTTAATTATCCACGCTGGCAATGGAGTGAGCCCTGCACGACAGTAGACCACAGATGTAAATATAGGAGACGCTAGCTTCGTCTCAATTTGCCGTTATTGTCTGAATGCTGATTGTCAGGTGAGCGGCAGAATTCATTAAAATCATTCCTCAAGGCACAGTCGAATTGATTGTTATCTGTTTGTGAAATGGGCTTTGTCAACCGCTCCCATCTACATATCATTACTGGAATATAGTTCATTTAATCATACCAGGGGTCCGCTCTGGTGTTGTTTGGGCCATTAGATTGAAGAAAAACAACACAACAACACGCTCTCGGATGCATATCGCTGTACAGTGTGAGAAGAAGGGAGGGCGGGTGACATCTCTCATCAAGTCAGTGGCCGCGGTTTAGCATACAAACAGCCGAGGTGCCTGGGCTGTAATGGGCATTATAGATAAGGGCCGTATCTGGCGCTGCTGTAGCCGGGACAGTGAGGTATCCCATCAGCCCGTGCACATGAGAAAGAGAGAGAGGAGTGACATGCATGGCTGATGACAAGAGACACCTCGAGCAAGTATATGAGAGGGACACAACAAACAATGCCCGGGGACGCTCAGGACTACACATGTCTACATACAGTACTTTACAAAGATGTATAGTCTGGAGCTGTATATGCAAAAACATGGCAGTTTGCTGAATGAATTTTAAAAGAATAAAAGACTTTGCACTGAAGATTGCACTGAAGACGCAGAAACAGCACAGTCCTCTGCAGAATCAACAAGAAAAGCACTAAACTCTGTAAATCTTGAGAGATTTCTTTGAGAGAAACATGCTACAAAAGAGAAATTGTGACTAGAGCATCCAAAAAAAATGGGACAATTGTCTGATACACTCACTTCAGCTTTCAACATAGCCTATTCATTCCAGAAACATTATCATAAAATATTTGTTGCATGTAAATCAAACAGTATACTCAGTCAAAATAAATGAAGCTGACACAGAGAATGAATAAATTAAATCAAAGGTCACCTCTTTTCAGCTGAATATTTTACTATCAATTTTTTTCTTTCAAACTTGAATTAATTAGCGTAGCCAAAAATACAAATCTGGTTCACAGTTTCAGTTAGTAAGATCACAAGCACTAAATAGTTGGTATTTGCAGCGTCTGATACAGCATAAGACTTATTTATAATCCAGCTAACAAGCTTATAGGAGCCTCTTATTTGATTAAACCAACACTGGGCATGCACAGAGAAGAGAGTAACGCTGAAACCAAAAACACTACAGGTGAAAAGGGGAAAAATACAGCAAATTAAATGTTTCACCATACAAGACACTACACTTCTGTATGCAAACAATAAATGTACTAATGGTATTTCAGTAAATTGCGTACACTTTTTGGACAACTTTATTAAAATGCCCATTAAGGTATATAAGAAAAATTTGTCAAAGGCAGATATCTACTGACTACATATAAAGAAGTGGTAAGGTAAGGCACGGCAAGTTTATTTGTATAGCACAATACGTACTTAAAAGTAATTCAAAGTGCTTTACAGAATAATAAAGGCAGTAAAATCACAATACAACAAATCAAACATAAATAATCATCATAAAATCAACATTAAAAGAGAAGAGTGCAGAATACAAACCTTTCAGTCACACGCGCAGCTAAAAAGAACAGTTTAAACCTGGATTTAAACATTATCAAAGTAGAGTCCTGTCTCTTAAAACGCGTAGTATCACGTCTTGAAAGAATAGACTGAATTCTTAATATCACACGTTCCAGTTCTTTTGTATGAACCACTTTACCCTGCCCCATGCAATCATAAAACTGAAATCTTTGACTTATTTATGGCTTTCAAATCTAATTACCAGGACTCCCCACACCACTACAGTAACAGTCATAAACAACACAGCCAATGGCCAATTACTACAGATTGCTGCCGGACCTGGTAATGTTTATTGGCACACGAGGCATTCCCCCATCACCACACGATTCCCAATGACCCAAGCGTACAATGTGTCATCAGTGGATAATTTATAAAGAAGGGTTAAAGACCTGGGATCCGAGCATATGACTAAGTACAGCATTAAAACAAAGCAAGAGACTGATCATAGCGGGATGTTGGGAGCGGGCGTGTGTTCAAAGCATGTGCCAGGCAGGGTACGTGTTGCTGCTGTCAAGAAAAATGACATAATGAGGGCTGATGTGTTTCTGTCAGGGAGGGATTTTTATAACTCAATTTCAGCTTGTTATGTTGTTATGTCGGCCATTTTGAACTAAAAACTTAATGAGGAATAAACTAAGGGGAGAAAAATATCAGATTTGTTAGGGTCATGGAGGTGTACGAGTAGGACTTAGTGAAGTAAAGTAAAGAATATAGAGGAGTAGTTATCAAAAATCTTGTGTACTGTGCATTGATTAAATATATTAGATTTGAGTTTGGGTTATGTTATAAGCTGAGTCACTTATTTTGTTAAAAACGTCAAATTTATGGTCTACAATTGTTCGTCTTTTTAGCGCGATAGTAATCTTTACATTTTTCATGCGTTTTAACTGACAAAAGGCTGATGCAAAGTGAATTATGCACGTTTTTGCGAGTACATCAGGGTCTAATTGTAAATAAGGGGAGCGGAAGGGGCTGTCCTCGTACCGGAGCAAGGTCAGACGGTCTGAAACGTTGTGCGAATAAAAGTGAATCAAGAGCGAGATAAGAGTGTGCGGGAGTTTTCTTAACCTTTCAGACCAAGTGCTTCTCCTCCTCTGACGCGCCTGTCGCCCAGTCAGGTGTGCAGAGTCTACACAGAAACAAGTAATATGGAGGGAACAATAAGAGACGACATTGTTTTGAGGTTGAATTTGAAGAAACCCCAGTATTAAAATGGACAAAATAAAAGTAAAGTAACTATTTTGTCTAAGTTTAACCAAATTGGTGCAAGATTCTGCTTAAGAAGTGGTCTTTTATCATCTTTGCTGTTTCTCTTTTCACATTTCCATATCAAATGAATGAGCCTACTCCAGTTTTGTGTGTTGTATTTTGCATAATAATTTAGACTTTCGTTTTAAGTTGCATTTGATTTCTTTCCTAGTGCATTTCAAAGTGACACAAAGAGTTGACGGGCTAACCCAAAAGGAATCTACTGTTATTATTCGCTGCATATATTCCACTTTTGAAACCAACTACTGCAACAAATTAACTCGGAAACAATATCCAACTGTATGTATGTGAGTGATATTATGTTTAAATGTCGTTTTGTCAGCACTTGCACGTATCCTCACTGGATATTTGGACTCTAACAATTCATTATTTGACTTCCAGTTCATAAACATCTTGGTGGGCATTGCACTGAGCTCTGTGAGGGTTTAATTTTCCTGCTTCTCTGTTGATTGGAGGTAGGTGAGTGTGCCAGCTCTGCACTTAGGCTGCTCATCTCTTTCACTTATAATGCTCTGCCAGTCTTCCTCTGACTAAGACGTGTAAAATGGTGTCCGACCCACTTCCACGCACACATTTTAAATAAGTTATCAATAACGTCTAATGCATTTATGAAAACCTTTACGTGATTTGGCTCTAGAATAGAATCCAAATTTGCATATACTATGAAAACACCAGGAAAGGGATGGAGAAAGTATTGTTAAGCTACCCAAGGAAATACTGCTTTTTTTTTTTTTTTTGTCATATTTTGACAAGTAATGCCAGCAGAGTGGATGCCAGACACCCAGAACAGACCCTTAAAATAGCTATGGCCTGACAGCACAATCGGAATAGCAGAAGAAAAATTCAATTCTGTCAACTGAACAAAAGTGGCTTCTTCAGTTCTGGTCAGATTGTTTGTGGACAATGCCTTATAGCTATATGAAGAGAGGAGCTGAACACTGAAACTAGCACACCTATTTGTTTACAGTTTGTTTGTTGTGAGCTGTGCCTGAGTCATATTTGCCTAACTGTTAAGGCTCCTAATGGATTCTCTCATAAATATAAGCATTATTTCCATGTCTGAGGATGCAGTTAAGTTGGAGATAAATGATGTCCAAGGCCCCCATTCCTGTTCAAAGATGGATTGTCTTTCCTAACAAAAATTGCTTCTTTAACTCTCCTCTCAAACCATTTATTTTCATTGGGTAAGATCTGTACCTCACTATCTTCAAAGGAGTGGTTAGTGGCTGTTTAGTTTCTCCAATATAACGCTCACTGCAGTCTTCACTACACTGAATAGAGCAGACCGCATTGCTTTGTTTGTGGCTCTGGGTTTTGTCCATTGGGTGAAGCAGTTTCTGTCTTTAAGTGTTTGTAGGTTTGGAACAGACTGGGATTTTATGCTGTCTAAAACTTTTGTCCAGTTGACAGAATTTAATTTTTCTTCTGCTGTGGATCACACTACGACGGCTGAGGGATTACGCAGACACAATGTGAATATGTTTATTAAAGGAACGTTCTTACATTACAACAGCATAGGCATCCATCTTTCAGGTTTTTCAAAGTGTTGTGTACAGTTTAGGATCATGCTTTTGTATATTTATGGAGAATTGTTGTGTGGGAGCATGTATGACATAGGCTTGTGGGCTGAGCATTGGACAAAATCTTACAGTTAATCATAAAGAGGGTCTGAATATGCCCAGGGGAGATAGCTACATAAATGAAACCTCTTCAGGCATGTTTTGGATGAGGGAACAACATTAAAACATGATAGAACAACAACAACTAAAACTTTTGCATAATACCCCTTCTTTAACAAATGGATGCCTTTGGACAGATTGAGAAGGCCAAGGCCAATTTTGCTGTGAGGTCCAATTCTCAAGTACATCTAACAACATATTTTCAGTATAAAAATAATAAGCTTGTGATAAAGTAATAGCTGTCCCATATTTTTACATAAATTTCCGAGTATCCATCATCTTATTGCAGAAGCTTGTGAAATGCTAAAAGGATAAGGTAACAGAGCTGGCCCCATAAAAATTATGAATTTCAAATTTCCCTGAATGTATTCATTCATTGATCTCTGCTGCATATTCCCATTAAGAGGTTGTGGGGGTGTAACCCAGATATACATTAGAATGTCAATGACAATGGATAGTTATCTGCAAGTCTGATACTGAAACATATGAACACTGACATTTATTCACAGGGGGCAAGTTTGATTTAACAATTCGCCTATATTCTTCTATAGAGGAAGTAAGCAAAGGGTTTCCCAAAGGAAGCCACAGAGGCAAAACACGTGAGGCGTTAACAACTCAGCACAACTCAATTACCACATAATTACATGTAACATATTGAATCACCAAGTCACCAAAACATATCCATCAACACCACTTTCATATTATATTTTATGGCTCAAGGACGTCCCAACAGTGGACATTGAACATGGCTGTTAATATTGGCTGTGTTAAAATAAACTGTAACTGACAAATCCTTTATTATTTCTGTGGGCCATCAATGGAAATGACTGTTGAGCCTGCATAAGCACTAGTGTATACAGTATATGAAAATGGTTCCACAATTTCATGAATTTTCAAAGTTTCCAACAGAATTAATTGGAACAATTGAATATACAGAAATTAACGTGAATTAACAGGCAATTCATCTTACCAAAGGCTGTCTCTTTAGCAGAAGTGATGTACAAACACATACAAAACTTCATTTATACTAAAGTTAAATACCTATGCTTTCACAATCACAGACAAGAGCAACTTCCTCAAAAAAGTTATCATTGCCAGACGTGGCCGCTAGGGCTAGATGAGGAAAAGGTTTCAGTCATCCAGGCATGGCAGGTGTGGCTTTTAAGGGGTTAGACTTGTTCCAGAGACACATGTCACATGTTGTTGTGTCTCATGCTGTTGTCTCAAACATCCTCAAACTGATGAAGATCAGTGACACCTAAACATGCATTATTATATCTTTAGGATCACACATACAATGTTCAGTGACTTGTCAAACATAAGACAGACCCTATAGAACCAACTGACCAGGTTTAGACACTGCACAATCTTCAAAAGCACAGTTAAGGTTTAGTTTAGTTTCACAAGGTTAACAGATTCTCTTTGGTATAAAGTGGCACTTAATTTGTAATTGTATGCCTGGAGAGGGGAATTATATTATAGCAGAATATATTTAATTGTTGGCCCCTTTGCAGCCCTATATGAACTTATACGGTGGACGAGCCAGAGAGCTAAAAAAGAGCCAAAAGAGTGGTACTGTTTCTGACCCGCACTGACTAATGGTCACACAGTAAAAACACCGTCTGACCTTTTTAAAGCATTTACATTGACGTTTCTTTTAAAAGTCAGCCAGCTTGTTAAATTGGATACCTGTCATTGGCACTATGGACTGCAATGACACCGAGGACAGAGGGTCTTGAAGTAAGGAGCAGAGTTAAAACTAAGAAGACATGTTAGTTTGGGGTTTTCATAACAAATGTGCAATATGTATCACCCCCAAAATGCATATGGTTTAGCCTATTACAAGTATTTATTTATTACACTGTCACTTTAATCCCTTTCAGTCAAGCTGCTTGTTAAATGGGATATCTATCAATGACGTCATGATAACAGCAGGGCAATTAATGGACATGTACCTGATTTTTGAGCTAAATGTGTCTTGCCCATTACAGATATATTGTATAAGCAGCTGGTTAGCACGCTAGTTGTTGTTACCGTTACCTGCTCTCTGAAAATTGTGAAAAGCGCTTATAAACTCATTGCAGTGAGTAATTAAGATGCTCCGAATGCATAAGGTAAGTGAGGAAAACCTTTGGACCTCTGCAAACTGTTTAAAATGAACATGTTCTGTTTTTCACTTTTTATAAGACAGTAAACATCTGGTACAGCGTCTTTAAAAGTTAAGTACATGCCGTGCCATCGTGGAATGAAATGTCTAAGAGATACAAGCTAGCCTATAATATTTGTAAGTATTATAAGTATTGCACGGCGATGCCATCAGCCTGAATCATTAGCTCGGTCTAACCAAGCACCAGACCTTTACTCATACAATCTGCTGTTACATGTGTGGAGAAGGAAAAAGATGCTCCACTGAGTCAAAAGATGGAAGCTGACAAATGAATGCACATGAGTCACAGTTTGTTTCTGCGAGAGCTCAAAGCCCTACAGACTCCTAGGTGCCTTTTTCTGTTACTGTTACAAGGTTGACATATATAAGAAAATTATAGCTGCAGGCTCTTCAGCTCGGCAGTGATCAGAGATGGGTAGTAGTTTCATCATCACACGCTTCAACTTCAGCGATGTTATTTCCGAGTTATAAAATTCACAGGCACACAACTCTATGCATGTATGTCAACATCACTTGGTTTCACAAGTTTTACGTAATGCAAACAGTTTAATATGTGTTGTTTCTGGAAAAAAAAGCAACAAAACAAAAACAAAAGTCGGACATTTAACCAAAAACATCTGTAATTTGCGAGTATGGTCTCCTCACCGCAGATCTTACATGTAACTGAGTAAGTTTAAGGCCAATACGCATTACATATTTAAACAATATATCAATGAGAGCGAGGAGGTAGATGACCTTCCAACAGAAAAGTCACACAGTGCTTCTTTAAGTAACCGCAACTTAATTTATAGGCATTTCATGTAGGTTTTTTGAAATAGAAAAGAAAATATAAAAGCAGTACTGTTTTGTTTACTGATGTGAGCATTATTTTCAGTCAGTAAATGTGTTATAAATGTATTAATAGTATTTGGATGATCACTTTTCTGTCTCTACTTGTGTTATGATTAAAATATAACCATAACTTACCATTGAGCTGATTGTAGACAACATCCTCCAGCCTCTCCAGCCTCTGCAGAATGGACTGCCTGTCTACCAAGTTGGAAACTTTGCCATTTCTTCCCCGTAACCTCTGGTCAGTAAGCCTCCCTAACTGAATCAGCTCCTCGGATCGGTCCTGTATCCTGCAGTAGACCGAAAACAAGATAATCCCAACAAAGACTAAAATATTCACTGTCAGTAAAGTTTTGATTTTGCGTGCCACAGCCATGAAAGAGCAGATTGTTTGGCTGATCCCAGTCAAGCCAAGCAGCTGTCCGTGTGCGGTGGCCTGCTTTACCACCTTAAACTCTAAAAGGGGGCTCGTGTGTTTGTCTCCAGAGAAGGTCAACTCTTGGATGACTCGTCCAGCACCGCGGACAGCTCCCTGTGACTGCGCTAACTTAACACGGGGCACCGAGGCGTCACATGGGAAGTTCAAGGTGGATACAGAAGGTTGTGCCACGACGTTCAACGAGGCTTTACGTGTTGGGGGGGCTTCAAACGCGCTTTCAAGCCAATCCGCGCTACATATTACAATGAAGAGCTGACGCCAGGGAACGGTTCATCTTTTCGGAGCTGGATAACACGTCGTCAACCCCGGTGCGCCCCGGTATCCATGATGTTGAACGAGACGCGATGGCAGTGGAGCATCTTCTTCAGCTGCTGTGGTATTTCTGGGGTTTTGCAAAAAAAAAAAAAAAAGAAATGCTGGCGATGGTGCTCGTTTGCGACCGCGGAGGCAGGCAGCAGCTTATGTCGGTCCGGCTTCACAAACGAGGCGCTGTTTTGGCCCCTCTCTCCTTCCCTCCTCCAACAGCCCCTCTGACGCTACGTGCATCCGTCTTTTATTATTGTTGTAGCCTATTCTTCTTTTTCACTGTGCGCTGGAGGGTGAGTCGGAATCAGATTTGCCTTCGCACGCAGAGAAATGATGCCTATATGCTGGGTGTCCGTGAGAGATATGCCGCCGCCTCCTCCTCCTCCTCCTCCTCCTCCCAGCCTCTCTAGCTCGCAGCAGTCTCTATCTCTCCCGCTCTCGCTGCGTCCTGACGTTTCTAGCCACGATCATGAATATTCACGTATTTTACTATTGGGATCAAATAAACAGCGCGACGCACACGGCCGAGCGGCTTTTTTACGCGCGCAGCTTTAAGTGAACTGTGACAAAGTACGCGGCGTTAACAGATGTTTGATCAGGAATGCGCACGGGTTAACGCTTTCCTGAGTCTCACCTCTGATGCCACAGCCCCGGGGTTAAATGTAACGTTGCATACAGTCTGGGTTTAACGCGCGTTATGTAATTGCAGCGCCACATGTACGCATGGTCAGCTTGTTCACAATCTTCATTTCTCCAATCATATGCTTGGCCAGTCTATCTGCTCCATTATGTCTAGATGAGCAAACATGCCACAGACGTACTAAATTACTTCACTTAAGTTAAACACATTAAAAGAGGACAAACAAGTTCACAAAGTAACTTTATCCCCATGGAACGCACATTACTTCTGCTTTGATTAGGAAGGGGATTTTATTATGAAACTGCACATCTGGACCAAAAAAAAGGAAAAGAAAAAAGCCTACACTGATGATTTTGAGTGGTTCACCAATAGTATGTGTCATTTTACATGTATCTCATCTTATGTTTCATTAATACAGCCACCGTTTGTGAGTAACTTTGCAAATAGCTTCTTTTTATGTGATTATTGGCAGAGTTTTCATCAAATATTACCCTTCATTTAGCACATTTACACCTGTGCCTGTAGGGAATTAAACATTTAGAATAGCTTATATATTTCCCATTGGGGTTTTCTTCCTTGCCAAGAAGGATAAGACCCGAGGATGCCCTTGGACAGTTATCCACTTGTTTGTTTCCTTTAAATGTTGGTTAATCTGCTTGTTCGTTAATCTGCTTGTTGGTTAATCTTTTATTGACCAATGACTGTTTCACTGTTTGATTTTCTTTTGGTTAAATCAACACTTGCTTGAAGCTACTGTTGCGATTTCAGGCTCTACAGAAATAAATGTAATTGAATATAGGTCTATACTTAACCGTCAGTACCACCGTTGTGTCATTAGTGCTTCTTATAATATTGTAAAGCTCTCGTGTTGCAGTTCATCTTTGTCTAACGTGCATCTGAAGAGGCTTTTGTGCCACAGCGAGACATCTGTTTGTATTGTATCACACCATATTCTGTTACACATGAACTGTATCGCTGTGCATACATTTAGACATGACTACAATGTCTGACCTTGCTTCTTTCTCCTTGCTTTTCTAAATCAAGCCTTATCAAACACTGCGCATATCTGCTAAACCGCTCTGCTATGAAGGCGGTTGTAACAGTCTGCCTCAGCACCTATGTATTTTTTCTCTGCAAAACTACTAAGGCATAAAGCAAACTTTTGATGATAACTGCATTTTCATTTTTTTGGCATATTTGCTTCGGTAATAACGCACAATCATGAGCTCCCCCATATGGTGTTCTCGCCTCACTACGAGATCTCTTCTGCTTGTTCCGTCTTACTATGCAGCGTTTAATTAAGCGTACCATTCTGCACATGTGTCCTATTACAAAATGTGCTGATTGCTTTCAAGGTGTGTGCAGAGGGATGACAAAGATAGATCATAGATAGGCTGGAATAATCAGATATGTTGTGAAGGCAGTTTCAAGACAAGAATACTGCCGTTACTATTCATTTATGCAAGGAATAACACCGTCGTTTACAAAAAAATAACAATATTCAAATGTCAGAAGAGTCACTAATGTACAACCAGGCTCCAGTCTTTAAGCTGATGTAGTATCTATTATTAAACTTCATACACAGCATCATTTTTGAATAATACAATACAAAAATTATATAACGCACCTTTTTGTACTTTGAGCTTTTGTCATTGATCTTCTAAACGCATGCCTCCATTCTCTACAAACACTGAATCTTTATAGGAAATCACAGTCACATTTATCTAAGTAAATTGCAAAGGACACAGTGCATAACTGGCCTCTCTGCACCCTCCATAACTCTCAGTGAAGTCCTCCAGCCTGTTCTGAGCATTAGGCAAAGCGCGGGCCGGCCCTGGCACTCCAGTGTTTTAACCATATTAACCTGGGACTCTGCCAGCTGCACCCGGCCCCTCAATCAGAGCGCCCACATAAGGAGCTCCAACACATTCAGGACAGCTGCTGGAACAAGCACTGTGCATACTGATACAGGAGCACACTGGTAATACACAACTAGAGTCATGTACACTAGGCTCCATTTACTAATTGTTCCTCAATATAAGCACTTTGGGATACATACGCAATCAATATTTAGGGGCATTAAGTAAAATTTAAATAGTAAATGTAATGGGAGCAGATTTACATAGTATACAAGATATTATGAATTATATTTTTGCTATAAAAACACATTGTTTTAATTGATAGCATTAATGCTGCTATAAAAATATGAAAGGACAATGTTAGTTAGTTGGATAAGTTAACATTTCAGGAAAAGGCAGTGGTCCCTCCAACAAAAACGTTACATAATGCCCTTTAACTTCTGTATATGTTTTAGAATTTCTTTCAATTTCTGTAAAACACAAATGTACTACTACTCTTTCCAGGGTGAATCTGTGTGACCTTTATAATAGGTGTCATCCACATGTGTTTGGCTGGAGTAAATGTCACCATCTTGTTTGTTTGGGCTTTGTTCTGATAAATGCCACATAGTCACTCACTCTCCACAGTTTCAGAGATACACCACAACTCTACGGTCCATCTTTATTAGTGTCTATTGACCTTTTCTGCTTTAATCCCAGCTGTCACCTCTGGACAGATAGGCATCATGTAGCGTAGAGTCCACCAAGGAAAGGCCTCGATCAAATGCAGCGTATTTGTTCAAACCTGGATAATAAGGACTGTCTCGGGAAGGACGTGTGGGTTAAACGAAGAAAGCATAAATTCCAGCAGTGTTAAGCAAGCATAAAATATTAACATCATAAAATCAAACCTGAAACCGCCTTTCTAGGAGAACGTTTACGACTGGAAGTGCACTAATAAAATAAAGTGTACAACAAATGCACCGTAAAAGCTGCTCTTAGGGTCAAAACGAGACCATTGTGTGCTGTGTGCATCTAATTATAAACCATTTGTGTCGACTGCAAGCCAAGAAGTAACACAGGTGCACAGTTAGCATGCTAGTTGGGCTTCAAAGCTAATCCCGGGAAGATTTAGGATGCTAAAAATGCGGTAGGAAATTGAGAAATGCTGTCTATTTGGACCGCTACAGTTTTCAAGACAGTAAAATTGGGTACAACACTTTGAACGTATCTATAAATAAAACCGTATAACTATTTATAACAAAATAAATACTGTTACATCAATAGAACCATGTGGAATGATCGCTTAGAAAACTAGATTCCCTCACGCAGTATAAAAGAGCTGACACACTGTACCCGTGCGCTAGTCAATCATGGTGACAAGTCAAGGACAAAGCTCATTGTTTGAGCAGCACAAGAGGGATGGCCACTGAAGTGCTGATATAGGCAAAACCTGAGATAAAGGTAGTCATTTGCAGCTCTCATCTCACTAACAATTTATCTGCTTAATGGGTTTAGCAGAGCATTCCTTTCATCAAAAGACTACATAGTGTTTAATTAAAAAGGCCATACACACGTGCGACTATGGTCAATACACACAAGAAAGGATTCAGCTAGTCCAAATATCACATAATGCTACGAATTGTGACATGTTTAGAAGCAAAAAGCAGCATTTCAGTTCAGTATAGTCCCAAAAAATAAAATTGGATATGTGCGTTTAACGTTATCAATCAGAATGTCTGGTTTCATAACGCTGGTCAAATACTCGAAGAACGGACTAGTCATCAGTTATATATATTTCAATTTCAATTCATCTTTATTTCGGATTCATGGTCCATTTTTAAAAAAGACAGGGACAGTGACAATACAAACGATAAACATTTTAAAAAGACAACCATACCAGTGTTTCCAAATCCTGCACTGATAACAAATTGCACTGAATCTGATGCTTGTTAGAGACATTATTATTTTATTTTTTTGACTCGGTCTGCAGATAAAACTGTGCATTAAAGTTTTTAGTACAGCTTGCAGTGACAAATATCTCAGTCGCACTAGTCCATTGTGCATGTACACAACATTAGACAGGCAAAAATCAGGATATCTCATGTGTTTATCCTCTTTGGTCCTACAGATCATGATCGTACTTTTATTTGCTTTATACTTAATATCATACTCCACACCATAAGATGAACAAATGTTGAGTAGCTGCTGTAGAGCTGCGGTGCTCGGATGAAATGCAACCAAGTCGTCTGCATAGATTAAATGATTCAGGACAAGATTCCCAGCCACACAGCCAGTTTTACATGTTTTGAACTTTGTTGACAGTTCAACTAGATCAGGGGTGCTCAGACTTTTTCAGTATGTGAGCTACTTTTAAAATGATCATGTCTGAAAGATCTACCACCTAATACAAAAATGTTAAACATATATTTATTCGTAAATGTATTATGAATTCTTACATGTACAGTGCATTTTGATGTACTTTGCACAACATCATGAGATAATACTGCACAACACAACTGAACTTCCTACATGTTCATAATTACTTGAATGATGATTACTGCTCTGACTTGCACTGAATGGAATCAGTGAGGGATGCATAGTTCGGGCAGTAGCTTCTGACAGCTAGGAGTAAAATTGCATTTTTCGTTTGAAAGCGATAACAGAGCTAATCATGTTGATTATGGTTTTGTCTTTGTTTTATAGCCATAAAAATCATGTTAAACGAAGTATCAGAATTTACTGCATTTTTTCACACAACTACTTCTATTTTACAAATCCATCCGTATTTTTTTTCTTTTACGCATCAAATAAATGACTTGGAAAATCCCCGCAGCCCCGCGCTCTCATTCGTCACCTTCGAGGGACAACAGAGGCAGATTACCGTAATGACGGTAAAATATTTAGATAACCCCATGTCTTCGCTTTGAGATGCCGTTGAATTTACATGAGAGCACGACTGGTTGCGAAGTTACGCTGCTGGAAAGTCCGCAACCGCGCTCTATCAGCGACGATAGGATCCGACGCTATGGGGTTAAGCTAACTCGCGCTTGTTTATTCGTGTGCAGCGCCCATGATGTGACCTAGGGTCAGGTGTAATCTGACTGGTTGTCCTGTATATTAGTCTGACTGAATGGATGACGGGACATGATCTACCCAAAATGCCGGTCGATTGCGATAGACGTAATGAACCCCCCTGATCTAGATACAAATTGAACAGAATATATATTGTATTTACCTTTTTTAGTTGTCAAAACTTGTAAATATTTGTACAATAGTGATGTTTCTCCACAAAAACACAACATTTATCTGATATCGTGCCGTCCATAATGACAACCTCACACACTCAATTTGCCTCACAGCTTCGACCATCCCTTATTTATCCCTATCTAACCCAACCTTTTCCTATGTATTTGGTGATGGATATTTAAAATTGGCTTAGTCCGGTGTCAGTGAGCAGCAGTCCGCACTAACAGAATACAAACATCCTCTGAGCTGAGTGAGTAATTGAATGAATAAAAGACCTTTTGGTTCCATTGCACATTTGTATTCCGTTTTGTCCAAATCAGCATTCCGAGATCCCAAACGAAAACCCTGCAGGTAAAAATGAAATAAATAAATAAAACCTTGAATTGATTAACTGAGAGAATGCTTAGTTGTAATTAAAAAGGAAAAGCTCCGTCTATTTATCCGCCACAACGGTCCTGAGAATACAATGAATAACATGAAGGTCAATGAGGCTGTTTAAAACTGTTCTGATTAAAGAGACTGAAACAGAGTTCGAATCAGGAGGTACTTGAGACATGCTCCCCATGCACCTTTTGTGTCTAAATCCTTGGAGTGAATCACATAATATTTTACTCCAGATGCCCTTCCTCGCATAACCTTGCATATGGATTTGGAGGAAATGACATGCGGCTGTCTCTAGTCAGGAATAACTCTGGATGTATTGGATCAATGACCAAGATAATTCCAAAGTACTACATTTACTGTCAGCTAAAATTAAACTGCAATACTGTATTTCACTCTCCACAGTTACCGAATGTATAAATGCATATAAATGTGTATAACTGTTGTCTTACGGAGCAACTCGTTAACATTATAGGTGCCCAAATGGCAACAGTTCAAGTTGCTCAGTCAATACAACTTGTCCCTCGTCTTGGAGCTATAGATTATAAGTGCAAATCCAGTTGGTCCAGAGCTGCAGCGATACTCTCGCCGCAGTAGCCTATGCACTGTACCTATGTATGCGACTTTCAGACTATAGTGGCCACTCAGAGACACTGGTTGGTCACTAATGCGCTGCTGCCTCCTCGGCTGCTGCTACTTCATACATTATCACTATGACCCTGAGGCTAACGGCTAGCCCCAGTTCTGTCTGCTTTAAGTTGGCTCATTCAAATTCCCGTCTCCCCACTGCGCTGCTGTGGAGCTGTTGATTTGGCTAATGCCTTAACTAAATTACAATAATAACCCTGTGGACTGAAATATGTGCGCTGTAGCCCTAGGCAGATTTTTACATGTTTTTGGGTTTAGTACAACCTATACATGAGGCCATCGACTGTGAGATAGCCGTCTGGCGGCAACTTGTTAAAACGCAATGAGCGCACTAGTTGACCTTGTCAGGCAGCTGGTGGTACCTGTAATGCATCATCCGCTGGTGCCGTAATCACATATGTAAAGTGGTTGTTTCTTGAGAGACAAGGTAAATCTTGACCCAGTTAATGAGACAAAGACAAAGGTGCTGTCCACTCACATGTTGTCCATTTGTGTGGCTCGGACCTGATCTCATGTTATTGTTAATATATATATATATATATATATATATATATATATATATATATATATATATATATATATATATATATATATATATATATATATATATATATATATATATATATATATATATATGTATATATGCATTTTTTCTTGTAAACAAAACCTGATTTTAAGATGATTGGAGACAGCACTTTGAGGGATTGACTTTTCCAAACTATTATTATTAATTATGGCCAACCACACAGGGCCATAAGGTTGAACTTAAAATTATTTTCTAATTGTCCAAAGCCCCTTTGCAGTGTTATGTTACTGAAGAACACAGAAGTGGGTTTAAAAACTGATCGGATCTTAACTTGATAAATGATGGACATTGATCAACTGGAACTTTTAAATGAAATAAAGTTACAAATAATTAAGGAACACTTAAAGACTTACCATGATGTTTTAAATAAATAACTATGATTATGCAGAGTTTAATGTGCCGTATGAATGAAAGAATAGTTCAGTGACTGTGTAAGCCTAATATCAGTGCCAGATGTTCTATTTAATTGTCTGCAATCACAGTGGTTCCCAAAGTGGGGGTCGTGAGGCACTGAGCTGGAGACTGGAAGATGATTTGCAAGGTATAATTTCAAAATTATGACACTGTTTTTAATCTATTTTTAATTGAAAAATTTTATATTTTAGTGAATACTACAGTGACTACTATTCATAAACTACTCAGATACATTCAGTTAAGTCTGATTTTAGGTGTTTTACTGCCTTCAAATTATTACAGACGTCATTTTCTCTTTGCAGGGAGATTTCTGAGTCAGTTTCGTGGTTAGTTTAGGTGGAACTTAAAGTGCCTTGATGTTCTCAAAGAAGACAGATTATACTTGTGTCTGGTATGTAGTTATAATCTGACATAAAAAAAACTCAAACATGCACAAATCTCACCAAATACAACTTTGGGTGAGTAGAGAGGGGTGAGTAAACAATAACATGGTTAAAAGCTCTGAAAAGTTGAGTTTGCATAATGGGTCTGCTTTAAACTGCGTCACTTTTTAGTGGAGCATCTGCTCGCTTGTCTCTTGGAAATGTTATAGCTTTGCTTGGAATTTTCCTCATGCATCTTGGCATTATGGTTTGGTATGGCAGGTACGGCATTAAATGTATCCATATCTTGCATTTATATCATACAGGTGATTTTACCGCACACCAATATGTAGAAAAACATGCATTCTTACTGTGTTTGGGGTCGACTCCCCACAGATCTGTCTTGTAACGTGGCGTCATGGTGTCTACTTGTCTTCACAGAGATAGATAACTTTAATAACATAGTGTGGAACCTTCCGGCATAAGCCTTAACATCTCCATGGAAACACACAGATATAGGACCCACTTCCAGAAAATTACCTAGTATACCTTTAAATTAGGTTAACTTACTGGTTGGTGTAAAGAAAGTACACTCACCTCAAGAAGTTCTCAAAGTCAAACTTCAAGTGTAAATGTGAGTTGAACTCCTGACAGAACATTAGGTTAGACAGTATGTACATCAAATATCCAGATGTCAAAATGAATGATTGGATTTGTCTAAGAGCACACGAGGCCGCTCCAATGTGTGTTTGCGTTAATGCCACTGCTGTGCTCCAGACACCTCCAAATGTTTCCTGATTTATGGCAGAAGCAATTACGTCTTTGCCAGTGTCCCGATGGCTGACGGCGAATCGGCGCAGGTAATTAGAAAGAATAATGAAACGCAACGCTCGGGGAATGAATCTGTGCATCAAAAAATCTAATCAAAGATAAATGGACTATGCGTATTACCTCGTCATTATGCCGGAAAGATTATTGTTTTAAATCCCAACGTGCGGAGAGTATAGACTACCTCACAGACGGAAGCCATTACTCCACTGACACCTCCGACTTGTTCGCAGACTGATTGATATTCCAGGCTTCGTGAGCATAGCACAGTTTATGTTTTCCATTTCTGCAAGAGACAATGGACGCCGTTATTTTATACTCACAAAAACAGCTATTGATGGATCCACTGAAGAATACAAAAACATTATTAAAATGCGCCCATAAAGCATACCTGGTGGCGGTGCTTTTGTTATGGGCTTGTGCAGCGATGAAGGCAGTGCACTTTCTATAGTTTCACCGAGGCTTTGAAGAACGACGGGCCTGTGCTTTAATTGCTGCCCATGTTGTGCCAGGACGCCTTTCTTATATCGATACATTCTGTGAAAAAAACACATTGACAATAATAACAACGTTAGACACAAAGAAATGGGGTTATGCAAGTTCCTGGAGGATGTTTGTTTTTGTTTTTTTTCTCTGTTATCCAGCTGAAAAGCATTTAAAGACGTTTGTTGTTAGTGCCATTTTGACACTTTTGATACCACAATAACAAAAAAGACAATAGAATGAATGTTTCTTGAATATTAAAAAAAAAAGTATTCAAGACGGGTCCAATTTGTCCAATTAAGGTGATTATTTTTCACTATTCACCTGCTCAACTTGCTTGTTTTCGATACTAGTTTTAGAATCAATATGTATCTCGATTAGCGTTGTCAAAAGTATCAAACATCTGGTACTAATCAAGAATAAAACTGCAAAAAATCACATTAACAGGACATAATTTGAGCTTTCCTTAAAGAGGCGGTATTTTAAATCTATGGGGTATTAACTGCTGCTTAACACATAACATTTCTAGATCACCGTGTCACCTTTTACTGTTTTGAAAATGCTATATTCACCGAAAACAACATCTTAACATATTTTATAACTTTCACTTTTGTTTTTGACATTCCTTCCTTTGATATCCTTTGGAGCGCTATCAAAACACAATCAGCGTGCACACCGGTAATGAAGCTACTTGCCAAGTTCTTTTGTAGTTTTATATCCTGCCTTTGTGTGAAGAATTGTATAAAAACATGGATGATGTAGGTTTATGGGCAGAATCTTATTGCTAACTGCTAATATACTCAAACATGCATGGATGACATCTAACACATCTTTAAACATGTTTTTGAGCAATGTTATATCATGGTAGAAAGCAACGAAAAACATTTTAAAACGATTTTGCATAATACTCCTCTTTTTGACAGGTTTGGTTTGATTTTCAGCTTTATCAGAACAAATATAAGACCTCACATTGAGATATTATTTTGCAAGTGAAAATTGCATTCTATTACAAAAAAAGCTGCATTCTTTGAAGTTGATATATAAAAGAATACAATCCCTGTTCCTCCCAGGTCACTTTGTGGAAATGTCCTTGACAGTATCTGTGTGTGTGAAAACTTGTGAGACAGGTTCCTTGATGTAGAGTTCTTTAAGGTAGAGAAGCATTATTTAACAGCAGCAATTTACCACATGACCTTTGCTTTCATCAGGCAGGAAATAACTTTATATCACACCTTTGTTGTTGAAAATTATACACCTCAAAAATACAAGGCCACAGTGACCCGAAGTTAATGATATATAATCATATCATACACAAAGCAGGACTGAGGAAAACATTTTGGTTACTCTTCTTTATGTGAGGAAGTGTACAAGTTCTTTAAATACTTTTACTCTAAAGTGCTGTTTTTTTTTATTAATGCATTTGGCAAGGCAAGGCAAGTTTATTTGTATAGCACAATTCGTACACAAGGTAATTCAAAGTGCTTTACAGAATAAGAAAGACATTAAAATCGCACAAATCAAAACATAAATAATCACAAATAATCATCATAAAATTAACATTAAAAGAGAAGAGTGCAGAATAAAAATCTTTCAATCGTATGCACAGCTAAACAGAACCGTTTTGAGCCTGGATTTGCTCTTATTTCACATTATTAGCTGTATTGATTTATCTAGAATAGAGTTTTATTTCATATTTGCATTGCTATATGTGCACAATCTCTCAGTTTTAGAGAAATTCACTGCTCTTCTTCAGTTCTGGTCAGATTTCTGGTGGATACTGCCTTGTATTTACCTGAACGGATTCGCTAACTACACTGAAACTACACTGAAACTACACTGAACACACCTATTTGAATACAGTTTATGTTTTGAACTCCATTAAGTTTGAACTGTGCCTAAGTCATATATTGTATAATTGTTCAGACCTCTTATGGTTGCTTTTACACCTATTACCAAACTGGCTAGCACTACTGTTTAACTCGTTTTGATTTAGGTCTGAGAAAGTAGTTGTAAATACGGGATAAACGATGTATAGGCGCTCCATTCCCCCATTACTATCCACCCATCCATCCATTTTCTTCCGCTTATCCGGTGCTGGGTCGCGGGGGCATCAGTCTAAGCAGGGACTCCCAGACTTCCCACACCCCAGACACATCCTCCAGCTCCTCCGATGGGACCCCCCGAATAAAACTATATATGTCTCCTAAACTCAAGCTACAGAGTTGGTGTCTTGCATTTAAATGTCTATCGGGATACGAAATTTTGTGATATAGTATCAATATTGTGGGCTTTACAAAATGTGAAACTTGTTTATGCAATACATTTGATAGTGCATTTGACGTTCAGTGTTTTGATGATCAAAATGGGTGTATTTCAAATTTGCATAGATGGTTTAAGTATTTCTGTTGCTAAAATGTATCATTGCTATATGGGCCAAGGGGTGTCCCATTTACACAAGATATTTGCTTAACCATACTTATGTTTTTACTGTATATTTTGTCATTTTATAATAAACTAAATCTAAAAAAAACTAAACTAAACAAAAACATGGATTAGCCTATTGTGCAGTATTTTGGAAACAGGATTTTTTAAATACAATAGACTGTATAAATAAAGTGGATTGAGTCATTTCCTGGACCACTAGTTTGCACCGCTGTGAGTAATAACATTTCTAAGTAACAGAACTCTTATTTCAGTAAATGTAAATCCGCACAGCTCTGCAAAAAAGTAGTTGCTGTCTACACATTCGAGCACTGTTTAAAATACTAGAACTACTATCTTTCTTTCCCTTTCTCTTTCTCTGCGAAGTGACAAAGTAGAGGCAATTGATTGAGTCCACTTTTGTGTCCGAAAAGAGTGGGCAGTGTAATCATCATCAAGCTCACAGCAGCAATCACCGCACTGGACTATAAACAAAACAACCGCACGCAGCAAGTCTCCTCCAAGCACCAAACAACAAGGGCACAAGTCCACAGATATTTACTCTGTCCTGACTCACTGAATTTATAAAGACGGGCTCGGAATAGAGACGCGAACAAACAATGTTTTTTGTCCTCTTGAAATGAGACAATAACAGTAAATAGTGTTACAACAAATTAAATAGCGTTCTGGTGTAAGGAAACATGCTGAATTTCTTCTGGTTGTTTATTTTCTGAACACAAGGGCTACTGTAGGCCAGAACCCACGGCAAAAAAGAGCAAAACAACAGCGGTCTCAACTCACAAGAGCCAAAACAAACCTGTAACAGACGAACAGAACTTTCACATCAACTTGTCGACATAAGAACCAAGTGTCACATACAAACGCAGCTACATTAAAAACACATAAACAGGAAACAAGAACAACAAAAGGTGTCAACTCTGAACTAAACACAAAATATCACATCATTACAGTAATAACAACACCTTAAAGGCCACGTTCTATGATTTTTCTCCATGTATTTGAGCTTTATCTTGATCCAGTACAGATATATTTGAGGTCAAAATGAGTCTGACGTGTGCTGTCTGTATTTAATTATGTGTTATTTAAGTGTTTTATTGTCTGGTAATCAAGAAGTTGTATTAGCATGCCAGGGTTGTGAAAAGTACTTATAAACTCATCATGGTGAATTATTAGGATGCTCTGGATGCGTAAGTTAAGTGAGGAATAACTGCAAAGAACTGCGAAAATAGTTCTGTTTTTCACATTTTTAAGACAGTAAAAATTTGGTACAGCACTTTTAATACCATAATATGTACTTGTATGTCATTATAAATTCAATCTTTCTTCATGCTTTATCAAGGTGAAGTTATTATAAAATGTAACAAATACTGGTTCAACGGCTACACAGTGTTTAAGTGCAGTTTTCATTCACCTTCTATATCATTTCTGTTTGCTTTCATTATTGCAAACAGTGATTTTCTGAACTCAAAATAAAGCCATTTCCTCAGTGACACTCCTTAAACAGAGGAAACTATCTCAGGCTCTGTGTCACATAAACATCCCTGTGTCTCTGCCCCCTCCCACAGAACAAAGTCTGAGCTGGCAGCCGGATCAAAGTGTGCAGATGGGCGCACGGCAACAACACGCTGGCGATTGTCAAGCTACGGGAAAAAGAATTTTGTCTGACCTGGATCCAAATATTCACAGCCTGTTTTGGACAAATAAACAAAGGCTTTCAATTCTTACTGACCTCAGAAAATCTAATCATAAAGTGTTGTTATAGAAGGAATAGGTATTATATGGGTGCAAGAGATACAGAAATCAGAGCCTCAGCTTTTTTCATTTTAGATCAATATTACAATTTATAACTTTCAAAATGTAAAATCATTATTCACTGACATCATGGATTTTTTTATGTGCCAGCAAACAGTAGATAAACAAAATTCTGTTCTGCAAATTTATGCTGAAATTTCCCTTACGCCTTTAAAATCCTACACTTCTGGAGAGTTTAAAGATTATTTTACTTCTACGGGCTATTACTTGCTAACACATAACATATTTTGACACCGTGTTACCTTTTATTGTCATTTTTGTTGCTCTGTGTCTCCCCTACCCTTGCTCTCTGCGCTAAGTCGCTCCCCTTACAGAGCGCTATCACAACACAGAGTGCATCCTGCTAATGAAGCTACCACACAAAGCATCAGGTTTGTTGTGGTAGTTGTGCCTTGTTGTGTACAGTTTTGTATCCTGCTTTAGTATTTTTCTGTCGTGTGGGACCTAAACGTAAGGAGGATTCAAGTAAGGCCAGGAAGAGAGCCCTAAATTACTTTAACATGCATGCTTTTGATGAGGGAACAAAGTTATAACATGGTAGAAAGCTAAAAAAAACACACAATGATTTTGCATAATACCATCTCTTTAAATCTGGCCAACAATATGAAGGGATATGACGTAATTATGTGACCTTGATGTGAATGATTTACATAAAAATCAACAGAGGTTCAGAAATCCCAATCCCATGTATTTCTACAAGTCTTTCTACTTTGCCGCAGGCCACATTTGATCAATATGTCCTGAAATAGTTGTCACAAAGAGAGGACGAATTACAGTGGTCTCTTATTCCTCCTGCTGCTGCGTGATTGTATGTAGTCACAAAGGGCTTGCATGTTCCTCCATTTTACAAAAAAGAAAGAGAGAAAAGCCAGAGAGCTGGGAGTGTGACATCAAAGGAGAGGTACGTCTGCTCCGTGACGCTGGGGCCCCTTGTGTGTGATTGTAATTAAAGATAGAGGTGGTCTCCAAGAGGAAATAATTATGGGATGCTGGCAGAAAGAACATCAGAGAGGAAGAGAAGGAGGAGGTGGAGGAGAGGTGGAGGTGTGAGAGACAATCCACCAGGGACAGACGAGGTCGCAAAGAAATCCAGGTCATTGCTCCTCTCAGTACTTACCTCCTCACTAATGTATTTGTATTTGCAGGAGCTCATTAGCAAAGAATGAACGTGAGTCACAGCAAAAGAAATGAAGGTGTTTTTCTACTTTTTTCTTTGTTGGTACGCAATAATAATGTTTGATCGATATTCAAGCAACTAAATTCAGGTGTGGAAATGAAAACATAGAAAGAAAATAGAGAGAAAATATTTGATAAAAATGTAAAATGCCGGAGAATATGTAAACGGCAGACTTGACAGAGGTTAACTTGTCCCAATAGGTAAAAATATTATAATATTTGACATATCCTTCAGTGCAACTCATCTGCAGTGTTCAATGGCTATTACATCTAGATTAAAAATGGAATATGTAACTTTTCTGGGGGGATGTCCACCACTGGCTTGGGTTCATTGAGATGTTGCAACAAAACAACGAAACATGCATCCTGACTAGGAGCAGACAGGGCTGTATGCAGGATATTGAAAATACTGTGTTCCAAATAAATTTGACAAAAAGCATATAACCTATAGCATATATTTAACTAATGAGAATAACATGGCGTAACTTTAAATAGTTTTAGATTGTCTTGCATTATAAAGCCATTAACTGAGAGAACGTCTGAATATTGTGCTGAATTATATGTATCTTGACTTGTAGCAGGTAAAACTACTGTTGAAGAAAGTGGGTCTGGAGGGTCCACCCCCAGCAGATTTTGAGAGGAAATTATCTAAATTCATGTATTCAGTGGTAGTTTTGAAAGTTGAGTTGAGGATATAACCTGCTTTATCGTTTATTGTTTCCAGTATCCATAATAGGCCATTATTTAACAGCTGCACTTATGACATAGTTGGCTTTAACTTGTTTCTGTCATTCTTCTGCTCAAATAAAAATCTAGTGGAGCCCCCAACCCACTGCTCGCCAGCACCCCCTGTCTGTGAGCCTCACACTGGACACTTAGACACTAGAGCCTAAAACTACAGTGAAGACTCATGTTTTGTGCATGTTTTATGTAGCTCATAGAAGAATTCAACAGAAATGTTAAGAAAATATTATTGTTATGGCATTCTGTATTCTAATCTTTATCGTGGAGACATCTGTCTGTGTCACAACCACCTTATGGTGAAACCAAAGTCTATTTCTGTGGAAAGACATGTCCATTGGCCTTGAGCCTCTTTGACTAGACTAAACTGTTTTTCTTGTACTACTGTTCCCATGTATAAATATGCTCTATATTTGTTCATTTGTAGGCTGAGGGTGAGACGACACTCTGTTCGGGACAACAGCTCTTTGACAATTGTGCATAATTGATTCAGTAAACCAAACTTTTTAATTCAAGACAATTTCTTTGTTTATTTTATATTTTAATGGTTTTAACATTAGAAAATTCCACAGCAGGATACTCACGCGATTGATCACAGACGTATTATTTCCACTGCTATTTAAAAGCTCATAAGTCTGTGATTAAGAGGCAGCTTGTAAAAAATAAAGTAGCTAAAAGCTTTTGTGGTGTAGAACATCTCCATGGGTTCCTAACTGTCCCTAGACTCTTTAAATTCTCTGTTTAGGCTGTTGAAGAAAGGACCAATCTGTTGCACCCTGTCCTCTCCGCTGATGCTGCATGTGCACGGTGTGTCTTCCTCTCCCCAGACACACACTGACGCTCTCCTCACACGGCTTAGAGATGCTCATGTATCATGTGCATATAAAAATAAAAATAAATAAACAATAATAAACAGCTGGGCTCATTATTAGTAGAAGTTGCTTTGGAAAAATGACAGAGATCTGGACCTCATAGACCTCAATGTTGCACACGGCCATGGGAATAGTTCCTGTTCACATAGACCTGAGCTGTAACTTGGTCTGGTGGCACCACACCACCTGCTCTTCTCCATGGAGATAGATATGGTTAATGCCATACTGT